>NW_022198157.1:514055-704089 GCF_009176525.2 Contarinia nasturtii | reverse complement strand
CTCTCTCTCTCTCTCTCTCTCTCTCTCTCTCTCTCTCTCTCTCTCTCTCTCTCTTTCACATCTCCTTGGTTCTATCTCTGTCATGCTCGCTCATTAATTGTAGAAACTTTGTGATAACAAAAATTTAATTTCAACGAATCATGAGAAAGAAATTCAGTTTGTGCATCTCGTATAGAAAAGACAAACTCTTGAATCTTTGGAATTTTGTGTAAGTCACCGTAAAATGCGTTAGCATAAAAGCATTATTCACAGGAAAACGAAGAAGAACACGACGAAGAAAATACATTGAACAAAAACGGAGTAAAATCATAGCAATGACAAGCAGAGAAAACCATTTCTTTGCAATCTATTTGTTGGTTGGTGTGTGTGTGTGTTGTTGTTCGTCTTGGTATTTTCTTGGTTTGGTTTGGATGTGCCTGACGACGCATTCAGTAAAGTTGCTCGAATATGATTTTATGTTCATAAACGAAGAAAGAATTCGGTTGTATGGAATTTATTCGCGTTGGCTTTCATCGGTGAACGAATGGCATCGTCATCTTTTGCTCGTTTGTTTTTATTCACCGTGCGCTTCCGATTTAAATTTGTTGCCATCATTTTTACCGACGGTCTACATAATTATTTTCCATTCGACGGAAAATGTTGAAAATCAAATGATATCAACGTTCCAACTTTATAACCGCACTAATGACAACAGAAATTGTGTGTCCTTTTGATGTTTCATAACGGAGTAAAAACGAAGCAACGATGAAAAATCGACGAAAGAATTAAAAAAAAAATCGAGAGCAGAAAATGTAGCAGAGACATCAAAACAAATTCCACGGAAAGCAAATATGTACGATGGAATCGAGAAGAATAAATAAAATGAATCAATGCTCAGCCCATGCGAACGAAAAGTTGAATAAAAAAAGGAACGAAAGAAGAAAATCTCAAATCACTTGATGTGAATCGCGTGCTTGCAATCGGAAAAGATAAGAGTTGAAAACTTTGCACGACGGAAGCGTCTTTGAACGCGCTCATGTGTGTCTTTGTCTATATGCGGCAAATGATTGTGTATAATGTAGCAAGATCGAAACGAAACGACAAAATATGAAATCAAGGACAGTTTATCTTTTTCGCAGCAACACAATACCCATAACGAAGTTCAAAATCAGTTCAGGGGCTTTGTTCTTTGGGACCAATTTGAATTGGAAACAACAGCAGCACATCGCATTTTATGCGTACATCGATAGAGAGTGAGAATGAATGGTGTGTGCATATAGTGAGATTTTTCAATATATTTTTTTACAGTTTTCCGCTCCTCACAATAGTCCGATATGTGTCTTCCGTTCAATACAATGGCTGCTGCTGTTTTTTATCATGCTTTTCATATGATTCGTTCCTTTTATTTGTTTCCTTTTGATTCGATTATGTATTATTTATATGCTGCAACGGTTCGCCTCTATACCCAGGATCCTTTGTATCGACAACGATGACGATGATACATTGTGTACCTAGTAATCACACAACTTTGTAAGCATGTTGGTGTTGCGTGTGTGTATTTTTCACAACGTCTTCTTTGTCCTCTACCTCTTATTCAAAACTTGTTGTGTGCTTTGAGTATTTTGGCAATTTTCCGGGAATTCATTGAGTCAATGGAAGCTCAGCAACAACAATAATCCCATCAATGAAGAGTGATGTGAAATTACTGAAATTCTTCTTCGGTACAAGCACAAATATAAACACAAACTCATACACACATGATAAGCTTTAGCTGTCGAACAAAGTATGTACACGGCAATAAGCGTTGCGTATCGCTTAGGGAATTGTGTTCAAACGAATGACATCGTCAAAATGCGACGAAAAATCAAGAACGCATCAATTGACTCGATGAAAAAATATATAATGTAAATGTAACGAATATCAACAACGAAAAAAGAAGCGTGTGTGTAGGACGCGCGATTCCATGCATGTGGAGCATATAAAAATAAAAGAGACCTAAGCAGGATAAAAAATGAAGAACGGAAATAAACGATATCGTTACGGTACGGATACATGGGCACGTGTACAGATTTTATATTTTTTAAGACGTCGCAATCGTTTATTGAAATTTGGTGCGATCCAATTTATTTGCTTTTTCATGGTATCGCAATTGAGCTCACTTTCATACATTCATCAAAAGGTACTTCAAAATAAAAAAAACCTCATTGACTTCTAAATTCAATTGCGTAACGAATGCATCAGTTTTCTGATGAGAGCACATTCACCGGTAACATATTCGCCGAGAAATTTGTACATCAAATCGCGAAAAATTGACTTTATGTAGAAATGAAAACCATATGGTTCATTTTTTTCAAACGATATTTTCGACATGTTCAATTTGCAGCGCTCTTTTTTCATACAAATAAACATAAGGATCCTGATTACAATATGAATGGAGGAGATAAAAAAATCCAGCAATGATGTTCATTCAATGTTGTCAAGCGGAAGAATTATGAGTTGTTTGTAATTTTCGTTTGCCTCAACATCACAATAGATTCCGATGTTTATTCACCGCAAAGGGTGGAGCGACCTACCATTTTTCGAATTTGTTAGTAATATGCTATGCCGATGTAAACAAATGAACCGCAGAGTTGACGAGGAAGAACGAGAAGAGAGAAAAAAAAATTGAAGACAAATATGATTTGCACGAGAATGGCTTGTCACGATGTGGTTTAATGGTGCGGTTTGTGGTGTTTGATGGCGTCTTGAGCAGTGGTGAACCGTAATTTCAAGCGTGTAAAAAGCAGTTATTTTTCGTATAAATAATGGCCAACAATAGCAATATAAGCATGAATTATGCGTTCACATCGTTTCGCGATGTGAATGTTCCCTTTTTTTAAAAAGAAGATGAAGCGCGGGTTCTCAGCATTATCCGATGTCACATGCCAATGATTTTTTCTGGGGTCAAAAGAGCCAAAAACGCACGTTTCAATGGATTGGCACACGTATTTTAAATTGTTGAGACAGAGAAAAAGCCAGCTTAAGCGTGCCAGTGCGACCATCGCGCATCCCTTCGAAAATTATAGAAATTTCGTGTTGAAAGACAACCATAAAATGCGAAATTGACTGAATGAATTGATAACTGCCGCCATATTTTTCTCTTCTAACCGAATACGTGATAACGTAGAAATTTATTCCGCACAGTTGGATAGAGCGATGTGCATCGTCAACTCGAAAATCGTTAATGAAAATTTACGTTACAAACGATGAATCCGATGAGATGTATGGCGTGGATGTGAAGAACGGAACCCAATTTTTTTTCTAGCCGGATCATGTTTGGGCTTTAAAATCGTTTATCCCCGTTTGCGTGTAGTAAACAGAAGAGCTCAAAGCTTTTGACTTTATTGGCCTGTTTTTTTTTGTTTAAAGCAAGAAAAAATGACGACAAAAAACACAAAAGATGACAACAAACAACAATCGCGAAAAAAACTGTGCCAAGCCATAACAATTAAATGCGAGTGTATTTTATTTAGGTTCTTGAACGGTTCAAATGGCAGCGTTAGGGTATAATTTTAATTACAAACGTTTTCGATGCACATGAACAAGTATTATGTCACTATTACATAATGGCAAGTATTACATGAAAGACACGCACAAATGAGTGACAAGTATGAGCAACAAGAAAGAACAGAGAAAAAAATAGAGAATTTAATGAGATTTTTGCGGCTGAACAAATAACGACTTGGCCTCATTTCGTACCGAATGAATTTCACTATTGCGCAAATAATGATGAATATATTAAACGATTCTTTATGATGAATTTTCCAATTTGAATACATTTTCACGCGACAGCAGAAAGCACAATTTTATGCAATCCGCATAACGAAGTTTATTGCTACATAGTAGTAACCGACCCCTGCTACTAGAGTTGTTGAAAAGAGAAAATAAAATTGAGAATGAAAAAAAGAAGGCTCATAAAATACGAACCGAGTGAATGAAAAATGCACAAGTTGGTGGCACACAATGTTCTTGAGAAAATCGTAAAATTAAATTGTAGTTAATTTATAATCATTAGAAAAGCGTCAGCACTTATTTGTGAAGCGATCGCGTTTCTCAAGCGTACAAATGTGAAAAAGAGTTTTTTTTGCTCAAGACAAAGGATATGAAAACCGTTACGCCGCTGACAATGCTGCCAATTCTTATCATTTCATTATGTAAAATGAATGTAAAGCGCTCGGTTGGCATCATCACATCGAGTTCATATTACGATTTTAACATTGTGTATCATATTGCTGTCAACGAGAACCACGCGCGCACACAAACACACACATTCGTTTACTTTGGTAAAAGACAAACTGCTTTGAGAGCGTTTGTTTGCTGTGAATACAAGTGAAAATAAAATGAAAATTCTTGCAACTGGTGAATGACAAAATGAGCAAATTAAAAGTGGTTGAGCAATTGTATTGTGATGAAACTACAAATGCTTGGAAAAGTTTCATTCATTTTATATTGATTGTGTTGATCATTTAACCAAGAACGAAAGTGGTTAAATGAGACACTCCAATTGATTTGAAAATGAAAAGAGAGAAACAACAACACATAAAATGTATGCAAGATCTACACAAACATACCCATGGTTCGCTTTGATTCCAATAGCCTTCGGTGATGCCATCAGCCCACTGCGATTCCAATGGCAATTCTGGTTCTGGTGACCAAATGCCCGACTTTGATGGTGTACATGATTTTGACGATGTGGGTTCCTTGTTGGAACACAACAACACGCTCTGTGGACAGCCTATGTTGATGCCTTTACAATTAACCACACCACACAAACAAAACCGACCGAACACACACTCACACACACCCGCCCGGCAAATCTATTACGTTCAATTAAAAACCAGATGCGGTTAACCGAACGCACACTTTTTTCACTTCAATTTCGACAAATATATTTTAATGACTTTATTGACATTTGGTGTTCCAATCGAGTGTTACATACAATATTGCAAATGACGTTTTTAACTCTCTGCATTTTTTTTAAATGAATATAAAAATTGGTTTTAATTAAAATGAAACGGATAATGTTTTGTCATTTTTTTTCTCGTGTGCTACCACTTCCTCTGGCTTTCGTGGTGTGTACTTGGGAAGAAAAAAAACACTATTTTATTGTGCTTTTGTGAATCGATTTTTTTTTTGTTATCAAAACTAAACATTTAAAACGAATCCATTGTAAATGCGAATTGTGAACTATTTGAAAAGATTACTAACAATGCACCCGCTACTGCGAACTTTTACGTTTTTGAGAAATAGCAAACAAAAAAATCTAATTGTTTATTTTTTTCTGCTTGCGCATTGCAAACAGTTATTTCGTATAAAGAGCAATTGGAGCGCAAAAGCTATAGAAAAATTGGCTTTTGTTTCGTATAATGAAAAGTAAACTCACTGTCAGGAAAATTACGAAAAATCTTCCGAAATTAAATGAGATTTTCATTAGACCCCGTTATCTTGGCTTGAGAGATTTTTAAATGAATTGAGCAAGTTAAAAAGACAAGCACCGAACAAAAAAAAATTGTTCATTGTTTAAATGCGTGCTTTTTTCACCATTTAACTGACAACAATCTTGGTTTATTTTTGGCAATTGTGTTGCCAGCGCTAGAAATATAACAAACGACGTTCACAAACATTTTAGAAAGTTGAATGCAAGAACAATTTCTAAAATTTGGCATCTATTTACTTTGTTTTGTAAGATGATATTCTCTCCGTCTTTTTCTTTATGCATAAAACATTCACCGACTAAGTAGCCTTTAAACACATAACCGACCACCTATTTAAATAGATTTCTATGGAAATAGACGATGTAATCAAAACCATTCCGGATAAGGCATATTAATGTCTTACAAAATTCAACTAAGTTTCCAGAAATGTTCGAAAAGTGATCTCTACTTTTACCAATCTAATGGTAATGTTCGAAAATTTATGCGATATTTGTTGTGAAACAAGAGCTCTTCCACTTTCTATTCGTTTTAAGTGTAGATAACGTGGTGAAAATAGCAGCCTAATTGGAAAACTACGAGGAAAATTAAATCTTTACGGAACATTACACTTTTTCGATTCGAACCAAGTGTGGAATAGCATCGCCTTGTCTTTTCACCGATTTAAGCACCATACCCTTAAATGTGTTTAATCGCAACATACCGATTTCGCATCATGTAGTGTCATGAATAATTGATTGAAAAATTTCTAATCAATTTATAGAGTTTACATAAGCCTATATCGACTCTGAGTACTCCTTTAAACTTTAATGTATTGTAAAAGGACGCTATTGAATTTTGTAAATTTTCAAAATTACGCACCGAAAATGTGTGCTTGTACATGTTAAATGAGCTCAATAAATCAATGAAAATTGTATTTGGATTACATTATCGTTAATCATGTATGAATTTCTGATGAAAATCTATGTATTCAATACGAAATTTGGTGAGAGTTGATTCCAAAAAGGTATCGAGAATCCCATTCGAGCGGAAAGTGTTGAAATTGTTCGACTCGTTAATAGATCGAGTCAAACATTGTTAAGCTACTATTTCCTGCATATGCTAAGATTAGAGATGTGGAATCCAAATTTTAATCCTCTTGATCAATACTTGGAAATAGCGGGCTGTTACCTGTAGCGGTTGCCACTTTTACAAACATTGCAATTTATATTTGCTATATTGACCGGTCGTTATTCCCAAGGCCTGCACTTGATTCGGATCAGTTGGCTTTATAAAAAAAAACCATCCAAATTAATGTGTTTTATTAACAGCGCAGCATGCCGTTGGCCACTATTTAGAGCGTTGCTTTATTTGGATTATTGTTGGAAATATTCATAAAGTAATTTGACCTATTTTGTGGTGAAAGCATACGTGAGATCTGTATTTTAACATGGCATGCAAAGCGCATTAAATGCTTATCATTTTTAAATTTGTGATAATCATTGTCGGCCGACTCAGCACATTGTGCAAAGGTACGAAGATGTGGGACAAAAGCTTACAAAAGCCCAACCGAGTGAATTGAAAATGTGACATTTTTTTATGCCAACTAAAGCAGCCATAACATATTGAAAAAAAGGACACGAAAGGCATGATGCGAGAGAAAAAAAAACATATTTTTATTGAGTGAATTATGTAAATTGATTTTGGCATTTTGTGTGTCACACGTGAAAGAATTTTTATCGCAAATACTGTTTGCTTTTGTTTCTTTGGTGATAAACATTTTATTCATCAATCCATTCATATTTTATTCCATATGGGTGAATAACTCTTGAGAAAGTGGAATTATTCACGCCATTCTGTCGCAACTATTGAATAATGAATGTTACTTGGAGTGGAGGGGCCTACCGAGTAGCAAAATCTCCAACGTTCAGAAAATTGAATATTTGTCCGGAAGAATACACAATCTTAATGAAATTTTCAGCTACGAAAAGTAGCATTCATGGAAGTGAATACGTTAAAATCGTCATGGTGACGTAAAATATAATGGAAATCAATACAAAAAGAAGTAAAGCGGATAAATCCAATCTTATAAATCCATTTGACGAAGGAAGCGTTCGCTTTTCATTCGTGAGCTATCTTCGTCAACGCATCGAATCAAATAATTAAATTTACAGCATCTCGAGTGAAGAAAAAAAGTATGAACTTCCAATGCCCATTGAAACGAAAAATGTTTTTTGGCAGATTGAACATATTCAAATCGTGGGAGGAAAACAAATTCATTGCTTATCAACGGTTTATTGTCATCGATGCTTATTGTGATGTAGGTATTTTAACATCTGAATTTGGTATGCTGCTCAAAAATCATTTCTTTTTTATCTTCCTTACCGATCTGATTTTTTTTTTGTGAATTTTGAAAAGGACCACTGGCATCCATATTTCGTATCCCTCTCGTTTGAAAATCTATTATTAGAAATCATGAACAAAAAGACAGAATTTTGGATTTTATAACTCGTCCCTTTGCTAGATTTGTGAAATCAAAATGAAACGTAGGCTGATGTCGATCTGATTCCGATGGACCGTCTTATATGTTCTGTGAACCTAGCATTGTTGAGAAATATACAATTTTGATTATATGTATTTTGTAATGAAAGACAAATCGGTTTTGATGCGTCACTTTCTGCAAAGTTCCCGTTCACTTGTGTTCTGCATTTTGAATTGTCAGTGTTGTGTGCCATTGCATGCACCAGTAGAAATTGCCAATCAAACGATAAAGTGATTGAAGCAATTGCATGCTCAAATTTGACTGACTGATTGAATGATTGATTTTGTACAATCAAAATAAAAATACGACTTAAATATGGGAATCGAGATGTTAGCTTATGATCGGTTCGATTCTCTCTTCGAATACACACGGCACTCGTGTCTTTTTTATTATTGACAATGGGATTTAAATCTCGTAAAAAAAATTGTTACCAATTCGATTTTTGCGCTTGAACACCAATATGCACCATGACAATATTTGAACAACAAAAAAAAAACCGTCATGATATTGATAGCAGCATTTTCCACTCTCTCATTTCCATAAGCGTATTGAACGTATTGAAAAATTATTTGCTTTTGCATTTTCACGGGAAAATCAACACTTAAAATGAGGACACAAAATGGTATTTGTTCACACCAACCATTGTGTTGAATGAATAAAATGCAAACAACAAACACCGAATAGTGTTTGAATTCATCATTTCGATCATGGTGTATTGGAACACGGAAAATTGCATGAATCCTGGTTACATTACACGGTTCGTAAAGTAGTTTTATACTTTTGTATACAATGACAAAAGCACAAATGCCAATAGAAAGAATGTTGCAAACGAAACTCATTTCGAAGACGCCAGTTTGGAAAAGTGAGATGCGCTCGAAGCGACCGAGCAACACTCCATTCATTCATAATATAACATGGAGATAAAGTGTCAAGTTTTTCGAACGACTTCGCATTTTCAACGTAATTTATATTAGTTTTCGCTATGGGTTTTTTTTATTGCGTTTCAGCATACAAACATCTTCCTGGAACACAAGAGACTTTAAGTGAAACCAAAGGAGCGAAAGATAGAGAGAGTTTTGGTACGATCCGCCATTCGAATAGCTTATGTTCTCATTTCACTGTGGGATTTTCATGTCGATCTTGGTTAGTTTACACACAAAAAGAGAGCACTCACGTGCAACGAAATTAAAATTTCAGATTACATGTCGTCTTATGTTGGATGTTTTAATGTCTTTGTAAAGTTTAATGCTTATCGCCGTGCATTTTGCATTGCCGTGCATGTTCGCTGGCGTATTCAGTATTGAGACGATTTTCAGCGAAAAAGAAAAGAGATTACATCACATCCTCTCTCTTATAAGGCGGTGTTCGATATTTTGTGTTGCTTCTTTCGCCTTTCTTTTATTACAGGATCAGTGTGAATATTTTTTTTGTTTTCGGTTCATTTCATGGTGTTTGACATAGATATAAAATTAACTATTAAAAATCACGAAAAAAATGGAAACGTCATAAAACGATGGAAAAAATGAACATGATAGAGAGTGTTCAATTTATTCATTTACAGTTGTTTTGGGGCTTGTATAGTATACGACCTTTGGCTGTTGTCTGCCTCAATTTCTACAGCACCATTTAATGGCTCAAATATTCATAAATCATTTTGACAAAGTATCATGTTCCCGTTCCCTTACTCATTGAGTAGATCTCAACATTCTACTTCGAATTGCCATCAACTAAAGAGTGCTTTTTGTTCGCACGCCAACCAGATTTGTTTCTTCTTTTTTTTTTCTGTACGAATCGTTTAACTAAATTGATCATAATTTATAACATGCAGCAATTTTCAATGAAATTACTCCAAATAATTCAGAAGATTCTCGCCATTTTGCCGGACCATTTATCTGGATGAAAACGATGGAGAGCAAACGGCAGCACATTATTGCTGACGGAATGGAATATCAAAGCATAGGACAAATACCATTTTTCGTATGCTTTCAATGATTATGTCAGCTTTTTAGTTCCGTTACAAATCAAATTGTGTTTGTAATTAAGATGGAGTGTTTATCTTCTCTTGAAGTGATACATCTAATCGCTTACAAATGGTAAATAAATGTTTTGTCGTAAATCGCAATTTATTTTCAAAATGACTTTTGGCGGCGATACAATACACATCCGTTTTGCACACGCAAAACAACGGAATTCAGGACCCACCAAAATTTAATGTAATGCCTTTACGCATTATTGTGAAGAGCGGAATTGATTGATTTTTCGTGAAGCGACACAATGATGATGGAGACGGAAAAAGAACCGGAGAGTGAAGCGATTTTCACATCAATAAAATGAAATTTGAGCGCCGATAAATGCAAAACATGTTTTTGACGTACAACGAAATTCAAGCCCCGAGCAACAAAAAGATAAAAACGATTTTTCGAGTGTCATGTATTTTTTCTTTTTTTTTTTTGGAAAAATTACCAACGAAACAAATTCTTTGACCTATATCATTTGTCCATTCAAATGAGAGATGGACATTTCGGTTTAATTTGGACAAGAATTTGAGTCTCGTTTCATAGTTTTGGCGACTGTCCAAATGCATGAATTCCTGAACGATTTTGGCTCGACAATTCGATCGACTCGCAGGAAAGTAAAATGTCGATTTATCATTCAGTTCAGTCGGAAACACAGAGAAAGATGAAAAGGGAGGAAGAGATAGATGGAGAAAAGGAGAGGCAGCGATTGAATCGGCTGTAGAATACGAGTTCAAGTAGGCTGTTGATTTTTAATGAGGCTACAATGAATAATCAGCCTCGTTATGACATGAAAAACCCAATATTCTCTCTCATGGAATTTCGAATATTTCTCAACACATCATTTTCGTCCGAGCTTTAAATGCAATAATGATAAATCGAATGGTATTTGCCGGATTTTCAGTGAAATGCCATCATCGTTGTGTAGTGAAACCATCAATAAATGGTTCTTCGTTCGGCGGAAATTATTCTCGTTCAGCACTAGAGTATCATTTGTTGCAATCGTATGCTGTGTTTGCATTTCGTTTAGAAAGACACACACAACACTCCAAGCGTTCACTGCACATCTGAATAAATAAATGAAAAAAATGTGAAACCACACAAAACTATCACTACGACTGGATGCTATTAATCATTTGGTTGTGATTCCGATAGTATCTGCAGTGTGCGGTACTACGTGTGCACATACGATTCTAATGGTAAGAATTGGAAATGCATCAGTTTTTGCATTCTCGCAAATACAAAGTGAGTTGATTAAAATTGAAATTTCAACGATTCGGCGTCATGAATATGGGAACGTCATATTCGATATTGCATTTCACTTCAAAACAAATAACAAACCAATGTAATGATATTTCTGTGTCGAAACGCCTCCCGCCCAACAATCAGATGCATGAAATAAATTGAAATTAAAATCGTTGACATGAAACAGATGTAGCAACGATTCGGAAACAAATATGTGTCAAAAAGCTCGTCTCGTCGATTGATTGAACATTTTTCATATGAATTTTCAATATAAAATATTCGAAACACACAACATGAAAATTCAAAAATACTTCACATTACAAAACTATGTGCATCGGCACACATTATTCATGAAACATTGCATGAAACTCTATATCCACCATACTCGAAACGAAAATAGTTTAATAAATAAAGGAATTTTGCACATATTCACTTTTTTATGAAGTCTGATCGCATTGATTTTCTTCCGTTGTGCAAAAATGAAAAATCCTTTTTTTTTTTGTATCAAAGCGATTACAGAGATTACAAGCCGACTTTTTATGATTCTCTTGTTTTATGAACACTTTTTAATCGACCGAAAAAGTTAAAGTTTTACATCAATTTAGTTTTCAAACATGATTTCAATTGGTCTGTTCAATTTTTCTCTTGGGTGCCGTTTTGTGCCAACAATGGAAAATAATCGCATTCAATGGCACAAACAACAAATTTTACAATTACTCAGCACACTCAAAACCAAACATATGGAACGGATTTCCGAAGCGGATTCAATTCATGCGAACATAGTTGAATTTTTAACCATTCATTGTAACTCTCTCTCTCTCTCTCTCTCTCTCTCTTGCACACTTCGTCCCTTTATCCGCTTTTTTTATTAATTTGCTGACACTTCAATTTAACTTTTGCAGTTGGTGTCAAAGGAGCGGTTGAGAAATGTGCCAAAACATGAGAATGGAAAATATCAAACCACGAGAAAAAAGCAAGAGCACAAAGCGAGTTATGGACACGATTCATTGAGTACATGAAAAACGAACTTTTGGCAAACGCGCTGAAAAGAACCGATTTAAAATGACAAAACTTTAAGCGAATCGATGTGAAATGCACAAAATTCAACTAAATAGGATATTGACACGATGAATTTCGAGAGCTGCTTCAAATGTTTTTTGTTTTTAATTTTATTTTCGATCACTGTTTTTTTGCGCGAAAACGATAAAAAATAATAATATTGTAATTAAAGGAAACTCCATCACAAATTGCAGCTGTCATAAATTGTATACCTTTTTTTGACGCTCAACACAATCGACATTAATACCGAGCACTCGACGAAAACAAAAGCAACGGAAATACAATGACCGTAATAGCAACACACATCAATGAATTCTTCGGGCCAGAAATGTTTTGGATAGTGTTTTTGTTTTTAGAATTTCTAGCGATTCTCAGTAATAGAATTGATAGTGTTGTGCTGCTAAACGAACATCATTACACGTTGATACGCAACAATAAACTGAATGTTTGAATGATTTGGTAGAAGTTAACGTCCATTCACATCGGGCCTGGAAAATGGTAAGTATTTCACTCATTTTGGAAAATTGAATAGAGAGAGAGAGAGAAAAGGAAACACGCAACAAAACAAACATTCTCTTATTCACTGCAACGCCGGTCTTTGCGACAACAACACTCTGTTGACACTCCTTTTCAAAAATGCGCAGATGAGGTGCTCGCTCACTTATTCGTTCCAGTGATGGATTCAAGCACACACCGCATAAGCACAGATGAAAATTGATGGAAAATGCTCAAAAGTTTCACTCATCCATTCCAGTGTGTGGAATTGTGTTGAGCTTGAGTTACAAATTGGATACCGAACCATTTGCCATCGGTGAAATTGTATTGCTACACAACAGCGCTGTGTACCAATTGAAACTATGATGGTTGGGAGCGATAAAAGTTCTATCATTACACATAAAATGTGTGTAGATGTGTATTTACACGCTGCCATAGTGCGTTTCAGTTGCAACGACTTTTTTCTTCTTCGTCGTCATATTATCGGTACATTGATACACCCCAAATGATTGGTTTTATTTGATGCCTGTAACGTGTACAACTGATACAGCTACAATGAACAGAGATTGTGTCTATAAATTGGAGCGCACAAGAGAACCATTCAATCGATTTCGTTTTATTTCTTGTGAATGGTTGGTCCTGCGGGAGAGAGGGGCGATGCATCCGACATTTATATATTATATACAATGATTTTGAGCTGTGAATCTCGATCAAAATCAATTATCTGTTCGTTCACATTAAAATCAGTCTGATAAATGCATTAATGCTGTTTTGCGCATTTTCTTGTGACCACTTCGTTAACTTTGTGCGGGATAAAACTTTTTTCCAAGTAATTCAAGTGACGCACAAAAAATACTATGCTTAAATTCATCACTTTTTTGTCATCGTGATGCAAGTTGTTTTTTTTATTTGTTGCCAAATGCATTTCATCTTCAGATTCAACATTTCCAACTGCTGTACATTGTATTCTCTTCTATTACTATATGCGACATTAAACATGCATTTTTATTCGTTTGTTTTATATGTTTATTTCATGTCTTTTGGTCATATTATCATGATGATGCTCTCAATGCCAACCCATGAGCTGATGAATTTTATAAAAACGATATTTGCAAGGCTATTTCCACAAATTGCTATGCTTGCCATCCAAGTGCTCAAAAACGGTAACGTTTATGTAATCTCACATGGCTGGGCTATAGATTACATATGTCGCTATCGAAAATGGGTCGTTGATGGTGCCAATAAAAACGAACCATCAAATAACAAAAAAAATAAAATAAAACAAAACAAACAACAAGAAAACGAAACGATTTCAGAAAAATGGATAATGTTGAGATGCACGAAATTCATGCTGATTGGCAACTTGTAATAAATCATTGACGAAATGTAGTCGCTTCCATTCGGACTTGTATCGATCGTCGAATTGCGTGCAAAATAGTCGTCATATACAGTCACCGAGACCCGGAATCGTGAACATTTACACAAAGTTCACGTGGGACACGTTCGCTGCTTGGATTGTAAATATGTCTTTTGTTCTTTTGAATGCTCGGGTTCACAATGCGACAGTAATTGCATGACATGTGTAAATATGCTCGAACACAAATTTTCACCTGAATTTCCTTCAGTTTGAAGCGTTTAGATCGGAAGTATGGCACTCAACAGGAGGCCGATTCAACATACGCTCGTAATTGTTTTGACGAATTCAATATTGAATCGGCAAACTAGTCTATAGTGCTTTTGGCATTGCAAAATTATGTTTCACACCGCATGCAAAGATTCGGTTTTAATTTCGCTTCATTTTCATTTTGGAAAAACTGACAAGTGAATCGCTTTGAAAGAGCTATACATTTTCGGTGCATTCATTAAAGTGTAACAAAAAAGCCATGTGCAAGTATATTTCAAAGAAATACTCCCGGAACCGGGGCGGTAATCGTAGCTCAAACATTCTTTGTTATGTTCTGTTGAACATTTACTTTATAAGCATTTAATATTTTAGTTTCGTTACTTATGCACCATTGAATCAATTCATTTTTCACCATTCAGAGTAATTTTACAATTTCGAACGCATCAAATAGACCAAATCGTTTCCGCTTATTTTCATTTCGATAAATAAACAATTCTACCTTGTTTGATCTACGACGAGAGAACATTTTTTTGGGGGAATTGTAGTAGACGACTTCCATTAGGAGATGAATGTGATATCATTTACAGATATTAGCCGAGAAAAAAAGCGAGAGAAAATAAGATGGAAAAATGAAAATATTATTAGATTAAATTTCATGTTCACATTTGTTTCACTTTATCGGGATCCACTTTTTTGGACGCATTTATTCATTAAACATGAGCAAATTCGTTCGTTCTTTTTTTGTGGTATTCGCTCTTTGTTTACATTTCTGTCGTTTGGCCACCAGTAAAACGTTCATACATTGTACATGCTGAACGAAACGGCTGGGAAATTGTGTTTGATGAAACGAAATGTAACAAGAATGAACGGGTAAAAAAAGAGTTAAAACTTGGAAAAAAACTGACATAGATACATAGACAGTGAGTGGAAAAAAACAACTATCAATTTAATAATGTACATTACAGAAGTACATTGTGCAACCACTGGCCTGGTACAAGGTCCAAAACCGTCGGGGTTGGTCGTATATCATGCAATATGTGCTATTGGCATTTCACTAGAACAATTTGCACAGTGTTTTTCACATGTCTTTTCGTTCTCGTTTCGGTTGTTTGGTTCGTTGTCTCTCGCTCTCGTTCTGTTCGTAAATGGTTTAGACATAAAATTCATTAAATTCAATTTACAAACGTTTACCAGTGCACTCTCGCATACAGAAATGCTTGTGTGGCCTTTCATTCTCTCGCTGTCTCTGTGTTGCGAATGAAAATCGGTTTAAGAGGAATCGGAATTAATATGATGTAATGTATTCCACATAACACGTACGATATCCACTCTTCATCATGCTCGGAAAGCGGCGCACATGAATTTAATCGAGACATAGAGATCCTTTTCTATTTTGCCACTCACCATAGGCGCCATATTGCCCACTAACCAAAAGCCAACACCGTGTTCATCAGTTGATCGGCTTTTTTCCCCATCAGTTTTTTTTTGCTGTTGTTCATGTGTATTGTTCACAGTTATGTGCATCTATTGCTCATTGTGGTGGTTTGGCTATGGCTGGTTAGTAAATTCACTGGAAATTTATGATGTCGAATTTATGAAGTGTCCATTAAATCTTTATGGGATTCAAAGTGAAGTTTTGCCCGGATTGAATATTTTTGGGTATCCGTTTGGTACAGAGATGATGGATTTCGGTTGAGTGGTATATACTGGTTTGATAGTGTGTATATCCGAAAAATATTTGCTGGCAAAATAACATTTTTTTTTATGCGGAGCGGTAATTTAACATTCTCTACAAAATTGCATTGTGTACACACTAATATGTGAAAGTGGATAAGCTCGTATTCGTCTGAAGGATTCAATTCATCATTTCAAATCTACTAAATCTCATTTTGGGTACATTGTTTCGACAGCAAAATTGAAATCGAAGTACTTTGCATGGCGTAAATATAGAAATATTATCATGGAGATGTACATATCGTACTTGACAGAAAATACATATAGTGTATAATTTGTTCTTGCCAATTTTTGTTTGCCAACAGCCATTATATTTGGTTTGCAGACACCAACCGATCTATGCCTTGAAAATGATTTAAATAACATCCAGCAGCACAATTAAGTTGTTGCCGCACAAAATGTTCACAAAAGTTTTGCATATATATAGAATTTACATGCTCTAGAATTTATGCTGTTGTTTTCCATGTTGATGATGTGTATACCAAATATATTGCACACCACATGCATACGAGAGTAGTGCAAAACATCTCAAGAATGCTCGAACACTTCCTCGATGAGTGTGTAATGTGAGAAACCAATTGCTTGTCGAAAAATCAAAAATCGTTGCGAGCACAAAAAAAAAAAACAAAACACAACTAATATTCACCCTTTCATCTCTCGACATCATCATTATTTGGTGCAATATTCGCATATAGTTTGACGCTCACAAGAAATTCAGACCGATGAAAAAATGGAATGAAAAATATTTGCAATTCCGTCAAACATTCCCATCCCGTTTGTCGACGATTTTGGTTTCAAATTTTATGTTTGTGTATTTTTTCTCTATCTCATTTTTTATGTTGTTGCTGCTAAAAAAAACTTTGAGCGGATTTGTCTTCTCGATTTTATTCCATTATTGATTCAAATTAAATTAAACTGTCAAAGTTTTTCGCATGGTTTTTTTTTCGTTCCTTTTCATGACAACTTCCGGCACTGTTTTTCTCTCGTTTGCTTTGGTTCACTCAGTTGCGTTGACGATGACAGCGATGCATCCAGTTGTCATTTTTTTCATCGTAATCAAAAACAAATTTGTATTCGCTGAAAAATATTTTCTCGATACAGATAAAGGGATAGAGAAAAATGAAAAAGAGAAAATGATGTTGTTCATGGAACATTTGCTTGTATTCTTTGCATCCGTAACCAATAAATAAAAGCGAACAAACTACGCACATAAAATTGTATGCACAAAATCAACGTAAAAAAGTAAGAAGAAATGGAAAATGTTCTGCACGTTAAAATGGTTTGAGAGATATGCAGCAGCAGAAGCACCATCAATAGCGGCAATGGAAGAAATTCACTTCATTTACATATACGAAATAAAGTTCAAAGTGAAATGCAACGAGATAAAAATGGGATGGATGTTGTAATGCTATTGTAAAATCGCGATGGGAGCCGTTTACTTTTCACTTTTTCGTTCTCTTCTTCACTTGCTCTTCGATGGAAAAATTATTTCTGAAACGGAAGACTTCGAAGCGGCAAAATTAGGAAAAGCACTTTGTGCCCGATGAGAGTAGAGTCGATGAAAGCAAAATATTATTTTTGTATGTTTGTGAAAGCAACGAACGAAAAAAAAGATTCCCTCGTCATTTGGTTTGTTCGTTATGAAAAATCTTTATTTTTTTTTTTCTTTCAAAAAGATCAATTTTTTCTTCATCATAACTTCAAGTCGGAATTTTGTTGATGGAAAGAAGCATCTGCGCTTGCATTAAACTTTGTTTGCGAATTGTACACTCATACCACGTGCTGAAGCATAAGTAACAAAAGTAATTTGTTTTCGTGCATTTACAAGGATTTGAGAGAACAACACGTTCGGATTTAACTTTGGAAAATATCGCAAATTGTCATTTTTATAAACTTCAAAACTAAAACTTCTCAATCTAACAAAATTATAGTCGGATTTCGCATGTCTAACTTCTTCATTGAAATGCCACTAATGCATTTTAAATCATTGCGAATGCTTGGTGCATCGATCGCCACATGGCATCGACCAAAAAGATAAATTGAATACTCTGAATTTTGGAGCTGTTGCAAAAGTGAATGAAATCGGTTTGATCGTCCCACACATAAATGGTGTGCATTCTCATTTTCCAAACAGCAGGATGTTTACAGTATCAAAAACTGGCGACAATCGGTAACTTTTCTTTAACAGCAAAAAACTTTGTTTGTGTCACTTACCTTGTTGGATGAGCGTGCCAGCGATGGTGAAGGTGATGAAGAGACAGTTTGTTTTAAACATTGTCGACTTTCGCCCACAACATTGTTTGACGAACGGAAGCATTGTTCGTCTGCATAATTTTGGTTGTTGAAATGACGTTTATCGTCGATGGTCATTTCCGATGATGCGGATAACGATGAAAAGCCACTTGTAACATTTACGTGCTCGAAACTACTTGAATTCACACTACCACAATGGTCGTTTTGCTGATGTTGCGAATGTACGCCACTTACTTTGTGTATATTTGAATTGGAATTTGACGTCATTGTTGCCAGTGTTATCGGTGCTGTTGCTGTTGCGGAATTTAACCGTTCATTATGAGAATTTAATTTCGATGCAACTTGAATTTGTTCGCAATGCGGTTCGGGCGATTTTTGTTCAAATTCAATACTTTGTTTTGTGTGTTTGTCTTGTCGCGGCGAAGACAAGTGCTTTTTGGACGGCTCAACATAATAAAATGGATGCGAATGATACTGTTGTTGCTGTTTTGACGATGGCGGTGGTGGTTGATGCATTTTTTTCGATATGACAGATGGTGATGGCGGTGCCATCGTGTGTAAACGCTGTTGAATTTCTTGCGGCTGTTGCCATTTCAAGCATCCATTGACTTTTTCACTATTATTTCTCAAATTAAATTTGCATAATGGTTCGCCGACAGAATATTGATGATTCGACGCTGATATTGTGTACATTTTTTGAATACTGTCAGATGATGGTGGAGCGTTTATTGCCTGATAGACATTCTCCACCGTATCTTTGTCATTGTTGCCATTTGTTTTTGTTATTTGAACATCATCATCGCCATAACGTGCATTACCGTTTTCGACACGTTTCATCATATTTTCACCGTAAACATTTAAATTGTTTTTCGTCGAATCTCTGGATAAATTTCCATTTTTTTCATAAATTCCCTCGATGGTGTTATTATTGTTTGTTGTCATTCGGCTGGCCGGTGTTGGTGCTGTTGCTGCGGTTGTTGAACCGTAGATGCCATTACGTTTATCGTTGCGCGGCGTTGGCAACGGTGATTTGGGACCAGTTTTTATGTAATACCAATCGCTCAATTGTTGTTGCTTCGCTAAATCTTTGTCAATTGTTGTTGAGGACTGTGATGTTTTCGGCAACGGTGGCCTTGGCGGCAGATTTGGCGTAATTAAATCACCATTTATTACTTCAGTTTCCAGTTTTCGATCATTGTGCACATATGGTTGGCGACATTTCGGCTGCAACATACAATTATTCCCATTGAAATAATTGCCGCTGTCACTTAGTTTAAGTGTCTCTAGTGCATAATTGTATTTATCAAGTGAGTCGTAGCTCGAGTACGAATCGGGCCGACCTAAGGGAAAAGGAAAAAAAATATATGTTGAAAACTTTACTTTACCTCAAGTATACTATAATTAAGTAGAAAAATAGCAAAAAAAAACAGTTTTCTTCTCGATATCATCAGACAAAGGCTAATTGGATGTGACACTTAAAAGCCTTTCGATTTCTTTAAAGGTTATTCTCTCTCGGTTTACTTGAAACTTTCTAACTAAATCAATATCCAATTATATCTACATAAGAAGCTCATTTTTTTCTCTGCTCAGCAGCCAAATTGATCGAACACTCGCTTTTAAGATTGAACAAGTGCATTTTTTTCAACTAAAAAAACTCGCGAAAAATTACTAATTTCAGAACAAACGAGTTTTGACCGAGTTTTCGATCCTTTTTTCTAATATTTTGCATTATTTTATATAAATTCATTTAAACAAAAAGTCAAATCAATCTACGGCATTCCAACGAAAGGAATTCATAATTTTTTGTGAAATATTGAAGCAGTTTATACGTTTGAATACTGTTGAAAAACGCTCAAATTTAGAAAGAAATTTTTTCAACATTATTAAAAAAAACTTGAACGTAACTGGTACCTGTTACAAGGAACGGAATGCAAAACTTTTTAAGTTTGTTGTGCTAGATCATTTTTTTCTCAGAATTAATTCTGATGTTATTATATTCAAACCATTTAAATTTCCTTGCTATAATATTTTATGGTATTTTTCGTTCGTTGAAGATTCCAACGGTTAGAAGGCACCGGAGAATGAAATGCCACAATAAGTATGAGTAAATAAAATAGAGTTGTAAAATAAACTTCGAAAAGAAAATACCAAATGGAGAATGGGGATGTTGTTCTCATGTTACTTACGAGCAGCAAATGGGGAAATGTAGAAAAGCTCTGCAATCATTTCGCTTCGAAAAATGTCATGAACTGCAGTTTTTTTTTGTTTGCCTTAAAAAGGTTGATAATAAAAATTTCATCGGAATGAGAACGGAAAAAGAAGCCAGAAAAATGACACTGCATGTATACGCTTGGCACACGGAACGAGAAGTCATTTTGTGGGAGAGGCAAAAACAATTATCAAATTTTGATTTTCCGGCTGCATATTGTGTAACATTGTTTGTCGACCGAAATCTTGCTTGTTTATTTAAATGAGTTGTATTCTGGTTTACAAAAATGTTTGCCATTTTTTTTATTCATCGTATAAGTACAACAACACGATAAACATACAATGTACAAACCAGAAGAGAAAATTCTTTACATAAATGAATGCTTGGAATGGAAGTAAACATATTCATAATTTAATTGGGATAATTGTGAGCAGACATAGAAACGACCCAGATGCAGATGCGAAGCAAATCCAAATTGCACGTTTTTTGTCTTAATTTCAAACTGAAATTGTGACAATGCGGCGGTGAGACACCAATTTGAAAAGTATTTCACTTTGTAATTGCAAAACTCATCTCATGAAAATAAATTTAAAATGATGCAACCGAAGTTAGTTTTTAAGGTGTAAAAACCATATATTTTTTGCTGGATTCAGTTTTGTGGAAAAGTTTTGGCAATTTGTACACTTTTTTTCTGGAATTTTTTCAAAACTACAATTTAAACTTTATCAAAAAATATTGTTGGCTCGAAATTGGGACTGTTGTCTGATTAAAATATCATTTTTCGTGGGACATAAAAGCATTTTAGCTTCATTTTATTCTTTTATTCAAACAGAGTGTAACAATTATTATTGTTTAGAAGCGGAAACAGAAGTGGTGGCCCTTTTATTTAATTACTTTTTACCCTTTTAAATGGAGAAAAATGCAATGATGACGTGCGCTCTGTTCAAAATTCATTTAAATGTTGGAATTCGGTCGTAAAATTAGGACGAAGAGAGAGAGAGATATGTAGGAAGGAAAGCGATGGCACAGAACATAAAAAGCGATGTCGGAAGTTCTATAGCATGGTTGCTCATAAAAAGGCCCCCTTTCATCAAATTACATCAACTTTCCATAAATCGTCTTTGAAATTGAGTTTTAGATATTCATATTCTTGTCTTATTCTAAAAAAGCGGCCCATTTTCTTGCTTGTTTTGTATTAGACATTTTTACATCGCAATTTTATTGCACAGTGTTAAGTTTTTATGGACTAATATCATTGTGTACAATCAAAATTGATGGACATTTTCCATCACGCTCAACACTTTTTGGCCAAAATGCTGATGACTGTCGCTGCTGCTGCCACACGAAAAAAACACTCACATATACATTGCAGAGCAGCATCAACTTCAACACTTTCAAAAAATTCTGACCGTAGATTTTAAAAATCAAAACGATGCACAAGAAAAATGCCTATGAAACTAGTTTTTAAGAGAAATGAGATTTCCTTTTTTCCCGGCGTTCTTATTAAATGCAGCATTTTGAATTTGTCTGCTTAAGAAATGGCATAAAATTTTCGCTGAAATGGTCTGGTGGCAATATTATAGAGAGAATATGTTGAGTCAGCAATAAGCTAAAAAGAAAAATGCAGAAGATAAAAAGAACCAGATTCGCTGCACTTACATTTCTATTTTGGGCCAGATTTGCAAGGAATGTTAAATAGGTTTTGAGATGTGTTCACCTGTGACGACTATGGCGACGTCGACGAAGACAACGACAATGACAACGGTGGAATTTCTCAAGTGTGAGCAAAGAAATGGTTAAAAGAAGAGAAAAAGAAATTGCAAGAAGAATGGTTTTTGGGCCAAAAGAACAAATTATGCAACATAAGCCATAGAATAAAATGGGATTAACAAAGTAGACACATACGAAAGAGCTAGCGGCGAAGGTGAACGAAATGAAAAGATTTAATTTTGTATTTGGACCACGTCCCGACAATTTTGGGAATTTAAATAAAAATATATAATGCTGCGCCTATATGAAAGGAAAATGGCATTGCGATCTGCAGAGACAAAAATACTGATATGATATATGAAAGAAACATTCCAAACGGAGTAATATATTTGTGAAAAATGCTGAAAAGTATTCCATTCGGTACACAACAATAAATTCTCTCTCTCTCTTTTCTCTCTCGCTCACTCTGAGTATTGTGCAACGTACAACGTATGGTGTTGAGATACGAAGCATACTAAGAAGACGAGAGCAGTTTGGAAAAACATGTAGCCACGCTTATAAAAACGGAATACATAAATTTGTTCAATGTGGATGGCGAAGTCAAGCATCTTTTTTTTCTCTCTCTCTGCTCAGTACACTATTTCAGTGGCGGAGTAAAAAAAAAAGTCCCATAAAGATCACATACCGTGCACGAGAATTGGTAGTCATAGTTTGTGGTATGCAATTTTGCACATGTATATAATGCCACATAGTTAAGAATTCTCTTGTTGAAAAGCTTCAAATTAAATAATATTTAAAAGGCACTCTCAACTTGAACACATTCGGGAACGATAATAAGCTAAAAAGTAACACAACCACCACAAAAATACTTTATAGAGTAACTCATGGAATGTGTAGTACGGATAGAAGCCCGGGTATTGTTTCATATTCACAGTATAATAATTTAATTTGTGGAAACATTCTTTTTTTTGGCAAATTGCTAACGAAGTAAGATCTCTTAATCTCTTTTGACATCGAATGCAATTTATCCGGTAAAAACAAAAGCGAGAAATGACACTTTGTGAATGGCAAAACCAATTCATATATTCATCAAATGAACTTTTTCCATCCGTGCCGAGAGAATAGCGGCAACGTTACAAAAACAACGCACACACACACAAAATAACGATAAAGAGAGAACGAGGTAAGGTAAATATGAAATCTGTCATATTCATCAACGTAACGTTATGTGTTTAATTAAATTCCTTAGGTACTTTGCGCTGAATCTAGGTTTTATGTGTTCCGTTTGGGATATGTATGACACACGATAAGTTGGAATATTCTTCTGTCTTGTCTCGATGAAATTTTCGCAGCATTTCTTTTGTTTTTCATTTCATTCCGATACACACATACACACATTGATTCCGTATTTTGTTCGTTCAGATTCAACGATGTAGATTTTAGATAGAGGATGTCGAGCGCTTGATCTTAACAACAACTGCAACAGTTTTTTTTCAGCTGTCTGTTTCGTACGATGAGCATACCATTTTGAAAGAGAACACGTTTCACAACTGAATAACCATTTTCTGCAACGGTCGAAGCTACTTAATTTCGATTCTCGTCTTTCTATTGCCTGGCAAATGGCGCTTTGTTAAATTTATCATCGAACCATCGCATGGGCACACACATACACGCGTGTCTATGTGTGCATGTCGTTCCAATCCAAATGTAAAGTAAATCCGTATTTGATTTATAAGCGATCGTAAGTTTTAACGACGTTTTATGTCACACAATTTACGCTACGCCAAATATGTGCCAAAGTGAAGGTTATCGATATGGCAAATCTGCCGAGCGCATGAATCTCGATGAGCCGAATTCTCTCACGAATGCGACACAGATCGTTGTTTTTCATCTTCACCAAAGTGAATCTCTTTGGTGCTTTTTCTCTCCTTCAAAAATTGATTTTTTTTTCTTCTTTTATGTGATTTATGGATCTTGGTAACAGCACAATGCGAGGCTTGCAAAAGCTTACAAACTAGTTTTTTATACGGTTGTGATCGAAAGCAAATCGAACGAAGAATTTTAAAATTCAAGTTTGACATCGATGTACAATCGACAGTTCGTTTTAATTAACCGCATTGTTGCAGTTTGTTGGAACTACTTACTCAGATAATTGGCTGGTGATGGTGGACTAGAAATGCTGCCACAACTAATCGAATCCAAAATTCCATCCAAACTCATTGCATCGGTTGATACGTTTAACGGTGGCCGAACAATAGCCGCACTGGATGCAGACTGCTTCAGTAGATACTGTGGAGAAATTTTCGAATAAAAAAAGACTCAGATTAGATTTAAAGTAAATTTGCATTGGCAAAACTTTTCAGATTGATTCAATTTTAACAACGCATCTCGACGACTACATGAAGGGTATGCTTAACATTGCTTATTTTCAATGCGCTTTTTGCGACCTAAACTTGCTCTCTCCCTCTCCCTCAATACTAACTCATTCTCTCGGGTGGTGAATATGTGTCTGTTGTGGTATTCACGACAATTTATGAACAAACAAAAGTGTATCTCAATTTGTGTTGAACTATTGAAAATCAAACAGAGCCAAAGTTTTATGAGCTGCTCTATGAAATCTCAATTCCGGTATAAATTCATATGTACTCTCTGTACATGAAAACGGGAGGGCTTATTTGCAATTTTACGCATGCTTTCCAATGTGATAATTCAATTTCAATTTTAGGAGGTTAAACTTGTGCCTGGGAAGAATGCCAGTTCGAAGAGACAGAAAGAGCGAGATAGAAAGTACTTATCATCGATGCAAAATTATATATGGTGTGGTAAGAACGTGGTATTTTGCTCTCGACTTAATCGATTCTCATGTGAATTAACTTCGAAGAATGGATAATATCGAAATGGTTGTGTGAATAGTTTTATGGCATGCCAGAAAAGTTTCGATAATTGAAATCAGCTCAATCTCATTCACAATGGGTAAGCGAGAGATAAAATATGATATTATGCTGAGATTTAATTAATATAAATAGTAAAATGCTTTTGTGTGTGGCCGTAATTCGACTTCTTTGATTGGAATATTTGCAAAATCCCACCAGACCGAATGTGAAACTTCTATCAGCGCAAACATTTGGCCATAAATTTTCTGTTGAATGTGCTATCGTTTTGTCGGTCTCTGAAGAAAAATTGCGTTAAAACCGCTTGCTGAAAAGCCATTCATGTCAAATGATAATATCTGTATAGGCCGTCGAAAACCATCACACTTCATCGAGATTTCGATCAGTAGTCGGTGTGATTTGGCGTGCACACAGTTATCATCAAACAGGTTGGGTGGGACCATCTATCACGACTGAAATTCGGTTGAGTGTACACCAAAGTCATCAATCAACAATAATATCTTTGATTCGGCTCATCGATAGAATCGAAGCATTTGTTTCACATTTCCACAAGTGAAACATGTCGGAGATATTTTTAGGCTGATGCGATTTCAAAATGTATTGTAAAAACCACAACAAAACTTTGTCTTTCCATCCCTTTTGGCCAAAATCGTTTGCACACGTCATCTGCATTCAGGCGTAAGCATTTACGAAAAGTATGTGCTTTCGATAAGAGTTTTGCTTACTTGTCTACCCTGACATTGGCAGGAATGCAACAACAATGACATGGCTATAACCATGCCTTGTATACGAATGACGAACGCCAGTTTTTCACTTTCGAACCGCAGAGAAAGTTCTTTGAAATCAATGTTGTGGCTTGAATTGAATCTATGTCGTTTATAGTCTGGAAATTTGAATCTGAAATTGAAACAGCGAACGCAATTGCGATGAATTTATGAAATGGCACGAAACCACTTGAATATTGATCAATTTCACATTTGATTTGATTGATTTAATAAAGTTCTTTTGTGGTTTGTTTCGTTTCGCAAAGAATTCTTAAGTTTTTTTTTCTTCTTCTTCTCTCCAATTGTGATGCCATTTCATATGCTCACACAAACAGTGTGTCGAATTGAATGACGCTTGAACCTTTCACAGTCAAGGTTATGGCATTTTTATTCTTTCAACAAAACAAACAAAAACTGCCAACGAACTCAATTTGGCAAATTGAGCGCATGAATGTTATACTTCGTAAATAAATCACCAATTGTTGATACGGCGCATAAAATTCAAAGTCATGCACTTGAAAGAACGTTTGCCAAAAGTAGTTAAATTCCCAGCGCTCATTTTATTGATTGCAAATATTAAAAAACCAAATTATCGATGACATTGATGAAGGAGAAAAAGATTTTTACTCGATAGATTTTTACTTAGAAAACCAACAAAATGTGAATGCAAACACTCAAACCACCAACGTTCTCGCTCTACGATGCACAGTTTTCCCATTGACGATGTTCACATTGTCACCTTTGCAATCATTCATATTTCTTGTTCGCATATGTCTTCTCGCCAATGTTCAATATAGATTGGCTGTCAAATGGTGCGCTTGAAGTCATTTCTTTTCTCGCTTTATTCAAACCAATTCTTTTTTTTTACTTGAAAATGACATTAATTTTAGCATTCATTTGATGTCGAAGTTGTTCGTTTCGAAAGCCAATTGAGTGTGCTGCAAATTGAATTGACATTGAGCAAAGACAAACAATATTCCAAATACGCTTTTGACAAAATGCATTATTCGCATTTGCTTCAAAGTTGAATAGGATCAACATGGCTTTTGTGTCACATAATTGATACTCAATAATAGCGTATATTAGTATACATTTAACTGACACTTATTTCATTTCACAGGTGTTTGATGAGATTATGTATAATGTATAACACACACAGCATTCAATCGGCGAAACAAAACAACAACATAACATTATGTCATTTTGGCATAAACGGCAACAAAGCACCAAGAAATGAACTCAACAAATCTCAACAAATTTCACATATAAATTATTCATTTACGAAAAATATAAGTAAATAAATTGGTAAAACTTGAGCAAATATCGTAGATTAATATCAATTTTGCAGCTGCTATGAATGTGAAAGAAAGTGAATAAAGCAATAGGTGATTGAAAACCACTAGCGCGTATGGTGCATCACATCACTAACTAAATCGATGTGCATTCGAAGCGAAGAAGTGCGAAGGCGTTACTCATAGTTTGAAGATTTGTTGAGATGTATTGTGTTTTAAGTCGAAATAAATAAATAAGAGGAGAATAAAACGAAGACCGAGCGAGTAAATACGCCTTTTTGTGCTTATTTCACTCACACACAATGAACGTAAATATTAAATTCGTGCCATGGACCAACTTTGGAAGCGAATATATGAGTGGCAAAACCTCACACAAAACACAACAGCCAACTGATATTATTTATGTACTTGAATGGCACAATGTCGTAGTTCATTTAAAAAGCGAATGTACGGCTAATGCCTTACAATATTGATACGACTGCATCACATTGAACCGCATCACATAAATTTACTGCGCCTTTCTCCTGTAACAGCGAAAATTTCTCTCTTGGAATTGAGCGCCGAGAGAATACATCGAGATGATGAAAAAAGACAAAAAAACACAACAGCGATAAAACGTATTATTGAACGGGCAGAATTTGTGATATGCAAGTGCGACGTATTCCGCCGAAAAGTGTAATAAATCATAAGAACGAATCTGTGTATTTATCTGGAGAGTGGGTGTACGCGCAATGAGCATTTATAAATGTATGTTTAGGCGCGAAACACTCAATTACTAGCAAAATAAAAGAGTCGAGAACGAGGGACTGAGAATTCCAACTGGGAAATGGGCTAATGATTTTGTTATTGTTGTTGTTATTGCCAATGTAGATAACAATTTCTGGCACATTCTGAAGATGTACGTTCATTTCGATCATATAAGACGGCTCTATTAGTTCCATATTATGCCAGAAATCACTTCAAACGAAGTTTAACTACGCATTTACTTCAATTTAGCGTCTATTTGATTTGTTTTTGTTGTCCTTGGAATGTGGTTAAAATACCCACGCCATTACATTGGGATATTGATCTGGACAATAGTATGACTTTGATATGATGGTTGGCGTTCGTAATGGGCCTTGTTTGAAATGTCGCAGTTCATCTGTCACTATTATTGAAAGAGTGTTTGGCGAGACACAGTGTCTCGAGTGTATTTATTGTGATGTGAAATGGTGTGTATGTGTATTGTGTTTCGATGAACCCGTAATTCAAACAAACACTTAGAAAACACAAGTTGTCACACACTCATTGCGTTCAAATGCGACGACAAAACCACATGTTTGCCAATGTTAACACTGTAGGTAAGTGAATTTGATGGTGCAAAATCAAAATTCATAATTTCCAGACGCACGGATTTTCCTTTCATGTCAAAAAGACTGAAGACAAAAAAAAAACATGTTGTGCGTACACATGTTTGTATGAATGAGCATGATAAGCTTGGCTTTTGTGCGATGGTGCATAAGCACCGCATAAAAGCATTCAACGCGTTTTCAGTGAGGTCTAGTGCACATTTTAACCATTCTAACCGTGTTTCGCCGTGCCACTCTGGCTCGAATGTGTTTATTTGTTCATTAAAAGATTTCACTCGGCACATACGAAAGCGATAATTATAATTTATTCACTTCAGTTGCGAGAGACTCTTTTCGGCGCAATACGTGATCGTATTAAAGTTGTATCGAAGATTGGCGATATCGTCTTACAACAACAAACTGAAAAATACAGTTACACAAGTGGAGAGTGGGTTGAGTAAATGAATGGGTGCGAAATATGCGCTGCCGCTCAATATATTAAGCATACTTTCATGTTAGAACTCCAATACCAAGGGTGCAAAGGTTTATGTGGATTTTTCATGGTTGACGTATATGCATGCATTTTGCCGTTTGTTTTATTTGGCTACATGTAAGTGACTCAGAAGAAACCAACCAAATGTTCATCTTTTAATAAGATTTACGCGTTTATTAATTTTTTAGCCCGTAGCAATATTCAGCGTCACCAGCAACGGCTACATACGTGCTAAGCTGCAAAGTTGCTCACTTTCGAAAAAGCATAAAACATTTTCATGAAGTGTATGTGTGGTTGTGCGTTCAACGCTGTGGGAAATATCACATTTCACGCGCGCCGTCTTGCCGGTAAAATGAGCCCGACGATTGTGCAGACAATTGGGTTTTGCGCGTTGGCTAATAATAAGAAATTATACGGCGATGGAAAATAATCTTCACTTGGCTTCCACACAATGCCTTATCTCTGAGATGTGAAAACAAAGAATTAGAAAGAGAGAGAGAGAGAGATGGCGAAAGAGTGAACTCAATTTTGAAATTATGGAATCGCTTATGCTTTAACTTCTTATGAAGTCATTATGAATAAGCTTATTTAAGCACTACCGTTAGACACTAGTGTTCAAACACTTTTCTGTCTCTATTTACATAGTTTTACGAGGTTTCCCATCACTTCAACGCCGACTTTATCAAATTAAGCATTCTCTGAAGGTACTTCAATTCTAAAAGACCCAACCATTGAACAATATTCTTGGTCTTGCCGCATACATTTTGTAGAACGATTATTTTCATCGCGAAGGAAGTCAAAATGGATTGTGAAATGAAGTGAAAACAAGCAAATTGCTTACTTCAAAGAAAAATTCCCTGAAACCATTATATTTTGCATGGGGCGAATCACGCTAGTGAATACTAGAAAAACTAGTAAATCTAGTGCGAAGAATGACGTCACAAACGAAGCCAACTTCACACCAAAGGACATATAATTTATATGAAAAACTACTGAGAGCCAACTTCACGCACTAGAATTTTCTAGTTTTCTAGTGAATTTTTATCAAAAACTAGATGCACTAGAATTTAGTGATTGACCCCATGATATTTTGTATGGATAACTAAAGCACCACATAAATGTTGCACCCTTCGAAAATAAACATAATTCGCAAAATGGACGCAACTATAACAAAATTATTTGCAACTATTTGGATACAAGTAATTTTGTTGGTAATAGTGAACTTTTCAAGAGGCAACCAACTCAGTTGAACCACTTCCTTTGACGGACGAGTACCAATTTTTAGCCTTTTAAAATGTTCACAGACAAGTATGGTATGGCACTCATAATAATTGAATAAATAATGACAGTTACTTTACATTTCAACGTTCAATAAAGACTGATATTTCACTAAATCTGGTCCTTTATGGGAAAAATCAATCAAACAGATTTGATTAAATAAAAATGCAATTGATAAACTGTTACTTTTCAGCAGTAAAATGAATTAGAAAAGTAAGTTTAACATTATCATCGATACGCTACAATAAGCATTAAAGAGTTGTTCAACTTTAAATTCATCTCTATACCGCTTTTTCCAAAACTTGACAAACAAATTGGATACGTATCTCATGATATTGATCCACTCTCATCGAAATTGAGTGCATTTGTGAAAATGACCAACTCACGCATATTCAAGTTCCCTCTTGTTTTGTTTGTTTCATTTATAATGCTGGTATCGAAAATGTTTAAATGCATGATATCACTGTACGATTCTGATCCAAAGCACAGCCATTAAATACTTCAAATTTGATGAAACTTCAACTAATATTGATGCAAATTCGTTTGATCAAATGAATGGGTAAGAATAATCATGAGCTCCAAACATTATTTAAAAAAATACTGATACAAGACGATGAATTAAAATAAATGAGATACTAACTCGCGTTTAAAATAAATCTGATACTTGAAAGATATTGAAAATAAAAGTGGTATGTATCACATTTATTTTCAATTCGTTCAAGTATCAAATTTATTTTCAATTCTGGCTAGTATCTCATTTATTTTATCTCATTTGTGCATTATACCGAGTCTCCGAGAGTTTCATATAAGCCTTCCCATGTAGATGGTAAAAAATCGTGAAAAATGAAAAAAATAATCAAATTTTTTTTCTTCGATTTACAAATACTATTCAATTTTCTGTACCATCTGGTGAAATCAGAATGAAAAAAATCGCATTCCCCAGAAACTCTCGGAGACTCGGTATAATGCACAAATGAGTTAAAATAAATGAGATACTAGCCAGAATTGAAAATAAATTTGATACTTGAACGAATTGAAAATAAATGTGATACATACCACTTTTATTTTCAATATCTTTCAAGTATCAGATTTATTTTAAACGCGAGTTAGTATCTCATTTATTTTAATTCATCGTCTTGTATCAGTATTTTTTTAAATAATGTTTGGAGCTCATGATTATTCTTACCCATTCAAATAATAATAATAATATATATTGGGATAGGCCAAAATAAGGTTGAAAATAATTCGGTTTATATTGAGTCTAGAGTTCATTTAGGTCTGTATTATCAAAGGTGGAAAGTCTGTAAGCTGATCGGAATACTTGTAATGCAATCGGACTTTGGTGTTCCGTTGGCAAAGGAATCAAAGTGCAATCGATGCATGCAAATACAGATTTAATGGAGTTCGCTGGCGTGTGAGTTTCAAAGTTCACCACATTCGCCGGTCTTATTTCAATGATTCGTATTCCCTATATTATGTGTAATCCCTATATTCGATATATTTTGCGTGTTTCATTCGACAAACAAACTGCAATAAATCTATGAAATGGAATCTGGTTTCGTCGTACAGCAAATCAAATAGGTTTTGTGCAAAACGAGAAATGGTTTCGGTTGCAATATATTTTGAATTTTAACTCATTTATAGAATGGAATGTCTGTATGTCTGTATGTAATGTACCTGTGGTGGTGGTGCTTCAGATTCCTGGCTTTCGTCGCTGCTCGAATAGCTTGAAGATGAGTAGATGGTTTTCGGTCGTACTAACGGAAAATTAGTGACCGATGTTATTGATGCATCATTGTTCGGTTTGGTTGTTGTGTGTGTCGCTTGTTGGGCGAGCATTGTAGTTGCAACATGTCGTTGACGTTTCATCTTTTGTTTGCTAATGCGTTGCTCGCCATGATTACATATCGGTTTTGTGACATAGTCGGTGTGATTCTGGTCATACATAGCTGGTGTCGATAAATTTTTGTATGGTTCGGGGCTATAGCATCGTCGTGGTGCCGGTTTGGCTCGTCGTATTGGTATTCTCGATCGAAATGATGCTGATTTTCTTATTTGTGACATTTTCCATTCACTTTATTTTCACATTATTTGTACAAACGTTCAATCCATTCAATCGAATCATCCCGATCATGTGTGATATACATGGCTGCCTACAGAGAATGAAAAAGAGAAGGGGCAATATTCAAATTAATGCACTTTATCGATAACATTTGCATTGAGAAGCTAATCAAGTGGAATACACGCTTAAAGTACTATGTACACATAATATTCTGGCATTTTTGACGATAATGTCAGTCAAAGCAATACAATTCAAGACATCGACTTGGAATCACCTAAGCGCTTAGCCTATGTTTGAAACACAACATAAACATGGATGCGCTTCCAAGAGGCATCACATTATCAAGTCGCTTCATATCACATTTCTCATTATTAAACAAAAATATAGAACTACAACCGAAAAAGGTACATGCCATTCAACGGAATGTTTGAATGTACCATCGAACGGAAAGGATGTTCAACAGTCGACTGTAATTTCAAACTTAAAATACGAATCCCTTCATAACGTCAATCTTTATACATACACAAAAACTAATATAAACAACGTATTTGATGTAGTTTGCATAAACAAATAACAACAAAGTTTGAACCGTGCACACCATGCCATTGTTTTCATAATCTTCATCAGCCTGATACGAACAATCATCCGACTCTGATTGTTTTTAATATATTTTACGCTCACTGTCTGTTTAGACACAGCGTATCTAGTGTTGATGTGTAAATGGGAAAAGTTAAGTCATTTATTATGTTTACGATGCAAATATATGCTACCTTTTTTCAAATGGATACGTTTCAAACGTCGAAATGATGGTTATGGCATATCTAATGGTTTTGTCAACCGCATCAAAAATATTATTTGCATAGAAAATCCCACATGAGTTGTTTTACAAAATATTTAATTGAAACAATTTCTACCGGCGTTTTTTTTTTCTATTCACAACAATGTAGTGGCGACGAACATCTGAAAATAATTCGAATGGCCATACAGACATTTCTATGGCACATTGCATTTTCAAATGACATTTACATGAATATGCCATACTCATAGAAAACCCATTTGAAGTGTGTTTAAATGTCTTGCACAAATGAAAACGGTACCGCTTCAGACAGATTTTGGTTGTTTTTTTGCTGAAAATCGACAACATTGTATTCTTATGAAGGAAAACCGAAGCTGAACGAGCTTGCAAATGAAAAGTAAAAACGAACACGACGCCTGTCAAAGAATCCCCAGCACGATATCATTGGATTTCAACATCGGTTATGCTATTCACTGTCAATTGGCATCGAAGAAAAAACGAGCGCGGTTTTTTTTTATGTACATTTCTTTTGAACCTTTAGCAAATGAACCTCAGCAAATGCCCTCTGAATGAGCATGAATATTCACGGTACTCAAGACACCATCATTTTTCCCATTTTCATATCGCAAATGCATGTCGTAAATTGACGTTCAATTGAATACCAAATAATCGAATTTGAATTCATTGTGACACCGAAAGAAAAATACATATATCGAGAAAAAGAAAATATTCAGTCGCAAAAAAATGCGATAAAAGAGATGAAATTTATTTTTATGGTGATTTCACACAATCGCATTTATGAATCATGGTTCTTTTCATAGCTGTAAACAATTATTCTCCGATTGGCTTTTTCTGCTATTGGTTCGGGTAAAATCCTTATTTTCCATTTTGAATGCTTGTTAAACAAATTTTTCACAGCACAAAGACACTGCAAATGAATCTCGGTATTTAGATTTTCAATCAATAAGACTCGTAATGAAAAACATAATACAAGTTATATTTAAATGCAAAAACTTTTTAATTCAAAATAGAAATTCAAACGAGTTGTAAATGAATGCGCACCTGTTCATTATTTAGAACAATTAAATCGAAATGGAAATTGAAATATCGAAAAGTTGTTCTATTTTAATGACGAAATGAAATGGAATGGGAAGTACAAGTGAACATTGACGAGCAAGAAGTTGGAAATAAGAGAAGAAGTGAAAAGAAAACAAGTTGCGTGTGCAGTAATGAATGCCATCAAAATAACTACGGTGTCGGTGTTTCTTTAGTTGTTTTTATGGCATTTTAATTGAAGCAAAAATCGACACTTTCTTCTACTGTCATTTTCAATGGTATGTTTTTTTCTTCTCCAAAAATGCCGCCTTTGTTTTCGCTTCCGCTTCGATTTCCAATTAAAGCATGTGTCCAGATGAGGTGGCGAATGTGTGTGTGAGTGAAGACTGGAAAGAGAGAGTTTTCGGCCTTTCCGACCATTAAATTTCCATTATTCATAGTTTGACATGTTGTGTCCGCGCAATGCATTGTCGCCCAATGTCAATTTGGTCAATTTAATTACGCATAATCAATGGCAAATTTGCAACCAATCAACCTTTACTTCGGGAATAATTAGCAGCGAACAATGAAAAAAAGTGCTTCGTAATAACGTCCACTTGACGAATGAATTTTAATTAAAAGATGAAAATCGAAATTGAAGAAAACGGCTGCGACCGCCGTCACTGTTCAATTTCCAACTCAATGAATGGCACTTTGTAAGCAATAAATGGAACGCCCAAATGGATGCAATGTTTTGCTAATAATTTTTCGCGTGTGCATACGTCACTCTTAAATTGTTTTATAACGGTAGACCGCATAGAGTCTTTCATTACAAGCAAAATTATTTTTAATTAACATTTGACATTTAAACAATGTTTACGACATTGAAAGAAGAAAAAAAACAGAGAGAGAGAGAAAGAGGCAGTCGAAAATACGAAAACAAATTCTTTCGGTTTTTCATTTTATGGTCGCACTGCAACTGAAGTGAAATGAAATTTACGAGACCTAGGGGGTTCCGACTTATACGAATGTTGCATATGCGAGCGAATGCTTTATACATATTTTGCGAATGGAAGCAAATGATCACGCATACAAATTAAACACAGGAATGCTTACGTACAAATCACGACAATATGTCACATCTTGCAAACAGTATGCGACATTCGCGAATGGCTTCGAATGAAATATACGAATTTTCATAGATGTTGATGCGAATGAATATACTTTATTTCGTATATTTTACGTATGAATAGGAAAATAGGAAAATGTTTATAATTTGCGAATAAACTTCCATTCGCGAATAGTAGAAAGCCCCTAGTACGAGACCGATGCAAAAATGCAGATAACCCTTTAAAAAGAGGTCAACCGTTTGAGTTCTGGATTTTATGCATTTGGTTATTTCTTGAAAATTTTATTAAAGTTTTTTTCTTCCTCATTTATTAAAGATTCTATTTAATCTGTCAAACAAATCATCAGAGAGAAATAGAAAAAAAAATCTTGTGCATCAATTTAATGAAATTCAGGAGGTGGATTAAATTGTTTTTTAGCCAAACAGATGGAAATGTGCACAGGGAATGATAAAAAAGTGTAAAACATCGAATCGATTGAGGCTCGACGTAATTTTCGCTTCAGCGTTGGCAGTAAACTGTCAGCAAGGAAACACCTTCTCTACATTGATAGTTTTCACATTAAACCCGTTCAGCATTTCACATCAATTACTTATTTAGCGAAAAAGAGACATAGAGCGCAAAAAAATATCGATTTAGTTTGAAGCTGTTGCAAAAATAGCTTGCATTCGATTAACATTCAAGACTGGCAATTTATTCCGTAAGAGAGAGAGAGAGAAAGAAATAAAGTGGTTGGTTCTTTGCGTCAGTGGCCAGGCCATTTGTTCGTTCACTTATTTAATGCCAAAAGATCTTTATTATTGGTGGTCGTTGGTAATGCAACACGATTTCTGTGCTCGCTTCAACAACAATAATTACCTGCTTACAAAGTTTTTATCATCTATTCAATATATTTCATGCCATCGATACGAATACGGAGTGCAGAATATATGTGGAGTGGAGCACGTTGCACATTGCATACACTAACTTTTTCATTTGCATAAATTGTATGCATTGAATCGATGCCTTTACGTTGCTCACACATTTATACACGAGAGATGCACGTCGGCTCCTATTTTCTTGAGAGAAAGAATAGAAGTGATGAAACCGGTTTCAATTAAATGTGCAAACACAGAAAAGTTTTCTCTATCTCTCTCTTCCTCTATCTCTGTGCATATTTACGTTCAGTTTGCTCATCCATTCAGTTTGCATGAGCCGGTTTTTTCTTCTCCTTCTTCATTAAATAATAATACATGTGGGATTATTGTCACTGCATCATAACACCGTGTCAAAGTCAAACATAACATGTTTCCATGTTGCCTACGATGAGTATCCGATCGAAGTAATCAACACAACTTTCATATAATTTTAAGCAATTTACAGTGTTCAGCAGTTTGAATTAGATCGGAAATTGATGGGTAACTTCCAATAAAATTGCTACGAGATTGCATCATCACAGTGCAAACAGCTGTTCAAAAGTGTTGATGCCATCCAAAATGCTTCGACTAATTTATGACAACGAACTTCATCGTGTGTTGGGAATAAAACAAAGGTCAGAAATAAAATTGTTAAAATTAAAGAATAAATCAGCTTCTAGTTCAAAGAAAGACGAAAATTAGTGTTTGGCTTATGTCATCATCATTCAGAAGTGATATGACATTTGATCGATGGCCGAATTTAATATGAATCGATGTTCAATTTGAATATTAGGTTAATTGATATTAAATTGTGCGTGGCTCCATAAACCGTTCAATTAATACGAACGAGTTGAATGGCATCAGAGAGTGGCCATATTGAGCGATTATATAAAAAATCCAGTTGGCTGATGCTAATTCTCTTTTTTTGTCGTATTCCATTTTCAGTTAAAGTAGGATAATGGAATGATAATAATATTCAGTCCGCAGAAAAATTCCTGTTACACAAGAGAGGCCACCAAGTGGGGATTATGTTGGTAGAATAATATTTTATGAGCAGTATGTTCTGTCATGCGAATTATCAACCATATATTACATGTTTATGATTGGCGCGAGCATAACCAAATCGTCAATAGATTTCTGCAATTAAAAATAAAAAAACTCATTTATCGTCGTTTAAGTAATGAAAAGGTGTATTTTATGAGAGAAACCATGTTCATGCCGTATTTTAATGTGGAACATTCAGTGTAACATGTACACAATAAAATGTATGACGATAAAAATGCAATGACACACATAAACATACCTTAAATGAAAAATTAATTATAAATTAATCTGAACGGAGGAGAGAGAAAAAAAACCAACTATATATTGCTCGGTGCAAGTTTAATGTGGTGGCCATATATGAGTTTGTAGAACTGTTGCGGTTTTTATCCATCGTCACATGCACACACAATTTAATTGCAAACACGCACCCAAACAACGGAAGAGAGACACACGTATATGTGCATTGTATATATATTCGTCGAAAAGCGCTTTAAACGCTTCAGCTAATTGATTATAATGAAAATGGTGATGACGATGATGTGGCGGTAATGGTGCTGGCTGCTGACTGATGACAACTTCAAAAGCGAACAAACACGCATTTGGAATGCGTTTAATTTGATATTTGAGCCTCTGTCACATCTGATCTACATTGTTCAATGCAACATCTCATTTATAAACCGTTTTTGTATTTAGCCAAAGTTTCTGTTGGCATTTTGCATTATTAGTTCATAATGTTGTTTGGTAAAATGCACACATACGCATATATAAATGCGCAGAAAAACATAGACAGACACTTATATACACGCTATTTAAATGCAAAAGATGAAATTAGCAATTTGCATTGAAGTTTGATGTGTGTAGCACAGTGGCAATAGTGGTAATAGTGGTAATAGTTGATGCAGTTAATGGTTCTGCGGCTTTATATTATAGCGTCAAAGGCTCAAAAGCACTTTGCATTTTATGTTGTGTTTAGCAGTTTTATCACAATCGCGCGATTCGTCACGGATGACTGGCGTCGAAATCTGTCTCCCACCCTCTCAATCGCTCTTTTTCTCTCTCCTTTTCCACCTCGGTCTGTCTATCTCTCTTGCATTTTACACAAAAAAGGTAAATGAGGTTTACGCGTAAACACTTTAAGAATAGATTACACATGACTATCGAATGTACGATGCTAAACAACCAACTAACCAATAACCATGGGCAACGCGAAGTGAGTGAGCGGATACACGACGAATCTTGTTGGCAATGAAAGCAAAACGTGCAACGTAAAAATTTATTATTATTATTATTTTTGTTTTTTTCGAATATATGCACGACATAGTTTTCGTTTAGCAGTTTTCACTATTCATAATTTATGATCGCTTTCCACATTACACCATGATCCAATTCCAGCTGTTTCATATTCATAAATTCGTAAGCATTAAATTTTACAAAATGTACTCACGATGTGCTGAAAATGTGCATCAATTGAGTTTTGTTTTGCATTGTTGTTGTTGTCGCTGTTTTTATTCCTGTCATTATTCTCTTTCGCTCCCCTATCGCATCATTGGAAATGTTTCTACGGAATTTACTCGCTTGTTTTATACACAATTGATGGAACAACAGCAGCGCCGCTTAGACTTTATCGCTCTCTTTCTATAAAATATATTGAGTGAATGCCATTTCTTGCACTTGTGCATTTTAGCATACAAATGATATAATTTATGCTAAACATTCTCGTTTGTCTTTATTTATTAAACTCCATGCATCCATCGAATTTGCTATAGAGTAGCTTTATAATGTGTATCATTCGGTTGCTTTAGCGTGAGAAAATCGAGTACATGCAGCTTCAACGATGTGCTGCACTTCGTTACCACTTTCTAAAGTGAGTTTTCTCAACTCGAGTTTTTTAGCGGAAAATTGATTCTTTTTTCTTGTTTTTGAATTGCAATTGTTTCCAAATTCAATTTGTTTTCAATTCTATCGATGAAATTGATTTTGAGAAAACTATTCAAGTTTTTGCTTCAAGATATAAACACAATGAAATAAAAACCATTTTTTGGGGTTATATTTCGGGGAATTCATATGAAAATAAAACGGGTTTAATTTCATTGGTTAATCAATGAAAATCAAGCCACAATTCACAGAATTTATAAAATTAACGAATCTGTGCACTCAAAGGTGTCCATACAGATCCGAAAATCGATAAAATCTGCGATTTATATGTGAATTTTGTTTATGCAAGAACAGAAAACCATAAAAAACACAAAATTATTGTTTGGCTTTGCAAATATCAAACAATTGACAAAATAAAGTTGTAGATATGTTTTTTTTGTTTAAAAAAACACATGAACTAATGCGCTGAACAGAAAATGTGATTTTTCATCAATTCAAAATCGATGGAGAGGGATGTGTAATGGTACGACATGCTGCGGTCTGGTGGATTTCTTCAAAATCGACGCTATTTCCTAATTGTATTATGTACGAATCGTTCATGCAGCAAAGTAAATTCAATTCAAACAAAGTTGGAAAATTGCTTTCATAATAATAAATCTTTGCTGCTTTTTTTAATGCAATCGTTCCATATCAGTTCATTTATTCATGTTTTGTCGCTATATGGCATCGCAAAGAATTATGAGATTTTTCATCGTCACATCCATAAAATATATTGTGAAATAATATTGGATTCATTTCGTACAATGTTCAATGTAAGTTTTTTTTGTGACTAATGGACTCAAAGCTAAAATCTCATTTTGACACTACATTTTCAAATAAAACACACAATATTTCGCAAAAAAGCAAAGCAAATATTTTACGATTGGATTATATTCCATGGTCAAAGCGAAAAAAAGCCACGAAAAAATGGCAAATTCAACTCGAGCGAAAGAAAAAAATTGAAGTAACTCTTTCAATTACTACAAATACAAAATGATTTCGTGAACAAGATAAGAGCGTCAGTTGTGAAATTTGGAGTGAAATGTGTGTCCATTGAAAAATGATAAATGCTTTAAGATGAATTTAAGACGATTGGCATTGAAAAGGTGAGAAAACTTAAACTTATCCGTTTTATCCGAGACGATTTACTTCACGGTGGTCATTCCGAATGACTCATTCAAAACCAATACAATACGCGATTTTCCATAGAAATGCAATTCTTTTTTGCCAAAACACTCAAAATTACTTGTTGTTGCATAAGAACGCCAAAACAAAGTGTTGAAGCAATAAATTGAAAAATTTCAATTCAAAGAAGTTGCAGAGAAGAAAAAAACATACACACATCAATAACGAAATACATGAAAGCAAAACGTGCATCTCAGTACATGAACAGATCTTTTTAACAACAAAGTTTACCTCATAATCGTAAACTCAACAAACAACGCCATAAATGCAATTTGTATTGTAATAGGAGGGAATCGTTTTTCTCTTTGCGTAATTGACGTATCGAATAAAGCAAGCGTGACCAGACAGCTAACAAAAATACGAACAGAACGAGAAAGACAGAGAGAGAGAGTGAGAGCGAGAGAAGCAAAGAAACAGAAAAAACGAGGCAATCGGATATGTCTGTGTTAACGTGGAACAAGTTGAAAAAATGCAATCGAAATGGAATTAGTTACAAAGTATTCAGCAATTGAAAGATCGTTTTTCCGTTTGTTTTCTTGGAAGTTGCCAGTTCCAGAGTAGTTCAGGTGCGTGAAAATATTCATTAAATCCAATAATAGCCATGTCCTCTCGATCCTTCTTCATCGGAGCATTAAAATGTTGGGAAAAAACGCATAGTTTTCTCCACTAAAGAAAGTGCATCTCGTGTGTTGATAAGTTAAAACATTCTTCTTTTGTCGATTTAAAATATTCTCGTAGTTTTTTTCGTCTTCATTCATATTCAAAATGAAATTCCCAGCAACTCGCTAAAATGCTTTGAAACAATTTCTCTTTTTTTCAGGTTTTTAGCTCTGTTTGTCGGGCTCTTTGAATAAGACACATTTAATTGCTGCAAGTGAGAGAAACAAAAGAGCCGATGCCACTTTATGATCGAAAAAAAGCAGTTGAAGACAAAATGAAAAATATTTGTGAATTTGCTTTCAAGTCAACGAAATGTGCGAGTTTTGGCCGGTATATTTTTCGACCATTTCCCCATGCCCTTACTACTCAGTTTGTCAGCTGACGCAATGGAATCATAACATTTCATTTATCTCTTTGTTTCTGTATGATTTCTTCTCATTTCATTTCGATAAGCATCAAAAATGCATATCAAACATGAGCAACAGCATACACAAATCCAAAAATCAAGTGTCAGATGAGATGAAGCGTTAAAAAACTCATTTCAAATTGGGCAGCTACAACCCACCTCTTTTTTTTACAACATCGCTGTGCGCACGACAGCACAGAGACCACTCATGTACAGTTTTAATTTGTAATTATATATCGTTACCAACGATATAATTTATGGACTTTCAGCTGAGAGATTAAGATGGACAAGCGAAATGGATTTATCAAGTTGTGAGTATGTACTTCATTTTGGGCAAAACAACTTTTCATGTCACTGTTGTTTCCATTTCGCCCATATGAATAATGATTTTTAATTGGATTTGTTTTCATAAATGTGAGTTCGTAACGAATTTTCGTTGACCTCAAATTCGAAATTAAAAAAAATATTAATAAATTCGCTCAATAACAAGATGGAAAAGATTTGAGTGCTAATCGAATTAAAATCGATGTCCAACGGGTGTCAAATAATGCATCATATTTGTGGTGCGAAGAAAATGCGATTCGCACATTCCCATCGGCATAAAGTGCTTTGAACAATCATCTCCGGAATGGAATGTGATTTTAAAGTGTATCCATTAGTTCTTTTGGCTGATTTTCTAATTAATTCTCCATTACACGATTCATTGATTCGGATAATTTTTGTAATTTATGCTTTGGAATTTTAGGTGTGAGATAATGACGAATTCAACCGATTGCGATCGTGTAAATTATCTAACACATCATTGTATTCGTCCATTTCTCATTCTCACTCCTGGTATCTATTCTCTCTCATCGACGCTCGCCTGGCGGTCATTAACAAAATTTGAATTACGAAATCCGCATCGCATTAGCGAGATGTGTTGTTGTTAATGGCCCAAAATCATCGCATTTTATTTTGTCAAAAAGCAATCATTATAAACGGCTTGTGTTCCAGCATAACGATTTTTTGCTCCGTTGTGCGTGCTTAATTTGACATGGCCTGGCCTCCAAAAACAAAACACAAGCGTATTTCAAATATAAAAAAACGCAAACACTGTCGATTTTATTTTTATGGCATTGAGAGCACGAGAATATATATATCTTTCAAAACAATGTTCATAATAATACGATGGTAGGTACTTTAAATGTAATCGTTGAAATGAAAGCACATGTAAAATCGACGAACCGTACACTTAAATCGAAATAAAAATAACGTTCACTTAAACTCAACTCTATCTCAACGATGGAATCCATCGAAAACACACGATGAACCCAGTGTCTGGAATCGCTATATGCTTGCAATGTTATAAGATTCAACCAATATAGAAAGCGCCACCTAGTGTATTCCGTACTCAAACTAAATTTGAATTTAAAAAAAATCATTTAGTTCGCAAATATTCTGAATGTAATTTTAAATGTAGGTCGGAAAAACTACCAATCGATTTTTCTCGCTTTTCCGATGAGAAATCGGGAAAAATAGCGAAAATTCGGTACCCCCATTAAGGGAGTGGACCACGAGCACTCGTTTTCCAGAACACTTTGGACCAGGTCGGATCCACCTGCTCCACAAGATTCATTTCCAGCTCATTTCATCTCACAATCGCTTATATAACACAGTTTACTCTATAATATAATTTGAGATAGATTTGAGAGGGGGTACCGAATTTTCGCTATTTTTTTCGATTTCCCATCGGAAAAGCGAGAAAAATCGATTGGTAGTTTTTCCGACCTACATTTAAAATTACATTCAGAATATTTGCGAAATAAACGATTTTTTTAAATTCAAATTTAGTTTGAGTACGGAATACACTAGGTGGCGCTTTCTATATTGGTTGAAAATATACCAGACCATTTACTTATATTGGATGAACCATCAATAACAACTAAAAGTGACACAAGAACCGCTCTCAGCGATGCTCTATAACAATAAAATTCTAAGCAATTACGGTGCACATATTAAAATCAGTCGAGAATAACCGAATACTTTACAGCCAAAGCCGAACAAAAATCAAATAGATAATAGTAATATGGACATCATTGTTTGAATCGCCATTGTCTACTTGACATATTACACTTTATATTTTACATTCTATTAACGTATAATACATATTGTTTCAAACTCTCTTTTTTTTAAACGAAATTGTTTTGTTATTCGGTATTCGTTTGCTCTAGATTTGTCTAGATTTTCATCGCGCTCAAATTCCGGGATAGAATAAGCGCGTATGGTGAATGTATTTGTTTTTTTTATATACACTGTTTTACCATACCGCTGTAATTCAATATTTATGATATTTTCCGCAATGCTGGAACTTATGGTTTGCATAAAATTCACCACATTTTCTCTCTCTCTCTTTCTCTGGCTGCAAACGGGTGGAAAAATAGCATGCAATCCCACAAAAAAACGAAGAGAATGAAATTGAAGCGAAGCGAAAAAAGAGGAATTGCTGTTAAGGCGTTAAGCTGCTTAATTATTGGTCAGAATCGGCAATAGCTCGCGGTGTTAGCGGTTTGCCAAAATATAGTTTTTGACCGCATAACAATAAATATTAGCAGCGCTAGAATAAATAAATTGCCCGACGAACAGAAATAATGTGGTCAGGTAATATTTTAAGCTGAACGAAATAGAGAAGCGAAAAGAGCCAAAAGCAAAACTGGTTCGGTTTTGCATGCAGTACATACACTCTCTTACAACGACATCACAATATCTGAAAATCCATTAAAACCATCCAAAAGACCACAACAATAGCGACAAAGTAATTTTGAGTTTTTGCTTTGTCATGCGAGAGATGCGTGCACGACTAAGGCATAAAGAGACATTCCAAAAATAAACGGCGATGATTCCAATGTGACACAAACCGAATGTAAGTGAATTTTTTACCAATTCTTCTGTTTTGTCTGTGCTTTTGCCGTCGTCATACGGCTCTCAAACTGTTGATGCTTTCCATGTGAATACCTGTGCTCGAAATGAAGCGTATTGGATGGAATGAGAGCATGGATATGCTTATTGCCAAAAAAAATATGAACAACATGCATTGCATTGCTCTCTTGGCGATGTGTTCGACAAAATACGACACAACAGCATTACAATGGTTGTTTTTCATATTTGAATTGGTATTTTTTTTGTGTCTGCCATTTCATCGTCGTATTTGTTCATTCTTTTTTTGCCAGTGTAACGTTTATCGGATTTCAGAATGTGCGATTCCAGCATAAAAATGGTTTCCCGAAACCATTCCCAACATGCGATTTCAGTGTTGGCATAAACCAATCTTCATGTGAACATTTCCATTTCATTTTACATTACAATGTGGCTTTAGCTCTGATTTCCGTCTACAGTCATATTTCTTTTGTGGCACTGGTTTTTTTTTGTGTTCGAATTCGTCCAGGTGAATGTGTTTTTTCAATCTTCTTCAGTGGAAATATAGGAACATTTTGCAATACTTCCAACGCACTCAAAAACATAGTTCTAAGAATGCATTCAATGTAAGCAACACAAACATACGATGCAAACATATTATTATTTTTGTTGAAATATTTTTATGCAACGTCATAAAAAAGTGCAGCTTGAACTTTTCGCCGATTTCAATGTGCGCACATTTTTGTTATGATGACATTACGACGAATTCAATATGCGGTTCATTTCGCTTCCAGCATCTGAAATGGGGCTGCCAAGTATATGCGATGTGGATTTATTTTATTAAATATAAATATATGGCGAATTGAAATTCATCCAAAATGCGAATGATTCCGGTGTATCCATTTCGATGTTAAGCACCTATTTTCTACTTGTATTTATGGAATATCAACCGTGTCATTTCTTTATTACATTTTTTTTACATCACTTCACTTGCCAATGCGCCAACTTTTGTCTCATGAAGATTGTAAATTTAACTTGTAAACAAGACTCTAAAATGTTCATTTCATGCATTTCTAAATTGCATTAATAAACTTTGGTTTTACTGAGTGCATTTCATTTCGTTTCATTACTTCATTACAACGAAATGCATTACATGATACCGCTTATGCGATGTGCGTATTCGCGCACGCCCTATCGCCGACACACACACACACGCACATAATAATAGACTGAAAAATTCAATATTCACATCTTCCGAGTGCACAATTTACTATTTCAATCACGCTGAGCGCACGATCTCGTTTTGTGACATTTGTGTTTCATACATACGCTACTACATTTTACGCTCACTTTCAAACCAAATGATAATAAAATATATTTTAAAATGAAAATTTCGAGATGAAATCAAGATGCTGGAAGTGAATGAATGGAATTTTATGGCCAGGAAGAATGTTTTATCAACGAGATTCAATTAAAATATAAATTGGACTCTCGTTATATTATTGAGCACTAAAAAAGCAATTTTCATTTTAAGAACTAAATCTCGACACTTATTATGGAAGTAAGAGACTCTTCTTCGTTTTTAGATAGTTTTTTTTTGTGTTTCGTCTTCGGTGTGTGTGTCCAAATTGATGGCGTTTTAAGTTAGTGCACGCCGTTCGTTGATTTTATTTGTAATGGTGCTTTTGTGTGTTCATTCGTTAATATTCTTGGATGGTACAAATACCCGCACACACAATTCGTACGCACTCAATCACTTTAATCCAATTTAATCGCATCGAGACGAATGTTGAACGAGATTTTTTTTTGCTGCCTTCGTTTCATCACTTTCAGTTCGGCCATTCGCCTGCGACTTCGGCGTCAACTTCGTTTCACATTTGTTACAGCAAAGATGAGAGAGCTTCAGGTCATAAAAATGACAATAATATTAATAAAGATACTAGAGATACTCGTTGCTTGATTCTAAATCCGAGCAGAAAAATGCTTTCGATGTGATGCGATTGTGAACTGTCTGTTGGTCGTATTGATCGCCACTTATATCAGTGTGGATTAATTTCTTTAAGTCTCGGTTTTTTATTCGTGTAATGAAATACGTGGACCAACACATCAAAATCACTCTGTCGTATCTGATTAGAGCGTTGATCGACGCCAAAGTTTTATTTTCACGCGAGCCACTCGATATTTACACAGTCTCTGTTCTTTTTTTTATGACTTTTTATGACTACTTCGGTAGTAAATGAGCAACGCAGCAACAAAAGCAACAACAATAAACATACTGAACCATGTTTAAATAAAAACACTCACAGTTTAGCCGCTGCTTGTTCGATGAAGTGTGATTATTTTTTACTTTTTCGAACTCTGTTTCTCTTGTTCCCTTCTCGCCTCACCATATTCAAAAAAATTAATTGACGATGTTGTTGCATTTTTTTCGGTATGTAAATGCAACAACAACAATGAAAAAAAACTGTTTGGCCTATTGGAACGGAGTTGATTTCGGGGGGAAAAGCGTAAACATGTGAAGCACGAAAATGGTGTGTTAAATTTAAATTTATGCTGCATTAATTGATGTTCAAAGTGCACGGAACGAGAGATATTTTAACACATAATTTAACATAAAATGCATACCGGAAAAACGGTTATTTATTACACTTTGATTGAGTTGCTTGTTATCCTCATATCGCCTCATATTGCATTACACAAGAGCATTTTTGAATCTTAATTAAATTCACAGTTTGAATCATAACAGATGAGACAGTGTGAGACAGAGCTTTACCATATTTCAGTTAATCGCTGATAAAATGGTCAGGCAATTTGATGGTATTTTCGGGTGTGCATCGTTCATCGCATAAATAAATCTCCGGAGTTTGTATATACCGAAAATAAGTCTGTTACTTATGATGTGCTGCTGCTGGTGTTGACGTCAGGGTCGATAACCCAACACACAAATACAAAAAGTCAGCAGACACAGTCACAGACGGCAACAACAGCTAATAGAACAGCAAGACAAAAAGGATGATATCAACTTTGTCATCAAGTTTCAATTGAATTTTCTGCTGAAGAGTCAATTTTCAACGCTCGGTGATACATCATGATATCACACAACTGAATGTTATCGCCTTGTGCTTCTTCAGGTTGGTTTTTCTCTTTGTCGCCTTTCTTATTTCATAACATGCTCTTTTATTCTGCCATTCTCCACGGACCAAATAATGACAGAATTTATTTTCATGTTTCGTCTTTCTTCGTTTCACCACTCATATGAGAGAAAAGTATTGCTCGCTGAAAGATTTACGAATATCGAATAAAAACACCAAAAATGTCAGAACTTTTAAATGATCCATTATAGTTTGAATTTGAATATTTTTCTTCCGTGAAAGAAGTTTTTAAAAAGAAGAAAAAATACCCTTTTCAAGATCACATTCAATCAAAATCACATGGGATACATAATATAAGTTGAAGTTTCGTAACTTTTCAGGTCTACGATTGCAACTGAGAATGTACAAAGGTCCAAAAGTTGGTAGCAGACGAGCAAAATCTCCGATGTTTTTTTCATCTTGTTTGTTTATACATTGTTTCTCATGTACTTTAGACTTTTGTTCAGTTAGTGAAGCCATCGCTAAAACTCTCTCAGTTTATTGCCGGTTCAATGTTCATCGTTTTTGTTCTTCGCTTATTTTTGTGTATGTGTGTGTGTGTTTGGAAAATAAGATGAAATAAATCGGATATTGATTCCGAAGCACAACAAATAAAATCATAGTGAATAGACTATGGACTGTGTGCGATGCGAAAAGGGCAAAAAGAGAATTATTCATGATCGTGTTGGTCTCCCTCTCTGTCTCGCTCCCACTCTTTCGTCCATCGATGCAGTTCTCTTGCACTCTAGCGTTTACTTGACTTGAAATATTGATAGGAAATCTTCAGTCACCAAATTCACATAGAACATTCCGCATTTCATATCAATTTAAGACTTGCTGTTGCTGTTATTTTTCATTTTGTTCGTTTTTTTGTGCGGATGCACAAAAAAGGCGAACGGAATTTGTGTGAACAGAGAATCCATCACGTACAAGATGCTTCTTTCTTGTCTCGCCTCTTTTAATGCATTTACGTTGAGCATCATTGTGATTGTTGATTGCGTTTCCCTACATTTGTCTTTCAATAATTCTTTTTTCTGTATGCATTGCGCATATATATTCGAAACAACAACGAAAGCCCCCAAACAGAATAGAACAGAAACTGAATTGTTGTTGCTGAAGACGAAGAAAATTGGAACTTCGTACAACCTTTGGACGTGTAACGATTAAAATGTGAAGCAAATTCCACAAAGAATTTCGAAGAAAAACAACAACAAAAGTCGAATAAAGTACAAACATAGAATGTGAGACGCGAATTTCGATTTTTTTGTTGTGTGTGATTTGTTTGCTCTTATTTTTCATCGCGTTGTTTCATTGAATGAACATATCAACGTTTTGTAAAGGGCAACAAAGTAATAAACATGCGCTACAGAATCGTCAAAAAAAAGTACACACCGCAGAAATGAAGTGAGCAAGAGAAAGAGATCAGTTTTGGTCGGCAGCTCAATAAAACACACAAAAATAATAATAAATGACAATGGGCCACAGCAAGGAAGACAAAATTGTCTGATGTGATACGAAGTTCATAAAAGGTAACTAAGATAAATCAGAAAACTTGTTCGCATCAACTTTTTTGCTCATGCACACTCGAACTCGCTCTATTTAACGCTCTCCCGCCTGTGGTGGCAGAAACCAACATCGGTTCGAATGAACTTTGGATTGCAACGCCATATGATGACGGTTCGTATAGCCATATCAAACCACATCCACAGTGCACTACACACCAACCGCGAGAGCGCAAAAACAATCATATATATAGATATAACACCGTATCGTTATTATGTGACTGTGTAAATGCGAGACTGTGACTGTGGCGATTGCATTACACACAAGCACATCGCATGGAATATCCGAATATCCAAGTGCGACACAAAATATACAATAAAATGTAACTGTCTCTCTCTCTCACGCTCTCTATGTTACTCTAGCCTCGACCGCAACAGAGAAAAGTTTATTCATGCATAAACAGAAGTTGCGGCGACAGCAAAAATGTTTCATCTATTTGATTTGGCACAACACATTTTTCGCTCATTTCAAATGCAATACATCAATTCCGCAGCCACCAGCCATGCTGTTACGTTGGAAGCAACTTTTTTTTAAATTCTCGGTTCGTGCGAAAGCATTATCGCACATCACACACTTATAAAATCATCTCAAAAATGTGTCCAATCATGCACGATGTCGATTTTTGGAAATTATCTTTCAACAACAGCGTTGAGTTTTGCAAATTAAAAATTGTTTATGATTATCCGCCGAATAAAAATGGAATAAGCTGAACTTTGGTTTGTTGCCAACAAAGGGTTGAGATAATATTGGGAGCTTTGTCAAAAGTACCTGATAACAATGATAAATCGCATGAATTGACGATCAAAACATGATAACAAAGCAATAGAGTCAGCATTCCACGCTGTTTAAAAACACTTGAAACTCCCCAAAATGCGCAATTTGCGAGGTATTTGCTATTTTTCGAAGGCGATAAGATCAATCAAGAGCCAATTGTATAATTTGCTGTCAAATATCACACCATATTATGTTTCAATTGCGCAATAGTGGCGAAATTTACACCTTTTTATTTTTGCGAAATTAAAAAATTTAATGAGAAAATAAGAGAATTACAAAGATCAGTTTGTATCCGGTGAGTTTGATCAATGACAAAACGGGCGTAGTCGACCCATGTGAATATGCACTCGTATGCATAATTGTTTATCATGTGCCAATGATTCACGCTGTTTTGCTTTGTTTTCTTCTTTTTTTAATACGTTTTATCTAGAACAATAAAGCAATGAGAATATGCGTCGTAAACTAATTTAAAATATAAACATGGTAATTTTCCTTTGTTTAATTACGTGTATGCTACACTTTATTATCGAATTTGATCTGTACGGAAATTTGTGATTTTGGTACAAAGTTTATTTATTCTCTATGACTAAAAATGAATTTCCGTATCAATAAACACATATAATATGGAACAAAAATAGAAGAAAAAAAAACCACAGAAAATTTTGTAACAAAAATTGAGGGAAAAAAATTCGTGACGTTGGTTATATCAGGTGACTATTGCTTTTGAAGATATTCGTCGAACATGAAAAGGCTCAAAGACCCATCAACACTTTCATCCAACAATTTACGCAAATCGTTGGTGTATCCAGAGAGCTTACGAATGGTTGAGACTTGGTCTTCAATGAATTTCTCTTCCAAATAATGGGCAACCTGAAAGAACATACATATTTTCACATGAATTGTCAATGGCCATTATCATAATTGTTCATTTTCATTTGAATTTATCGTACCTCAGCGTCATAGTGTGATTTGTGGTTGGCGTGTGAGTATCTTTCGTGTAAACTATGAGCTTCTGTAGCCAATGCTTTTTCCGTGTCCAAAGCGTATGCCAATGCGCTAATTTCGTTCAATTCCAAAACGCGTTTTTGTGGTGTGGCAACAGTGGCAGTGTGACGAATGTAGAAATCATGTTGTCCACCACGTTTGGTAATGTGTTTAATCAAATTGATTGAACGTTCCCATGCAGTATCGGACAATCCACGGAATTGTTTTTCAAAACCGGGACGATTCTTAACGAATGTACCAAAATTGGCCGCCAACAATAAGTAATCGTATGATTTCAACAATTGTTCATTGGAATAAGCTTGAAGATGTTGAATACCCGACGAAAATCCAGAGAAATTGGCATTACAATTAGCAATTTGATCTGAAAAAATTCCACGAACGAAAAGAAAAAAACGATTGTTGTTTCAATTTTCAATTAACGAAATGAACAAACAGGACGTGACAAATGAAAATGTTTTTGTGTTATTTTTGCTATATAGACAAACAAAAAATCAATAGACAAATCGCACATAACCTCACTTTTAACACAATTTTTCTACGCAGTTTTACACAACACAGAGAGTTTATGTCATAGAGGCGATGGACGAAAAACACAAAAACATTGGAATTTCATGAAATTACCTATGACACCATTGCAATTGCCGACAATATCGGTGGAACAGGTTTGTTCTTCAGCACTGACCGTCAAGAAAATAGCCACAAAAACGTATAACCACTTCATATTTGAATTAATTTCGTGTATTTTCGTCTGAAAAAAATCAGTCTAGAGACAAAGAGAAAAAAAAATCGTTTCACTATAATTGCGTTCTTTGTTTTGACAAAACACCACACAGCTGATTGTTGCGTTTCAATGGAAAAAAACCAAACGAAAATCACACCTAATCGTACCTTTAAAGTATTGAAAACTATTCACACAAATTAAATTTCACAGTTGGCGATTTGAATTTCAAGATTTGACTGACAATTTATTGAATAATTTGCAATTTATTTCGTTTATATCGGTTTGACTGCGGAAGAATTAATTCGCTTGAACTGAACACTCTGAGTACAATGACGATGTTTCAATATGGCGACGTCGTACACTGCTATTAAAGGCCGTTTATGTGCATGTGTATGTTTGACAGCACATCCACTATCGTTCTGAAATACACTGTAACCGAACTGATATGACGGTTTGTGTTTTGGTATGCGTACGATTGAGTGTGAGACAGCACGTATAGCGTATTCAGCAATATGAGATTTGCTTATGAATGTAGTTCTCAAGTACGATTCATATACAAACAACTATATTTTTCTTCTCCTCTCTTGGTTTGTTTTGTTTTGCGTCAGTTCGAGTTGAGTCATTCGTCTCTTTCTCTTTCACACTGCCGGTCAGTTTAAATTGAACACTATCGCCTTGCGGGACTTGAAAAATAGGCAAACATACATATTAGAATACGTGGTGCAGCGTATGTTTTATTGATAAGGAATGAGCGAACGCTTTTTTTCTTTCATTCATTTTTATTGGAGCAAATTTAGTAAATACACAAAGGATTGAAATATATCAAGTGCTTTGTGCAAAATGTTATCGCTCATGACATTTTGTCCGTGGCTATTGTCAACTGGAGACCACAACTTCAATGTAAATGATATGCGAACAAAAGCCATAGGCTAAAAATAGCATTAATATATATTTCTCAAGCATGTGTTAATTTCGAATTTGGATTATTCATTGGGGTTCATAAGAAGATACCGCAAAACATATGCTGTAAACTAAAGATAGATAGCCTAAAAATATACTTTCTAAGAATCGGTACATTCAATAGTCGCTAGAGTTGTTATAGGCACCGCGAAGGTGCGGTCACTTTTCTTGCAAGTACTGCTTTTTCATGTATTCAGGTGTCGTACTTGAAAAATTATATGAAATAAGTGCGGGTACCCAGGCGGACACTCACTACTGCTACAACTTCTCAATAACAGCTCTGATAATCACAAGAAAAAAAACGATTCAATTAAGCAGGAATTTGATGTAGAAAAAAAACAATAATCAAAGGATTTTTGCAAGACCAGTAGCACCGTAATTTATTAATCGCGGTCGTATTTCATTTATTCGTCGGAAAAATGAAAAAAAAAATGATCCGATTTAATTGATGTATGAAACTGTAAAAACGGTAGCACAGTAACACAGATCACTAATGACGACTGCAAGTTGGCAGTTGTCTCTTCCAGCGAATGAATTACGCTAAAAATGATGCTTCGAGCAATATGTTCGAGGAAAATATAGTGAAAGAATGTTTGGCACATGTGCGTCCCTTATGCTATTTTCATTCATCAGATATGCGAACAATTTCCCCATCAGGCAAACATAATTGAAGTGGTTTTTCATATGCATTCAATCTCAGTCGTGCCAATGGTCGTCGCATTTGGAGGTGTATATCATTGCAATCAGATCAACATAACGGATTAAAATCGCTTGTAATAACAATAAATTGTGCTTGAATTGAAGACGGCGAACGAAAACAAAAAAAATGTTGACGGCATGAAGTACCCGACTAAATCAAATTATCTCCAATTGAACCGGAGAATGGAAATTGCAATCAAATAGACACAATGCAATTCAAAGTATTGCTGCACACAGTTCGGTTTATTAGAGCACACAAGTGCTTTGAATTGTGGTTTGAATGTGTTGTTCTCGTTTTGTTTTTTTTTTCACTCGAAGGCGACTGTATAATAACAGACTGTTTGTTGGCTGTGTTGTTGCGATCATTTGAAGGAAAAAGTAAAATTGATAACGATATTACAAAGCTGAATGTTTTATTGCCGTTGTGAATTGACATTTTGACTAACGGTCGACAATGGCGTTGTAAACGTTTTGCATTCACTTGATGCAATCTGAACCATTTGAACTCGCTTTGAACGGTGCATTGAAATATGTACAGCTCATACAGAATATGATATTATGTTGAAGTTGTTTGTGATGTTGTTGCTGCTTTTTCTCTCTTCGTCTTCTCGTTGCATTTTGTTTTTGCGATGTTTGTCCCAGTTTTCGAGCGATCAATTCACATTTGATATAAAACGTTAATTAGATGGAAGTGAATCGAGTCAACAATTCATTCGTAAATGATAATTTTGATTTCCTTTCATTTCTTCTTGTGTCTTGATCTCGATTCGAAATATTTTATGTCATTTTGCGTTCACAGCGAAATTACATCATTATCAACCTATTTTTCGTTCAATGCATTCTAACCGTAAATTGATAGAATTGAATTATGGCTGAAATTCCAAATGGAGACGCTACGTTTCCATACACGGGATATTGAAATCCAAATTCAACACGAAGTGAAAGATAAGAGAGAACTGCATAAGACTATAAATGTTCTTAAAATAAATACGGCGGCTGCAATACAAATAGTTTTTGTCTCTAAGAAAATGACTTCCGTTTCGGTCGACGATAAAACGCGACATAACGGTGTTCAGCTCAATTGCTATTTTGACGATTTGGTGGCATTTGCGCGAAGCGAAGAGATCAGCAAATAGAAACTTGAACATATTACACGTGTGACACAATGAAATTAAAGCAAACCGAATTTACAACCTCTCGATGTTATCAAAATCCGCTTAACTGTCACATACACACACACACACACACACACACGTACAGACGTGAAATAAGTGCTCATTCTCTCAGCCCGGAATAAGACATTCGCACCGCGAACCACTTGAAAAAAAAGAGACATTGTACGTTAATTGCTATCGATATTTCAAAGTGATTTGTGAAGCAGCAATTTTAATCCATTTGGAACAGTTACACTCCAACAAAATTCGACATAAATGAAACGAAATTCACAGAAACAAAAAAATATTGAATGCAACATGAATGTTGGGCAAGATAAAGATGAAAGTAGAACGTATAAGAGTGTGTTTCCATTTCACTTCGATTTCGACGAAAACAGAAGAGAAAAAAATCGAACAAAAAAACAGAATGTTATGGTTTGGTTTGGTTTTATAACAATTTTGTATTACAATGTGTATACAGTATATATCGCGTGTGCACAATATGCACCAGTAATTACAAAGCCGTCGGAATGGAATGTATGTATAAGCATGTTCATCGGATTATGCACAAGCGAACGCACCGATTTGAACAAAATAAAAATAAAAAAAAACTTCATATCCAAAGTAAACAATAAATGAAAGGAAAACAAGCGCAAAGCGGAAACAAGAACAACAAACAATGCGCGATATTCGATGTGTAACTTAGAAGTAACGGGCTGAAAAGATGCACGAATTGCATTGCATTTTGTGTGTGAACAGACAGAAAACAGACCACAAAACTTGATCAACAGCCCATAGAAAGAGAGAGCGAGAGAGAAAGAGAGATTAAAAAATGGCTTTGTAAATGTGATACCCGCTTAAAATCACTGCTGAAATCAAAAACCAAATCACAAAAGCAGCGTTGAACTTGGCTACAAAGAGCGCATGTGGTCGCGCTAGTTAAATATCACTTTCTGTGGCTTCGAATCGAGTCTATTTGGAATCGAGCATGTTTAACCGAAATAGCGAAGATTTCCTCGGTTTTCGATCGAACCCATTTGAATATTAGATGGTTTACATGAAGTTCAGCGATTCTTTCACTAAAAATTATCTCGAATCAAACATATCATTCATTTTATCATTCACGTCAATCTATTTCATGCCTTTCTCTCCAGCACACACGCACACACAGAGAGAGAATGCTCAAAATTTATAACTTTTCGTTCCGAATTCATGTCATATATATCATAAATTTTGTTCTTCTGTCACATTCCCATAGCACACACACAGCAGAAATAGAGACAGAGTGAAAGAGAAAATTGCCTCATTAGACTCGATAAACAATTAAATTGGATTTTTTATTCGGCAATTTTTTTTTCTCATTCGTAACGAATTGCGCAGCATAGTCTCGCGTTTTCGATTTCTCATCAAAATCAAGCCATTCCATCAAACACACCATGAATCTTCGGTGTGTTAGCGATTATTTATGCAAATGTTGATTTAAAACTGGATTATCTGAAGTGGCTTTGGAATTAACGAAGACAAAAAAGAAGACGCACACATTTAATTAGTCAAAAATTATTCCAAACGTATTCTTCATCAATGGCGCTATTCATCCATTTTCCACCATTGCCGATCAAAGTCTTTCAATGTCTGATTTATGGCTCATTCGATTTGAATTTTGCTTTATTTTGCATGGAATTTCTCGAATCGACTTCGATTTGAATAAACTTTTTCACTTTTCTGTCACTCCATCTCTCTCTCTCTCTCCTTCCCTCGCTCTCAATCCTCACACTCATCACTATGTGTAGTGTGAGTTCATCGTGAAATAATTAAGAAAGAATCTACGATGATTTATCGTTTAATTCCTTAAAATTAATATTCAAGTCGTGTTCTTTAACGAGCTACATTATTATGTATTTATCATTGATTCGCAGTAGCTAGGTACTTTGAATATATAATTTTTTCTCCAAACAGATTGTGTTGGAGTGGTGTGCGTGTGTGAATTATTAGAGATGACATTACAATTTACGAATAAGTCGTCGAAAAAGAAACGATTTGAATTGTATTGAACGTATGTTCCAAGTAATGAATGTAACAATGAACGATAGTACAAAGTAGTGTATGCAAGCATATATATTTATCAAAGTACACAAAAGACGAATAACGATTGGCGCTGCGCTTTGTTCAACACAAAAAGACCAGCAATTTTAATGGACTATGCTATTTATTGATTGATTTCGGTGTCCGATATAGATTCGATTATTGTACGAACAATTTTGATTATGATGTTTACTTACGCGAATGAATGCATTTGATATGATGATATGCCAATTACAAAAATGGTTCGACAAAGAGGACGACGAAGAAGAAGATGAAGAAGGAGAAGCGGCAGTAAGCAATCGCATTACAAACACACACACGACAATGACATCCGGAAAATCCAAAAATAGTACTGTACACATTAAATCAACGGCCATAAAATAAACCATGAATTTCAAGCATATCAAACATACATAAATACATCCATACCGCACGCAAGAGATAATTTTGGGCTTATGAGCCCAACGCATTGCATGTTTCAACTACATATAGAATTTTTTTGTGGACGCACCATTTGACTTTCTCGATACATGGTAACAAAATCAATTATTAGAGAGTAACAGAGGAACTGAAACAAAAAACATTGATCAAAATGTTAATTTAACTGTACAACTGACATGTTTAACGGCACTGAGAATGTAATGCTTGTAATTAACCTGGTCAAATCGGTTGAACATTATCTATTGCAATTAAATCGAGCGTCGGCTTTTTGCAATTAAATTAACCCAGAAACACTAAGTGCGCTTTAACGCGCACATACACCTAAAAAATTAATGCCCGATTTGCAATTCGGGCATATATTAGATTTTTAAAGTATTTTTTTTTGTGTGAACATAATTGTGCTTTACAGTTCACACGCGCATACATGGAGCCGGGCTCTAGTGAATTTTGTAAATTCACTTTAGCGCTAGCTTTAGAGCACCTTTGCAAATTGCATGAAATGGTTTAAATGCAACTCGTCATTAATATATTGTTCAGTTGATCGCAGCTAAAACGATGCGCATGTAATGAATTTGAATAGCAAACACCAAATTATACATTTAATGGGTGCAATCAATGTTGAATACAAAATGACTGCCCAAAATCCGTTGTGCGGTAATAATGAACATTGCATACGATAATTATATGCTAAAATCCATCGAACAATATTTGTCGGATGGCATACACGTTGGAGAGAGAGACCCACCTCACAACAAAAAAAAAACCACCTACTAAACGAGAACGATTGCAAAGCAACCAACTGGCATTGCGAAAAAGTTAAAATGTATATACATTTATCATTCAAATTGAAATAAAATATATCGAACTACAGTTGACTGCGGTCGGCAATCACACTTCATCGATTTGCATTTCTATTTTCGAAGCGAAGCGATAAAAAAACACGCATTAATGCTAGAACACAAAATTAAAATCCAAACATTTTCTATTTATAAATAAAATAATAATAATAACAGCGATAGTTTGTGTGAATCAGTGATTTTTCACTGTCGATCGGAAAGCGTCAAACGCTCGATTTATAATTTGGGTCGCATGAAATTGCTTTTCGATGACATGATCAATAAATCTCTTTTGTTTTTGCGCCGAACCTCTTCTCGCATTGTTTGATGATTTATTCGGTTTTGTGACAAAGATGTTGAGCTCGCTGCCATTCGGCCATAGACATAAACATAAACAATTCCAATCGAATCAACGAAATGCTTTCAAATGCTTGCCAATTCACTCAATGATTTTGTTGTTGATTTCTCCAAGGACTGAATCGTCTGTCAGTTGTGATTGCTTTAGAAATAGAGACATGAATAAAAAAAACATAGAGCCCGAGCACATTAATTGCAATGTGATGGATGAATTAGTTTCTTTATCTTCTTCGCTAAAGTCTTTGTTGATACATTGAATCTCTTTCTCGCTCTCTCATCCGAATCTCGTTTATATTTGCTAAAATTCTAATGGATTCCATACAATTGATTGCTTTACCACTTCACTTTTGCAATCATCGAGCACATTTACAACATAAACACATTCCAACTAATGATGGTCGTTTTTCGCTCTCGCTTCTCGCTCATTGTGTGTAGTTTCTTTTATTTTCAATATTGCAGATGAAAGAGTTCGTTTGAAAAGTTTTCTCTTCCATCGTTCTCTCTCTCTCGTCACTATTATGTGCTCTTGAATACCGACTATCATCATTAGCACAATGAAAGGAATGAGAGAGCGAAAAAAAAGAGAAATAATAATGAAACCAAAATGAGAACACAAATAAGAAATTTAATATTTCTTATATATTTTTCCCCATTTCTGGTTGCTTGAGCGCACTCTCTTGCCCATAGTTCGGTTTTTTGTTGTTGTTGGTGTTGTTTGTGGCAATAAAAAGTTCATGTTCAAACAAAATGATAGCTAACATTTAGTACATGACATAAATACCGGCTTTTGTACCAATGAAAAAAAAGAGAAACACAATAAAAAACACAGACCCAGCGAACTACATTCAGAACGTTGGTGCGCAAAATACTCCAGCAAATAGTATTTTTCAAACGCCCCGTAAAACAAATGAACAGGTAAACAAAAAACTTTAGATTTTAATGGGAAAGAATCGATTCATTCGGCGAAGTGAAATTAATCACACAAGCACTTTTTTAAAATGCGCTCTTGTAATTCATCAAAAGAAATGATTCAAATGCACTTTTTTTGCTCTCTCCCCCCTCTCCCTGCCTCTACTCAATCTATTTTTCTCATTGATTTGCACAATGTTCACAAATAAATGTGTGAATACGAACGAAATACAGTTCACGGACAACTCTAAGACTCATGATCGCCATACAATTTGTATTATTTCATGTATCGTGTCTAAATTTGTTTGATTACCGCGTTGATTCGTTTGTTCGTCGTTGTTTTTTTTTTTTTTTTGTTTCATTTGTTTGAATCAAAGTAAATTTTAGTGTTTATAAAATTACGATAATTGCGATTCTTGATTCGTTCTTTGGCGTCTTTTTTTACTACTTCTTCTACCAATAAAAACCATTTGGTTTCCAAGCTTTGCTTGGCGTAATCACTTCGATTTCAATGAATCACGCTTTGCTCTATCTATCGTTCTCTCTCTCTCGCCCGGTAAGTATAAAAATTCCACCTCCGGATTTTGCACGAAGTGGAGCAACAAAGACTTTTTAATTCTCCTGCCTAATTGTTGTTTGAAACTTTTTTTTGATTCGCATTAGAATTACCTGCTGAGCTCCTACAAATGTTCTTCAAAAGTACTATCGAATTACAAATCGGTTTTTTTAACATTTCAAATGGCAACAAAATGAACAAAAGCGACAAGCATTTCTTCGGTAAATTGATTTGAAATGGGAAAAACAGCATGCATTCTAATTGAAAAGTTTTCTTTTCGCCAAATTTTTCATTCCAAATAACACTAATGCGATTCGATTTATTTATCGGATCACATTAATGAGAATCAGACACATCATAAACCAAAGCTATTGTATGTTTTAAAGAAGCCGTTGTGTTTTCGCCGCCGTTCTTACAAGTAATACCATTTTTTGCACAATTATTTCGAAGTCACGGTGCACCGTGTTAAATAATACCGATGGGTGTGTGTGTGGAATGAAGTCAAAGCATCTTAAATTTAACTTGTAACGTATAAATATTGGCTGGCATTCAATGGGGTATTTGAATGATGCTCAAAGTTCAATTAAGAGAATTGCCAAGTCAGTGTGAGAAAGTGAGTGTGTGTATGCCATAGCTATTCTATTATTTTCATCATACCGATGCAGCAAGATGTTTCTTACTTAATAAAGACATTTCGTGGTCACATGAACAATGGCCCGTAGCATAGAATGTACTTGAATGAGATAAATATTTATTGTATAATGCGAGCATGATTGTGATGTGTGCCGATGATTGCGGGTGCTTCTTGTTAATATATTTCTTTAGATGTGTATGTGCATGTGTGTGTGTTCAACCCGTATCTCATTTATACAATCATTTGATGTTAATTGAACACGAATTTCAGATTGCCAATAGATGTTTGATGAATATCACTCACGGCATTGTATTCAAATCAATATATGGAAGATGAAAAGATGAATATGAAGTTAATAACAAAAAGGCGGAAACATATACATATTTTTATTTATGAATTTCGCTCCAAAAAGAGATACCGAGTTAAAATGTTTCATAAATCGAGATTTGCCGTCATTAAATAAATACGAAAGACTAAGAACTTCCGTTGTGTGATAACGAAATGCCCACAACAATTATAAAACTGGAATTTGCATCGAAATAAAGAGAGAGAATCACGAAAACTCGACTAAAAACGGCAAATTTCGTTCGATTAAACAATCAATTAGATGGAATAAATGTAGGCTTTTGACGATAGTCGCGTAGTTGATGTGTATACAAGCGTGTTTTCTTTCTTCTTTTTTTGATGAAAAAAAATATTCGTGGGATGTATGGTCGATTATGCATTATGTTTCACGCAAAACGGGCATTTTCAAGCACACACATAGAGCCAAGATATTGTCATTGAAATCGGAACTCGTAAGCTGTACAGCTGTCGTTTTCTTCACATCGATATAGATTCGATGCAGCGACAAAACCAGCAAGTGGAAACAAAAGAAACAACAAGTAAATTAACCATATCGACGATCCACTGTACTCACAAGAAGTGCTGTGTAAGAAATGAAAACAACGTCGTTGGTCATTTCGTTCAATTAGTTACATGCCATTGGATCATCTTCATATTTGGTGCTGGAACACAAAACAACAAACAACCGTGGGCTCTCCACAGCTTGCTGTTGCTGTTGTTTTTTTTTTTGGACAAAGTACACGCATTTTTTCAACATTTCCAGTCGTTGTCATCCGGTTTGAGTGTTTATGTATCTTACAACATATATTCTTTAAAAAAAAATTGAATGCGTTCGATTCGACGACCCGCAAAATAACGTAGGAAAATACTTACACGATGATCGGTCGAATATTTTGTGGGCCATGCAAAACACAGTACACGTATTGTGAATGTAATAGCGAAAGAAGCAGTTTCATAAATTAAATGGGCTTGTTGATGTCGACTGTATTACATTGAGTGGTTTTACTTTTTGAAACGATTAAATTGGCTGTAATCATACAACGCTGAATGCCACTAAAGCAAAGGAAATCACCTATACAAACCGTATTGAGTGTCTGTTTTATGCTCCATTCTTTTTACGATCCGCTTCGGTGTACAAAACATAGCACAGGCGAAAAATCTTGCAGTCGCTCACTCTATATCTCGCTCTCTCGCCACCGCAGTGAAAATGAAAACAGTTGAACTTATATGCCAAAAGAAAGTTTCAATTTATCGTATTTTTACGCATGACATGAAATGGACTGGAAATTTAATTTGTTTGGATATTCACTTATTTTATTGAATGTGAACGATGAAGAGATTAAAAAGAAAAGAGTCAATAATATACGCGAGCGCACAAAAAAAACAGTGTTATTACCTATTCAGAGTGTTCGCGGGTTCCATTTTTTTTGTGTCCAGATTTGAATGGAGCATGTGTTCTTTCGCGCACATTTTTCGTTTGATCGATGATTTATTTGAATGAAACGGCATAAAATGCGGTTTTGCTCATCTTTCTTTTCGTATCTCACGCTAATTATGTTTATCATGTGCACATTAAACAGCAAATTATTGCTCATATCTTAGCAATCAACGTTCGGGAGAGAGAAGGAACGAGAGATAACGAGAATGTGAGATGGGGTGAAAGAGAGGAAAGATGCACGTACAGATGTAATTCAAACAGAAAAAGAAAAACAAATCAATGAAAGTATTCTCTCATATTTTTAAAGATGGCCAAATTCCGAAAGCGATGAGGTAAAGAAATGATGGTGCTGGCACATGACTGAATAAAAACCCATAAAGACCACCGTAATTATTGTTATCATAAAATCATACAACATAATAATCATCGTCATTCATCATTGAATTGCAAACCAAAAAAGTGCTTCGAATAACAGGTTTTTTCTTCGTCATTTTTTCCATCAACGTTGAATACGCGTTTCGTTTTTTTCCCGCAATGTAAATGAGATTTGAGCGCGGTGTCGGTCTTTTGTTTTCATTCGCACAAAAGATGAATTTCGCCAAAGCGAATTAAATGAAATTTTTATGCTCCATTGAAATTGATTATTTAAAGTGGTTGACGCAGGAAAAATTCACCAAAATGGGAACATATAATTAGGCGCATCGTTTTTGTCTGTGGCAAATACACATCAATGCGATTCTTAACATTCCATTATTTTTGATGTTTGTATATCGGCAGTTTTTTTGTTCATGCGTTCGGTTCGTTTCTGTTTGAAGCGCCATATACCGTAATACAGACGCCCCAAATGTATTTAAATTTCAAAGAAATTGATTCTCGTGCAATAAAAACAAATGTTAATGCAATGAAAAGAGACCCGTATTTGAATCGATTTAACTGCGACTCTATTTAACACAAAGACACATTCAAATCATCTCGCTCGATCTCACTATATTCGCTCACTGAAATTTAATTGGAATTGAAGGAATGGCATTTGATCGCATCGTGTGTGTCAAGAGGTCAATGATATTCTGCTTTTGGTTGATTGTGTGTTGTCGTCGGCGGCGGCAGCAGCGTCGTTGCTGCCGCCGTTACTCTTTAAAACAATTCGACTAATTTGTAACATATGTTTTTTCTACATGCAAACTCACCCATACCCGATCTCTGACGACCGTTGAATGTGTTGCCATGATCTCTTTGCTCTTGCTCTCTACATACACTCTTTGTCTATGCCTCTTGCTCATTTGTCGCCCATACAATGCTACTGACTAAATTTATCGACCTCACTTGGCAACGGACATGCATACATGCTCTCCAGCGAATTTTACAAAGTGATTCATACCCAGTTCGGGAAAAAAAAGAGAAAAGAAAATCTCAGACCTTGTGCGGAGGCAGATATTCAACAGATTATTTTCGGCGTTTTTCTCAATGAGTCTGACGACTCTTTTTTAGTCGAATTATGTCCAAAATTTCAATAGCTTAATTGCAGCCTAATCACCAATTTATCAGATCCATTCATTCTTTCATTAGTTTTGGTATAACACGCCGGTCTTGAAGACGGTTCCACACTTAATTTATTTGATTAGATATTTGAACTCCGACGTCGATGCTAAAGTCAACACTAACATGAAAATCGGCTCATTTGTTAAGTTAGACAAATTGTCTTGAATCTTGAATGAAATTGCATCGAATCGATTTTTGTCTGTTTCATTTTCTTTCGTCTTTCTGGCGCGTAAATGAGTTTTCTTGTTCATTGCAATTTAATAGCGATTTATAACGTAACCTGTTTCACAACGGAGAAATAAAAATTTCTGACCAATATTGAAAAGTTTTTGAGTGTGGGATGTTGAATTGTCTGCGGTGTAAATATCATTGGACAACAATGTGTATTTTGCGATGGCTAACACTTTGGTTTCTTTTTCATACTCTCCAGGGAAACAATAACGAACAAGAAAAAAAAATATGTGGTTGGACTTGAATGAATACAATGTGTTTATGTGTTGAGAGCTGACATGATTGACCGAGAGTGAGCAAGAGAGGCGAAAACACATTCGGTGTGTTGGCGCTCAATAAAGTCAATAGTACATTGAATTGAAATTCAATGCTCGAACCTCGGTTGTTGAATCAATAAACAAAATCATAAAATTGAATTTCCGTCCGGAACTTGCACTGTGAAAGACTCACGTGTGAAATGGGTGAATGCTTGGCGAGAGAGAGAGAGAGAGAGAGTGACAGAGAGAAAGAGGGAAAAGGCTAATTTATATAATAGTGCATAGAAGTGCTGAAACCGCATTAGAATCAATATAATAAATTTAAATAACATTCACCGGATTACATATTTGTTTGAGTTAAATCAATTATATTATCGAGAGCTATCGATGATTTGATTGAGTCATTTCCATAGCTGTGTATGTGTGTGTTTTTGTATATGCTCACATTTGGCTGTATGCACAAAAACATTGAGACAAGTATTGAGGGCACTGTGTTCATGTTCATCGATTGGCCTATTGTTTTAGTTGGTAAAATATACAATTTTAGATATCAAACATTGACTTGATTGCATTGGCATATTGTTCTAGAGCTAATTTATTGCTCGGCAGCCTGGAATAATTAGCATATTGTTATATTGTGAAATTCAGCCGGTGAGATAAAATTGACGTTGGTTCTTCTCTCTCCCTCTCTCTCTTCCTCCACTGATTGAACTACCGAAAAATAGAGCGTAACAAAATCATGACTATTGATTGATTGGAGATGCGAAATTGCCTCAAACAAAAAAGAAACCGGCCAACGCAAAACGCTATTGAATAGTTCGCTCGGAAACGAATTGTATGGAATTTTTTTTATTGGTATTACACTCTTTTTTAACACAAATCATTCACCGAAATAAATGTATCTGGTAAATTTTTGGCATATAACGTAGCGCCATGGCATAGAAAAGAGAGAGAAAAAAGAGCTGCGTATCCGTTGTTTATTCAACGCGCACTCATTTTGAAGTTATTTTTCATTTTCAAGTAAACTGCACATAACCATAACAATAAAATACGGAAAAACTGGACCATTCACAGTGTGCTGAGACTCCACATAATAAATCTTTTCATGATGCTCACGCGTACGGTTTTTTTCTTGCGTGTGTGCATAGCAAACGAGAAAAATACTTGAATCTCATGTTATTTGTCGTCGTCGTTTTTTTTTTTTCATTTGGGTGTTGAACAACTCACATAGAAAAAAAGAGAGCACATATTATTGAAAATAGAATCATATTTTTTTTTCTAGAACAATTTCGTGTTATTTCTTCAATTGCAACAGTACACGTTTTTGTGCGAGTGCAAAAAGTAAACACGAGGATTTGGACAATGAGATGGAAAAAAAAGAGAGACCAATACGATTTCCATCAAGTGGATGAAAAAGTGTCTGGCCGAATTTAATACATTCAGTATCCATGGTAATTTTTTTTCAGCGTCTATTGTGAACAACGGATGCACTGTTTGAACTGTACACAAGTGATGTATAGTGATATTTCTAACAATTTTTTTTTCATTCATTTATTCAGTCGATAAAGCCACAACACTCGCACGCAGGTATATGTTTAATTGTGTATACAGCGGCATTGTCGAAAAAATGACATGGTTTTTGGTGGATTCGATTTCGTTCTGGTGTCAGTTTTTCTAATACTATCTTCTCTCTCTCTCTCTCTCTCTCTCTCTCTCTCTCTCTTTTTAGCGTTTCGTGCTGATTACGACACAAATTGACATATTTCGTTCCATTTCGTTCAACTATCTTTCCATAAATTCATTCGGAATACTTACAAGTATATTTCCATATTTTAAACACTTTAATCTAAATTCCAAATACTCGATTTGTCTACATATATATTTTCGTTCTCATGTGCGGCATTTTTTTTTTCGCATTGACTTCACCATTTTTGTTTTTTCGTTTTCTATATATTTTGTGGTAAGCTAATATTTTTCTGTTTGGTTTGGGATTTAGCTGTGACCTGAGCACATATGACATTCATACGTTCACGTTTCATAGCCACTGCACAACAATAAATACATATCTAATTACGACGTAAATTGACAAACAAGTTCTCTTTAAACGAAAACCGAAACAAAAAAATGATACGACTCACGCTATGGATGTGCTATGAATAATACAGTATGTGACCGTGTATCGTACCGAAAAGAAAGTCACTCTGGATTTTATCAACCGGAGAAAGATGAAATTTAAAAAAAAAACTTGATAATAAAACGATTGGACTTTTCATTTACTTTTTCGCTGCAATAATCATAAAATGGAATCGATATCAAATAACAAATTTCATAACTAACAATTTCAAAGTCAAACAGATTAAGTTTTGTGAAGCGAGAATGAATAAATGAAAAAAAAAACCTTCAATTTGATAGCATGAAGAGTAAGTGAATTTATTCGATACGGTGTGTTGCACTATTCGTCAGAAACTCTTTATTCCGCAAAGTCACATTGAGAATGTGCTGAATATTACATTACCTCATCTCTTGCAATCAGATGTAATGCGACGATAAAACAACAATAAATCCACACCTATAATGATGAATATATTGTTTGGTGAATGCGTCATTTAAGAAGAAAACAACATATTCGCTCGGCACAGAATGAATAAACGAAAAAAAACGAGTGTAAAATAAATAAGTAAACAAATCAAAAGATACACATCGGAATAAATGCAAAGTTAATATGGCGTTAATTGGGCCAGCAGCCATAAACAACTTATATTATTTGAGAAATAATAGGTATTTTCGATAAATCGATGCATCGACAATTATTGCGATTTCTGTTTTTTCGATTGTACAGTATCTATATATAATTTAAAAATAAACTAACCGTGAAATCTATGCGTTGCCTTTGTATTGCCAGTTCGATTTGATGAATGTTATAAATGTTGTAGCGCGATTTTCCTTCGTTTCCCTTACGAAATTCGCTTAAATCATCAAAATTGATTTCACACCGGTTGAATATAACAAAATTTTTGTAAGTCTCTTTTGCCTCTGCTTCTTTAAATCCCAGCGATAATTTGATATATTTTTGCGTTAAATAAACACAATTTAAAACACTGTTTACAAACACATCAATGTAATGTCTGGTCAATTTATTTGGACAGCAGAAGTGTTAATTTCGGTAAGTTAGTTGACTGAATCCACCAAACCCCTCTCTCACACACACAAGCACCAACAGCTTTTGTGTCAAGTATTATTTGCACATAAAAAAAATCATATAATAATCACTTTGATTTATGCCACACCAGATATCGATTCTTTTTTTTCTCTCTTTTTTTATTATTATTTAACGTTATATATGTGGTTGTGTTTGTTTCAATCGGTCGTTCACTTTACACCAATTTTTATATTCGAACACGAAATGCACATTGCTTCTTATGAATGCAGTGAATTATGAATGACGATCGATGAGATAGCGGCAACATGCAGTTACTTCGCCTCTATTACCAAAATACACTTACATACACTTTATACTCTGTCTTAGATCGAAATTGTTACTCTGAAAAACGAAATCAAGTTGAAAAATTGATTTTTTTTTTCAATTAAGAGAAGAAAAAACTCAATGTTTTACATGATTTCAATACTGCGCAAATAAATCCCACGATGATTTAATTGAATCAGTGAGAAAACTTTATTTTTGGGCGAATGGCAAGAAGAAGAAAAAAACGTAACACCAACATGAGCGCGCACATAATTTAATTGAAACCATTTATGGATCGATAATTTTTGTTTTTTTTTTCTTTTTTTTTTGTGTATTTTTCACTTTTCAACAAATCTTTTTGAAAGACCTAAAAATTCGAGAAAAAAAAATCCATATGCACGCTGAGAGGTATATGAAATATGTGTAGAAAGAATACGATTTATTCGTTCCGATCGATGAATTCGATTACCAATTTTAAATGCCACTGTGCTACGCTCTCACAACTCCATTCTATACCTCTGTATGCACGTATTTTCGGAATCTTACAGAATATACTGGAATATACGCGAAAACCATAATCAATTTGTTTTGCTTTTCTCCATGAATATCGTTCCGAAATTCCAATATTATTTTTGTTTTTTTCGTCAAGAATCTCCGGCGATATGTGATCTTTTGCTCGCTCACTTTGATCTCATGCTAGCATGTTCGCGTGTAACAATAACAAGAGCAATAACAAAAAAACGGCGACGAAAAAAAAGAGGCAACAATACTTGGAAATGACCATATTTGCTGTAAGCGAATATCAAAAAGTTACGCGTGTTTTTGTCTGTGGCCTCGCGGAATGTTGAAATTGTGAAAAATGATAGATGCAAAGAGCAACACAAACGTGATTATATTTGAAAGGAGCACGCGATCGTAGCAAGATCAACCAAAATTAAACCATACATGTGAAGAAAAGGAACGTGTCCACAGAACGAAAACTAGATCAAATTACAAATGTTTTTAAATGTCTTCTTCCCCTTTGGTTCATGTAGTATCATTGCAAACGCAATGGAAACAATGCGATAGACAACAGAAATGTAAAACCAATAATCAAAATTCACATGTGTTTTCCATTGAGAGATAAACAAATGACGGGCGCGCAATTCGATTATATTCATTCATTCGAAACTCGTTTTCTTATTTCTTTCTTTTGTCTCTGGCGTAGCTAAAAAAAGAAATTCATAAACAAATCAAAACGACTAACCCTCTTTTAAATAAATACAAAAAAAAAATATGCCCAGTAAATACACGAAAAATCACGGCAAACGAAACGAAAACAAAAAACCCATACAAAACAAACGCGAAAAAATCGTACACACAACATATACCGACCGAATTCGAATTGTAACTGAAACGATCGTGGCTTGTGAGAAATGTTAAAGGCGTTCGCGCACACGCGCTTCGTCATATGAAGCTTAAGTAATGCTTCGTTTTGTTCTCATTTGTTGAATATGTTGCGTCTCTCTTTCGTGTTGCTTCTGCTGTGCTGTTTGTTGTAGTGTCTTGCGCTGCTGTTGTTGCTGCTTCATTTTGAATGAATTTCGAACCGCTGTTGCTGTTTGGAATTGTCGTCGGATGGATGTGTTTTGTTGTTATGAGGTCTGTCTCTCGCGCACGCTCTCCGATCGGAATGGAATATGTGTAAAAATACACACATGCGGTTTTGTAGTACACATTGAGCCTTGGGTAAATTTGCTTCTCGGTTCGGCTCAACAAAATTATAATCGTAATAATAATGGCTGTTCGTTTCATTTGAATCGACTTTATTTTCTTCGTACCGTAAACATCACAAATGGCATCGGCTGTGATGAATGGCAAAGGCTCATGTATGCAAGTGAATGCGTAATTTATGCCTTTTTTTCTTTATCTTGGCGGCATTTTCACAATTCGTGGAGGATCGCGAGACTGCAAGTAGCATAAAAGAAAATTTATTATTTCGTACATATTTATATTGAATTTCATGCACATTCGCAGAATATGTGCACCGGCATCCGGACAACAGCACAAGAAAAAAAACCGTCAACCGATTAAATGCATCGACGATTGCACTTATTTCCATGGCAATTGTTTTACTGTCGTTGCCACTGTTCGCTCATATTATTAAGTGCATTTTTTTTTTAAATAAAAAACCCGAATTTCACATGCAAACTTTGTATAACAAAGTTGTATTTCGACCAAACCAATTCTACGGAACGAGTTCCTTTCTTATTACATTTCAAAGTTTTTTTTTCCTTTTAGTTCAAAGTTGAGTTAGCAACTTTGATAGCCATTGAAATCCATTAGCAGAAGTCTGATCAACCACTTGACCAATGCTAAAAGATAAATCCAAAAAAGAGTTTGAAAAGTTTCAAAATCCATGTGAGAGCAGTTATGATGATAAATCTGTGTGAAAATCAATTTAGCTCTGGTAAATAAATTGCCCAATTTACATGCTAATAAATATTCTTTTATGGTCTGAATATTGATGATTTGATCACACATTTTGTTCTTCTCTCTCTCTTTTTCTCCCCCTCTGTTTTACGTCCAGTCAATTTCACACATTTTCACAGTGAAGATGTTTTGTTTACGCTTTATTTGCCTTCTTTGTCTGTAATTTACTCGATGTCATGCGACAATGACTGTTTATCGGTCCATTTATTGTATTCGCTGGCACACATTGATTCAAAACTGTTAATGTTTTGAATTCCTGATTCAAACGGTGTCTAAACAGATGTTTGAGTGCTTTGCGTGCGAGACGATCACATTAAATCGGTTTACAAAACAAATGTTTAAAATTAAATGTGTATTTCAACAAATTTGAATGAGAGTACATACGAAATTGTATGGATGGTAAAACATTGAAAATGAATGACGAAATAGAGGGAATAGTGCAAAATGTGATTGCAGCTTGCAGCGTCACACTACTAATTTGACGTTGACGGTGGCGGCGGCAATGAGAGAAGGTGGCAAGAGAAATCGGGAAATGTCGGAGTGCCGCAATAAAATGTGCTACCGAATGCATGACACGATATAAATGTTGTAAATGACTCTCTAGAACACAACATGCACAATGCACATGCAAACGGATTAGTTTTTGTGATGGCCGAAACGACGACCGAACAACGATCGAAAGAGATGAGGACATTGAAAGTAAAACTTTTCTCATTCTATTCGAACGACCGTAAATGAATGGATTTTTAGTAGTACTTAAAATATATATACGTTTGTATTTGAATGCATCAAAAGAGTTACGCAAATATCAAGCAAGAGTATATGTAATTTACAATGAATACGGTGCATTTACTGTCCTGCACTCAATAAAAATCACGATTTCACCTAGAGAAACACGGCCAATGGGCCTAATTGAACAAGTTACATAAGCCATAGACTTTTTACATGTTGGTATTAATGTCAGTGCACTTCTATTGTATATCATAAAAGATTCTTAGAAATCGAACCGACAACAAATCGACAAAATAAACGAGAGAGAGGAAAAAGAAAGAGAAATAACGGAAAAATCGATGAGGCAAATGGGATTGGGTTTTTAGTGGAATTAGAAAGGAAAAATCAGTTGGAAAATTACCTCAATAACAAAAAGTGAAATAGACTTAATAACATAATAGCATTTAATATTAATTTCGATGTAAAATCAAAGAAAGTTTGAGGCGAAACACATAAAATCGAAATTACTAAAAAATCAGCTTCAATGCTTTAAACGTTTGATCATTAAATGAAATACAAAAATGAATGTGTGTGTGCTATTCTAAAATTGAAACTAAAAACTGTATCCTTGTTATTTAGCGAAAGATAAATGCTCTCATCTAAAGTCATCATTCAAACAAACAGCATTAATGATGCTTTGAATTATGTCCATTTTCAAAAAATAAAAAAATGAATTAAATTAATAGTATATGTTTTATTTTATTTTGAACACTTTCTAATCACTACAACATGGTCCCCATTATCCAAATCAAACAACGGCTACCGTTGAATAGTAGCTGGACGCTGAATGCTCTGCCATTTCATAGAATGTGGATGTTTTGTTTGGTCGCTTAACAAGGCGCGCATTTGATGAATAGAAAGCCATTTATTAAATTAAATTGAGATCAGTCGCCAACTTGTGTGTGTGTACATACAATTTTTTTGGGACTATTATAACGTTCTGTGAGTGTATAGAGAGAAAAAAAAACAGTGGAACTACTTGAAAATTGATGTGGCCATAAATCTTGCATCACACGAGAGTGAGAGGATGGAAAATCTCCCGCAATGTACCAACCAACGAATTGTGTGCATTTATTTTTGTTGTTATTTTTGATACAAAGAAGCAAACACATTGGCATTCACCGGCTCACATGTGAATGTTGCACTCGAAACATCGATCCAGCTGTTATCTCGTTCGTTTATGCCATAACATTGTGTATTCAGTTGATGCATTTTCGCCCGTTGTTTTTTCTTCTCTCTCTACGTTCGCATCTGGCCACTGTATGTTATTGTTTAGTTTTTCCTAATGTACGATTAAGTGCATTGCATATCCATTTATTTTGGTATTTATTCACAACTATCAGTTATAGCATTTGAAATGGGGTTTTTTCGTGCTCTATTGTTGTTGATGCGTTCGCCAATGGTACGAGATGGAGTTGAATGTTCGAGCGAACGGATTGTGTCCAGGAGATGGAAACAAATCGGTTTGCATTAGTTGTAGCATGAGTACACAGCTAATGAAATGCAACTAAACCGATATCAACAATGGCGGGATGATGATAATGCCTGTGAGTGTATTGCACCAACATGTCGGAATCCGATTAACCCCCTCAAACGTAAATTAAATACGAATTATGGTAAAGCACGAGATGATTTTTACCACTATGCACATCATTTTGACCACCATTGTTATTTGGCTAAGTGGAAAATTCGCATCGAACACACGAACGCCCGAACGCACAATGACAGTTTTAAAATGACAATGTCCCAATTTATTTCTAAATATAAATATCATTCAGTTTTATTTACCATTTCGAATATCGTTATTTGAATGAGTTCATCCATTTTCTCTAATTAGATTTATTGATAAAAGAGTGCATGTAAATTTTGTTGAAATTAAATTTTCATTATTTATTCGTATCCGTTGTGTGATTATAAATGGAATTTCGACCGTTCTGAAAATGTACCTCATTATCATCGACATTTATTTGGCAACACGTTTTGTTAACATAAAATTTCTCGTAAAACTATCAATTACAATGATTTGAATACCACAGAGAATCATCATCATTTGTTTTTTTTTTCTAAAAAAAGATCGCGCGCAAAGCGAGAGGCTCCTCTATAAAAGAGCCAATTTTATTTTGAAGAGTCCTGAACGTATTATTTATGCCACATTTTGAGCCGGCAAATTATATTGTGTTGTCGGTTTGTTTTCCGATTGGCAGATTCAACGTCGATCCGATCGGTGCGTATGGCCCTCTAAAAATAGGTTTTATGACTGTAATATTGTTCGTTCTTTTTTCGCTATTCAATTTGTTTTTTTTTTTTTTTTTTTTTTTTCATTATCTTTTGGAAGCACAGCTTTTCAATGAATCATCATCATGATCATCGTGCGCACGAATGGAATGCACATGATTGGGCCACAAATTATGATTTTACATTTCAAAACAGCGTCGAGACTGAATGAGTGCATAAATAAAACAAATAAAAGTTTCTGTTTTCTTCACAGCAATTTAATTCCAAATTGTTGCACATAAAAATACCATGAAATTATTCAGCTGCATTTGTTTTTGTGGACCTTTTTTATCCAGGAGACCAGGACAACATACATTTGTATTCTTTGTGCTAATCCGGTTTTGTGTCAAAGATTTACCATTTTAAATATATATAAATAAAATGTACTCAACCCAAAATTGTAGCAATGGTAGAAAATGATGGAGTTTTGGGCGGTTTTTTTTTTTTGTGTTTGTCACAGAATTTTCCATTTACAATTTTCTATTAGTTTTTCGCCAACTAAATTCCGCACACACAAACACACATCGAACGACCAGGTCATGTCATGCCATTTCAGGAGCTAATAAATTTGGCATGCAAACCAATGCAACGTAAAGCCAAAAGTTGAACTGTTGATTCAAATACATTTTGTGGGACTGCCGAAAACTTTATCCACATTAAATTAATTTTATTTATTACAAATGCAACTAAATAGAACAGGACATTCTTGTAGCTCATAAATAATACTATTTTCGGTCTATGTCTATATGCATTGAAATGTGTGCTTAACATTCAACTATTTTGGGAAATTCATAAAGCAGCTTAATTGAAACATTTGCAATTCAATTACTATCATGAGGAAAGTTGCATTTTGTATAATTTATTCCAGAAATTTGTATGAACGATGACAACCACTCAAATGATTCGCATATGGCTTGATAATGTTGATTAGTCATCAGAAATGTGCACAATATTCTTTTTTTTTCGTGATGAAATTTGATTTCTCAAACATTTATTCCGAAAATGTTGTGGGTATTGGTGAACAAAAAACATTTCCGGTCACTTCTACTTATTGGTTTTGCCAACACAAATTTATTCTGACAATTACAGACAGAGATTTATTAAATAATGTAGCAAATTCTATGGAAATCTAGATTTTCATTCCCTTTACAAATTACGTGAGCAAAATATTACATTGGAAATTTTATATTGTGAGTAAATGGAGACGCCACCAAAAGCACTCAAATTGGTTGTGGAGGCACCATGCGCATTTCAAATATATACTCGAGCTTCAGTTAGACTAACGACACGGCACATCAACTCACACGTGTGTTATGTAGACATCACAAATTGAATACAAGTAAACAGCCAACGCAATTTAATCGCCGAAACAACGAATGGAAAAATAGGAATTTTCAGATCGAACCCAGACAACAGCCACTAATAAATTCATCGATGTACAATGATAGAAATAATCAAAGGCAATGAATGATAAAATATATATTGATGCGAGAAGTGTATTGAAATAAAAAAAAACATTGAAGTTTTATTGACCAAACAAAACATTTTATTGTATTCTTAAACTAATGGGTACATCAACAAATGGGTAATTTTATTCGGATAATTTAAAAAGAAATCGAAATTTGAAATCTAGTGAGAAGCCTTCAGAGATAACATACTATATTTTCTTGTCAAAATGGTAGATAGAAATTAATAACTTCTATACTTGTATATAAGTGCGGTATTGCACACTTGAATTGTATGTAAATCGAGGCAACAATTTCGAATGTCCTCTTTTACCTTTGCGTCCGTCGTACTAAAACAATGAAAACGAATTTCAATGTATTTGACACAAATATTAGAATTGACACAAGCTACTCACTGTTCAGATAGACTGTGCAAGTCAAACTTGGCCTTATTAATTGATAGTGCATTACTACAAAATCTAAAAATTATTAATATACTGATTAGCAAACTGGTGTTTTCAGCATTTTTATTTATTTATACGATCACTTTTGTAATGACGTCAATATTCGGCCACATTGAATACAGAATTTTATACTCACTCATCGTTTGTTATACGTTGAATGTTGAAAGCGGTTTCAATACGACCAGCGACAACATTTATATCTGCAGAAATGCTTGAAATTTGGCTAATAGTGGAATAGATTAGTTATTTGGTCCATTCAATTATTACACATGTCTTACTTATTGTTGCTATGTTTCTTTTGTCTGGTCGGCTTTTTGTTATTTGCAAGTTTACGCAAGAGTTTTGGGCCAGGTTCTGCACCACATCTAAGTTATTTTCAAATCGAAATAAAAAATTGTAAATTTGACTCACAGTGGATATAAATATGTAAGTATATATAAGACTCACTCTGTCATAAATGTAACAAAAGGCACGTGATTCACGGCCATGCTGAGTTCACCCAAAGCAAAATTAACGCTTGGCTTGTGTATTCCTTCGTAAAATGCAGGCTTTTCTTGTTCATTGTCGTAGTCTATATGAATTGGAACAACAATCAACAAGCAAAAAATCATTTCAAGTCATCTATTATTTTGTCGACTTATCATGATGCTGTAGTACAACAACACTTACACACATTTAAAGCTTCGGGATCAAATATTTTCCCTCCCAACACTGAAACCTATTGATTAATAATTAATAATATATGACTTAAAAAGTATCTAAAGATCAATCGAAAATCGAAACGTACCAATACCATTGCTGAGACAAATAACACAGTAAAAAGAGTCATTTTTTGGTTTCTTTCTCAATACGATTTCGCAGTTATAAATGGTTAATAGAAACGTTAAATTAATGACAAAAACAACTGAATGAGACAAATGTGGTTCTATACACCATTTTTATACTCTTGGCACGTCTAAGCAACGTAATTAAGGTATGTGCGCATATTTTTTTCTTGAAAATAACATAATAATAATTATTATAATTATATATTTTTTATAAACACATGGCAATAGCGAAATTTGAATATCTTTGTTAATCTTCGTCATCAAAAGCTGGATCTTTCCACGTATTATTAAAATAGTTTTTATTTACACAGCTTGGATGTATTAACTTATGGCTGAATCGCGCCCCGTTGTAAATTGATTAATTTTATTGAATGATGGCTTAAGAATTTTGAATGTTTACCTTACCCATATGACAGGAATTTTGTTTTCAACATTGACGTGTTTCAACATTTTGCACGTGTTTCAACAATGAAAAATTTAACGGAAAAATGTCAAACAATAAATTTGAAGCGATTCTTTTTCTCATCCAAAAATTATCTTAAAAAAATTCGTGTTTTTAACCCGATTGTAACTCGAAACCAGAGCTGTTGACAAAGATGGGGAAGAGATGTTCCTCTTTTTTTAATTGACTTTCTTTTTCTTTGGCTTAAAAATTCAAATCTTCAGAGAAAAACTAAAACAAATCGAAATAAAAGACAATTGGTGAATATAATAGGGATAGTTTAAGTTTATTTTGCGTGTATTTTAAATGCAGACATGCTTAATTTAAATGACATACTGGTAGTAAAATTTATTTTTTATTCTGTCATCATTTTCTTACGAAAATTCTAAACTTAATCAATTAAAATATAATTTACTCTCATTATTTCTTTATCACAGAAACTATAAAGGATTTCATTTTTGTTTTTCACTATTTGCTTTGTTTAGAAGGCGCAATGTACAAGATGTAAATTAAATGAAGATTGAATAATACATAGAATAACGTATTTAGAAAATGAAACTTGGTGGTGACTGAATTGGCAGTCGAACATGTATTCAGGAATTTTAGCTTATCGAAGAAAACTTTTAAATTGATTAGATCATCAGAATTCCACAGATAATTCCACACCATTGCTGCAAAGACACTTAGTTATTAGCGCCATCTAGTTCGTGCGAGAAAAAATATTCACATTTCACACACGTACTAATGAGCTGTTTCACTATGCAATACAGTGAAGGCGCCAGTGATACGAGTTTTGCAGCAACCCAGTGGATAATTCATTAAAACTTTAACTAACATAGGTTTTAAAAAGGGGTAAAAATTTCACTACGTCGTTTAAAAATAGTAACTAAAACACAAGTTTGGACAAATAGCTCAATTGGATGACTCCAGGATGAGTGCATGTCAATTTAGGTTCTTGATTTAAATTATTGATTTGTCATCTAATATTCCAAACAAACTCTATCTACTAGCGTGTGTGCTGACGAGGACGTGCATAGCTCTACAAAATGTTTTCTTTTTTTGGTTTGTTTGTTGAATGCACAATTATGTGTTCATCTTTATCTAATTATGGAAGAAAATCCACTCTAAAATATCGTTTATTTTAATTTAAATTTTGTTTGTTTTCTTTTGTGTGTGTATGTGTGTGTCATTCAAACAATGCATCTAAATAGTGCCCTAGCGACGTTTAATACCTGTATTTATTATACACTCTCTCGATCCGCGGATAAAAGGTGTGATTTCATTTAAAATATCGAGAATCTTACATATTCATTGTCTGCATTTATTAATAAAAATAGGTTGAGAAAACTATATGGCCATCATTTCTAAAGTTATTACATTTAATTTGCTTATATTTATACGATAGTAATATCATGCCATCAATAGTGATTCTTCTCTTCGTCTCTTAATCTGCGTGATGTTAGATAATTGAGGTTCTTATTCCAATTTCAGAATCGGCTTCGAAAATGAAGGCGAAGATCGAAAGAAAAGAATCAGAAATGATGACATTTAACATGGGCAAAATCAAAGAGTTGCACTCGTGTTAGAACTGCGTTACAAATATATATATTATCTATTTTATCTTTTTGTAATATTTGGTGTGTTGAATTGAAAAATGGACTGAATGATTGACTGACTTATGGTTATGGAAATTACATTGTTTGCATTAGAATATGTTTGGTTTGCCTGTCGTGATATATGAATATATTCGTGCGCTTAAAGGTTGTGGTACAAGGAATGCCATAAAATATAGTTGGGCAGGGTGCTTCCGAGAGTCCCAATCGCGCGCTAAAAATTTGGAAAATTCCTTCAACTTCTTCTGGGACCCTCTCCAGGCCATTACTCCCATCTAAAATCATTGGCGTGCCCACCTATGCCGGAAATACTTCTAAAGAACTTTCTCATTAATTCGCGAAATGTTCTCAAAAAAATTCCGAATTTTCGGTAAAAACGTGAAATAGTATTTTCAGGAAATCTTAAGACAATCGGTACAGGATTCATTTAGGCGTGACCATCACTTTTTTCGTCATCTTTTTCACTTACACATATTGAAATAAGAATGAAAACCCATTGTTCCTTTAAGGTGCGTTTTCCTAGGCGACGATTGCGATCGTTTACGATTTTTTCTGAAAATCGTTGTCTTAAAAACACAAAACAGTCAATCGTTCACGATTGTATATAGAAATTAACATTGACTACAATCGTTCCCGATCTAGACCAACGATTGAAATCGTTATTCATATGCATTTTGAAAGGTAATACTAGTTTTAGTGTTGAAAAGTTAAGCTTTATAAGTTTATTCGTCAAGCGAATCGGAAGAAAATCCAACTCAAAAATATTATAGTGTGTTAAGGAGTTAAAAAAGTTAAGGACACAGATATTTCATTTCACTTTTGTCATATTTTGTACATATCTTTTTAAATGGCTCAACAATAAAACCACAGAAACTGAATTCCCATCATCAACCATAATGATGTGGGTCGAGTTTCAATGATTTTATATAGATAATTTCATGTATTCAATTTCAACAGGTATCGTACGTACAACAATTTCAAAATTGTTCATTTTGTATTTTAGTTAAAGTGCACTTCTTTTGTCGTCATCTTACGTTCTTCTCTTCCATTATTCCCATGTCATATCAAAATATGCATCTCATTACTTTGTGCTGTTGAGGAAATGTTGGCTAGGATGTGGGGGAAAAAATGCAAGTGAAAAATGCAACTATTGACTGAACATTTAGGTAAAGGCTAAAAAACAATTGAATTAGGTCTGCATAATAGAGAGTGCAATGATTGGCCACTGGACCAATTAAACTCTCTACCGATTTCTAGTTAAAATTTTCAATAAAATTGGTCTAAATGCTTGCAAATTAGGTTACTAAAAGAAGGTATTGTGTAAATATACTCAATGTATGCATTCTCTACGTGTGAGTGTGTGTGTGTTCCATTTATTCCAATTTTCCATTGATTTTGGAACATAGCATTGTTTTAATCGATAAAGGCTATTTCTAATTGATATCAACTAAATAGGGTACACGATTAAAAATACGTTTAGTTTTCATTCTCCAAATCCAAATTTTTGGAATAATTAATTTTCCTCTTTTTTCTTTACGAAACCTTCCATCTCACTAGTATAACAAAGTGTGGACATTTTTTTTCTTTTATTTGTTTGAATCTCACTTCGTTCTAAATTGTAAATATTGCTATTGGAATTTGGGACTGCTATCACATTACAACTTGATTTATTTGGTTTCGTGCACATTTTTTGTGTAGAATTTCATTCGAGACGGAGTTGAGAAATGTTTATTTTTTGAAGGAGATACATTGCATATAATCTATAATGTCGATTTTAATTGAGCTGAATCGCAAGTAATATTTTCACTCACGGTTGGACTATGGGCGCACATTTGAAACATTACGGTTCATTGCAGTTAAACCAAACTGCCATCGGTTAGCATATTTATTACATTATTGTGAAATCCCAATCGAATTTGGATTCAATTTCCAAAGAGATTGCACAATGGGCAGATAAACCGTAACTGTTGCCAATATTGCTTTTTATGGGTTTTTGACTACCATAAAATGAGTTAAAATTTGGCCTTTTTTTATCATTTGAGAATGTTGTCTGTAGATTTATGTAGGCCGCTATGATGCACAGGAAAGGGACGTTTTCCAAATCCCTCGACTGTTCCGGTCTTTTGAGTAGGCTTCAATGAGTGTAATTTCGGTGATCTTACAGCACATTACATGTCTTATGTGAATTCAATGGACTGCTGCTTGAGCATCGGAACACATTTGCAGCGTTACCACCTTGTGCGATTAACCAGCTCAATCTGTAACAAAAAAGAATATTTGTTATCATTTTGTTGACGAAAGAAAAGCGATTTTGGTGGTTATTACATGTCTTTAAAGTTCTCCGATTCAATGTTCATTCCAGCGTATATAGCGTTGGCGCACATTTCCTGTGCGGTAACCAAGAAGAAAATTTGTGTTGGCAATAGATTCATATTCGGCAGTCGTAACATCCCTTTAATTGGTCCCGATAACGATAGCAACGAATGATAGGCAATCTGTGTGCCACCACTTTGCAATAATAGATCCATTCGGCTGGTATTTGAATATACATTAACTGACGATGGAACGCATCGCATCACTTTTGCATCGAATGTTCGTGTTATTGATCGTAAAATCTCTTTGCCAATTGCAACTCCAACCGATGCATAATGTAAATACGATGGCAAAGTAGCATCGAAGTATGGAGTTAACATCACCGACAAAGGTACGACGATTGAGTGTGACAGCGTATCGTAGAAGACTCGCGCGACGATCGGATAAGCCCATCTACAATTAGGACTGATGTTATTGAAATATAGACGCCAGATAGAAGAGAGAAGGGTTCAGGGCGGTAATAGTGTGTACAGACAGACATAAATGTCGAAAAGGAAATTTAAGAAGATTTTGAATGAGAAAGAAGATTACAGAGAATTCGAGATATAAACAGGGTGTCTCATATATTTGGGTACTTTTTTTCATTCAATAGGAGTAATTGAGAATCGGACCTAAAAAATACAATAAAAAATCACCAAGTCTCCATGGTAGTGACCCACTTATATGAGACACCCGGTAACATACATAAATAAAGGGTAGCAAAATGAATAGAAGTATTATTATCAACTTACACATTATGCATGACATCACCAATGGCAGATTCAACATCGATTCGTTGTAAGTTGTACTGTTTGTAGATGTTCAAAATATTTTGCATCCAATTGTCTGATGTGATTTCGATTCGATTGAGTATTTCACTGATTTCGCTGAGATTTCGTAAGACTTGCCAATTGCTTGCTTGCACTTTCAATTGTGAGAGTTTCACTAAAGCGGCACCTTTCAATGACGGTGCCCGTTTCAAATGTGATTTCAATACTTCAAAAATGTGCTCCGCCTGTGTGGAAACGGATCAAAGCACGTTATTATATTAACATATGCACTTGTTGTTCAACATAATGTTCATGAATAAATAATCAACTGGAAATTAAAGTGCTTACCCTTTCGACGATGGTATCGATGGTGCGGTCTGAATACTGTGCCGTGAATAATGCTGATGTGATTTCGGGCATTGCCCACATTGTTGCCTTTGTACAAATCATAGCGTTGGGAGCATTTTCCGGAAGTAATCCGAGCGTAAATAAAATTATCAAAGCGTTATGTGCAACACGGGTTGAATGTCTCGATACCAATTGATCAACATTTCGTAAATAGGTGCCACTTCTTACAAGTATGGGTCCCGACCAATTGTTCGGTTTGATTAAATTTTCCCAATAGAGCTACGCCGAAAATAAAAAATTGATGCCATTAATTTCCGGCGGATAATTTGTCAAACGGTTTACGACAATGCCCAAGTGCATAATTATGCTAAAAGTAAAGTAATTGGGCGTCGGCGAGACTTACGAAAATAAATTAACACTTACGAATGGATAGGTGTTGGTCAATTGTGACACATTATAAAGTACATAACTATCGGAAAATCCTTTTCGTAAGCTCTCTCGACGCAATTGAGTTAATTGCCGAATGAAATTAACAATTGAATCGCGTTCAAATTCCCGTTTGTCCGCGTCCAAGGTGGTGGGCAAAAACATATCGATTAATGTGTCAAGCAACGGTGGAACATCGTATCGAATGTCAAACGGTGCTGATTTCGGTGCAGCCCATCGTATTGGATTCTGTAGCACCGACGCTGATTCAAAGGAAGTATCAACTATCAACATTGGCTGTGGCTTGCGTCCATAACTCAAATCGTAGTAAATTGAAACGAGCGGCGTTGGACCGAAATCGGATAATTTCAAAATTAAACCGCCTATTGTCGATGGTCCGGTTACGGTCGATGGCATGTATGAACCGATTTGCTGCATTTTTAATCGTACAAACGACGAATTTATCGATTGTCGCAAGCAGCTCTCATATAGTCGACCCAATTTTTGAAATGGTCCCGACGACGTATTGTGTTGCAATAGTTCTAAACATAAAAATGGGAACAAATACATAATAATAAAAGAAAATCGGGAAAAGCATAAGAGAGAAGTCGAAAATGAACGAGCACAAAGCAAAAACCATGTTATTGTTTTACGTTCATTTAAAAAAAGAAGCATTTCGTTTGTTCTTTTCATGTGTATACTTACGCTGCATTAATGTGTCGACTCCTTCCTGTACGCTTTTAATTGTTTTTGCATTGCCTTTTGTTGAACTGCAACTGAAACTGGTAAAATCTTTGCACGGATCGACTTTCCAATTGGACCGAGAGAATATGCTAATCGTTGCCTGTCGACAGGTAAGCGTTGCACACTCAGGAGTTGCGGATACCGAGCGTGTTGATACGCAATTAACGTCGCTCTTTGTATTACAATCTTTGGGTAGCTGTGACGGTGCCGTGCTCAATAAAAATAGAACTGGCGAAGCAACCAAAAGCGATGTGACCAACAATGTAGCGGTCGTTAATGCGATTTTGTGAACTGTTGCACTTGTACGAAGCCAAACACACGGCATACAACATATCCATCCAGCTGTTACCTATACGCGTATATGGTGGCAAAGAAAGAAAGATAAAGAGAGATAGAGAGAGTGTGTAGGAGAAAATGTAGATACAAAAACAAAACAACAAAAAAATATACGAAAATTTCCGAGACGACCGAAATGGTGGTGGAGAATAAAATGCCGCTTGAGTTTTAACTCAAAAAGCACTTACTCGAGAGTGGCTAGAGAGTCGGCTATTTAGGTCAAAACAGTTCCCTGCATTTTGCTTCCCATTTCAATTCGTTTTTCTACGTCTAACAAAGTCTATTTTTATGCATCGGGTTTCGTTTTTTTGTTTTTTGGCTCCTGGCATTTCGTTTCAACGAAGCGAAATATGCTTCATTTCCTCAATGGACAAAGTTTTTTTTTATTATTTATTTTCAGTTTTTGGCTTAGGCAAAAAAGATACATTGAGAAATCGCCAGCGGAATTAAACATTTTGCGACGTTTTCATGGTTGGTTTTTGCATATGCAACCAGCATAACGATTTCGTTCAAACAAAAGAATAATAATATAATGTCAACTTTTGTGCAAATGTTGCGCTGCTGGAGTTTTTCATTTTCGCACACTGTGAAATGTGTGATATTTCAATAATTTCTATTTTACCAACGCCCGTTGATGGCCACCAACTGTGTGCATCCACGAAGAAAAAGGAACGATAATTTACGATTCATATGCGCGCTCATTTTATGTACATAATGTGACTGTAAAGAAAGATGATGAACGAACATATATACGAACTTAATGCATTTCATTAATGACATTTGCAATAATTTCCACTCAAAAACTTATTACATTGAGATACATCCAACAAATAACGAACGTTGCAAAGTCATAGGCTTAAGTTGAAAAAAAAATTTAAAGTCAATTTTATGCAAATTGAAAAAAATGAAAAGAATAAATCACATCTTCTGTTGAACGCCACTTTTTGCACAAATTCAAAGTCGTGAAATTTTTAAATTAAAAGCGCATTCTTTAAATTCCCCGAAGAGTTTTTTCGTGCGAAAACAAACAAAGGCATTCTACCAAGAATTTTGTGAATTAACGAGATATTTTCCAAGAATGTATAAGCAATTTTCGTTTGAACGAAGTGAACCGAACATACAAAAACGAGCATGTTACACAAGAACGAAGAAGACTGTAAACGGAAGTCAATTTCGCATATTTTTTGTTCCCACGGAAAAAGTGGCTTATTTTCCTGGCGTTCGAAATCGATAAAAAGCAGCTATGGACGTTTGGCACGCGTTACAAAATACTTGATCTAGAATGTTCTATCGATGGTGGCTTTTGCATTCATCATTTGTACGTTCTTATTTGCAGCATGCATTTTTTATGTTTTCTCGATGTTATTGCGATTCAAACATGGTACAACCGTTTTCAATCCGTTTCTTTCTTTTGTACTTTTTATTTTCTGAGCTTTTTTTTTATGGATGGCCTGATATATATATATCTGTCCGGAATGAAGTGTGCCAACGGAGAATAGCATAGCAATATAATGAAATATGTAAACGGTATCGATACTCTAGGCGTTTTTCCGTTGTGTTTGTGTGTATTGGTAGTCTCTCTGTGTGTGCATTTTTCTATTCGCTCTGAAACGACGAAAGACCGGTTTAATTTGATTGCGTCAAGAGTATACTTTTCTTAATGACAACATTCTCTATAAACACTTGGCATTGACAATACGCCAAGTGCGCGAGTGTTAGTTCCTTCATTGTGCGCATAAATAAATAAATAGCTACAAACTTGAGCGACAAACATATCAACGTGGTGGAATAGATAGCAAATGCAATGGAAAATGTCACAGGCCATTTTCCTTAAATGCTCATCATTTTAAATATTCATTCAATTTTTCCCTGACACTTTCAACAAAATTGTTGATATTACAGTGTGCATGCGATATTCTTAGATTTTAGTGTCATCGTTTGTCGTCATCGCCGCTACTGAATGTCGTTTTCAATTTACGTACAGACACTTTTCTTTTTAGTTCTGTATTCCTGTTTCGAGCAAAATAATTTCCCCGATTTCATTGCATCGTAAAATGTTAATATTGTTGAAACAATCCGGGTGTATTGCGAGAAAGTTCACGCAAACTTAAAAAATAAACTTTTCAATTTACAATGAAATGCAACATCATAATGAAAATAATTCATATCGAAAAACTTGAATATAATTCATCGGAACTAGATTAATCCTATTAAAAACTTGTATTTTATTCATAACATGATCCTCATGAATATTGTGAAAATACATTATCCATTTTCAAAATAGAGCGAGACGAAGGTCCGCCACAATGCACTACATTCAGGAAGTTCAATTGGATAATTTGTGTAAGCCGAAGCCAATGCTAAATTGAAATCGATTGACTTGATTTGTTGTTGTTGTTTTTTCCGTTAGTTTGCCTATCTCGCTTTAACATACCCGAACTGCACACATTTACATTTTGATTTTGGGAAAATTAGAATGAAAGGGTTTTTCCATGCCATTTCGATATAGCGATACACCTTTTTCACTCTCTCTCTCTCTCTCTCTCCCTCTCTCTCTCTCTCTCTCTCCCCATATTTCGAATGCCAAAGAGTAATCAGGCACTTTATCTTAATATCTTTAGTGTGAGCTTTCCAATGAGTTCCGTGACTAAACCATGTGCTGCACTTAATACACTTGCTGCTTTAAAGTACCTGGTGTTTGCATTATTTATCAGTTTACATTCAAGCATATGCTATTTATATATTTTGCTATTGGTTCAATGTTGAAACGAAAGCGTACCGAAACATTGTTGCGATTTATGGTTTTGTGTCGACGGATACTTAGGTGTGTGTGTGTGAGAGAGTTTTTTCTTCTTTTGCATAAATGGTAAATAAATCCCAACCGTATTTTGTGAGCTGACTTTTCAATGGAAAAACCGCACTTCAACTGATAAGTTCATCAAATAGTCAACGGAACCAAAGACGACCATTACGAAAAACCCGTGAGGTGAGTTTTAAATAAGAACAGTTGTTCATCATGTTGCCTCAAGTGATGGGATTACAGTGGATCAAACTGTACGAATGACTGAACCATCTTAAAAGTATATCTTTCTCCATTCCGATCCTTTCAAATTTAAAATATATTTATAACCAGCACTTTATACACTTAATCCGGTTTCCGTTTGAGACATGTTTACAAGGACTTGAGGAGACAATTTTGCTGCAAAGATTCAAAAGATAGATATAAATCATGCACCCAGCACGAGACAAAACCAATTTTTCTTTGCCTGTTGACGCAACAACACACACACAACAAAAAAAAAAGATGGAATCTTTGGAAAATTTGGCGCAATGGCAAATCTTGATTTACGTCACATATTAAACATAGTTGGTCACATAAAACAGATTTTTTGGCACAATGCTATAAGCATGAATGCAAATGATAGCTCGGTGTCGAACAAAATGGCCTCGAATTCAGATAGAAATCAACATTGTTTCAAGAGAGCAAAAAAAAATAGAAAATCGCATCAAACGTTGCTATGTAGAATATATTTATGCAGAAACATGCGCTGAAATGATATGATTCTACTGTCATTTGTGGTAAAAAGCAACAATAATCAAACATTGATGGCTGGAATTGTGTTATTATTTCCGTTTTAAATATTTGATTTGAAATTGATTGCCAATTCTGAAATCGACAAACCGTATATTCAATATTTGCTACGACCTTTTATATCGCTTTATTTATGTCTCGGATAGATTATCCATTTAAGTATTTTCATTAAACGATTTCCATTTAAAAAAAACGTTTCAAGCTGAGGTTTTCTCTAAATATTCAATTGCTGGACTGCAACATTTCTTAATAATTAAAATGAAAAAAGATTCATTCGTGCTGAACAGCGTGTTCCATTGATCATTCACATTTCGTTTTTTTTTTATTCTCGTTGATTCTTTTTTTTTTGCTTTAGCTCAATGGCAACGGGCAAGTGATTGCCTCAAAATCCAAATATTACCTGTTTACATCATTCTGAAAAAATGTCCGAGTTTTCATTTTCATATACAGTAACAACTCGGTTATCCGTCAGCCACGGGACTAAAGGCCTGATATTTGACGGAAATCACACAAATTTATAGCTTTGTTAACAAACTTATGATGTTCTTGTCCAAACATTATGAAAATATTTATTTTGCCACCCAATTGAATGTGAAAACACTACGTATTTCAGTACTCGAAAAGACTTTTTTCCAAAATTGTATTTTTTCCAAAAAGTATCGTCTAAGCCAGTTTCTTGTGACTGACGATAAACAGAGATGACGGCTAATCGAAATGAAACTGTATACAGTTCCATCCAATTTTATCCACGTATACGTCGTTCCACTTACTTTAAATGTAGAAAACTGTTCACACTCAAATGATTCTATATTCGTCTTTCAAACACCGCCGTTGCACATACACACTGAGAGGCGAACCAATTAATCTAAATTCTATATTTTTTAAATGCGGCCAACATACAAGCTCGCACATAAACACCGACGCTAAAAGATGATGATTACCCAATGTGAAAAAAAAAATAAAATCGAGTTCACACATATGTTATGGGCGAGCGTTAAAATGAGACAAAATGATATACCTACTATTCGATCATTTTCATTTCACCTTAATCGTTGCATCTTTATCGAATATCGCCCGCAAAAAAATTACACGCTAAATCAATGTTGAGAACGGTTGATCTTCGGTGTGCGGTTTGTATAGTTAACTCTGTCTCGCATCGATCCGATTTGGTGCCGATCTGCCTACGAGCGGCCGAGCGGTATGGAATTTTCTATTGATCATCGCTTCTTTGTAAAGCTCGAATATCCTCCAAATCAGTTCGAATGCTGTAGTAGTCACGAGAACACATAAAGTTCACATAGCTCTCTTTTGAATTTCTAACATTTTCCTTTGAAATCAGGTACGAGCCATTTATTTAATAAACAAATCAGTTTAAAAGTTATACTTAAAAAAAATCACACACAATTTTTCGAAAACTTTCTTCAACAACAACGAAGATTTTTCAATCATTTTTTTTTCTTTTAAACGGTGAATCATTAACTTCGGTTGCCATTTGTTTCGTATGGAAATGGATGGGTGACTCATTAAGTGATGCAATTTTTTGCCTCAATTTTTGTGAATTCTGTAATCACTATTCAGAGAAAGAGCCCACTACAAAATATTAAGTGAACGAATTATTTGCAAAGTTGTTTTTTCTTTTCAAAGTTTGAAAATAGAATCTTCGGTCAAATAGAATCATCATTCACTTGATTCTATCATCACGGCCGTGAATAACAGCCCACAGAATGGATATTTTTAACTTGTTCGCCCAACATGGACAACAAATAGTGTCGAAACAGTGGAAATTCATTCTTCTCTTTTCGTTTATAGAAAATAGAATAAACAACACACACTGAGAATATCTCGATAGTGAAGTTTTTACACAATATACATTTTGTATTGTACATTGTACACATTTCTACAGAATTGAATTTTTGCAACGGAAAATATTCCGATTTTTTTCAAAATCTATTGAAACTGATTTGTATCATGAAATTTTTGGAGAATATTCAAAATTTTACAAATATTTAGCCAATTTGATCAATTTCGTTTACTTTTCGTAAAATTTCTCATGAGTCCTCAAAGATACAGCAATCTACTATCATTTTTATAGAGAAAACTCTATGGCAAAATCTAAAAAGAGTCGTGCAACTCTTAGCGCTGCCGTTAGCGGTGTTTAATAAATATACAAATTCTATTGCCACACAGCCCCACACATTTTAGTCCACTTTCACACATTTTTCCATTTATTTATTTTTTTCTCAACGACCGAAACAAAAATAAATGACGAAACTCTTCCACTTTACGATTTGAAACATTTGTTTAACGATTTGAACGTATTTTTTCCTCAATTCACATCATGATGATATCATTCATTGATGGACACACTGTTGGAGTTACACTTTTCGAAATCTAAATATAGAATCACAAGTGACAAACAGCCGCTACTCGACTCTTTTTTTATGAATTTTAAGAGAAAAACTATTTCTTCATAATAATAACAACATTTCCATAAATAGCTCATTGCTCATATAAACGTGAAGATTCACCCAAATCATTCATTGGATTTTATCACTTGTTTTTTTTAGCACTCGCTATTATTATTGAATTATTGTTTTGAATATGTTTCTCAATTTAATTTGAATTATGCTTGATTTTTTTACAGCCTAAAAATGCCTTTCGTCCCAGCTGCCACCGAAAAATGCGCTAAATGCGACAAATCAGTCTATGCTGCTGAAGAACGTGTTGCCAATGGCCACAAATACCACAAAGGATGCTTCAAATGCAGTAAGTTTCAAATGTTTATTGACAATACGATTATTGTTCAATTCTCGATGAAAAAATTCTCATCATTGATCTCGATGGACAATATTTACAGGCATGTGCAGCAAATTCTTGGAATCAACAAACTGCAACGAACACGACAAGGAATTGTTCTGCAAAAACTGCTATGGTCGTAAATACGGACCAAAAGGTACACTAAATCGTTCATTTTTAATATAATAAAAAGTCATTTTCCAATTAATTTATATATATATATTTTAATTCTATCAAAAGGATATGGTTTCGGCGGTGGTGCTGGTGCCCTTTGCATGGATGATGGCTCACATCTTAAATCCCAGTAAGTAACAAAGTCAGTGTTTATTAAATCTTCTTTTGTTTTTGCTGTCATCTTCTTTAGAAACTATTCAGCTTAAAGATTCAATCCTAAATCTTACATTGGATTGAAAATTTAATTTTCTCTCTCAAAAATTCAAACGAAAAACTCTCTTTCAGCATTTGAAAAACGTAAAATAGAATTCATATTCGAAAAACATCACAACGAATTGAGAAAAAATAGATATTCGCGCTTTTGGTGTTAGATGCGAGTCTCGCGGACATGCATTGAAAATATATTCGAATAAATTTATTCTATTTTTCGTAATAAATCTTTTGGATCCACGTACGAGCACGTTGAAATTGAGTGAATGGATGCTGTGCCCCCGATCGTGAATCCAAAAGTGTTTTAGAGAGATTTTTTTTTCATTATCCGAAATCCCAAAATACATACAATACATACACAAACTAATAAATAATTTCTTTCCCCCTTAAAATAGCTTCGACAATTTTACTACTAATCAATAAGTGGTAGAGTGTCATGCATGACATCTCCCCTGGTCTTTGTCCGTCCAACATCCCAACCTGCAGAACGTACATAAAGGACCTACAAATGCAATATCAAATACCAACCAAAAATATATCCAAAAATCAATTCATTTAATTTTTACCATCCAAAATTAAACGAACAAAACAATCATTGTTCGGTTCTCATTTTCAAAATAAAACCATCAATGCAATAAACTTAACAGAGAACAATTTCAATAAAATTTATTACTCATAAATTTTTACAAAATCACCTTGTGTTTTATTTTGACTTTCTCTCTTCCCCCCCAAAACAACACCAAACAAAGCACTTTCTATAGAATTAGCACACAAACCATTCCGATCCAAATTAATATAAATAATTTTGTTATATATATATTTGTTTTCTAAACCACTAAAAATGGAAAACTTCAGCGATTCATGCGAACGTGGGTGTTGATGAAGAAAGATTATGAAAATATTCCTCAAATATTCTAATTTTATTTTTTTCATATTCACTCAGGTATCGCGTGTCAAATTCGAATCGTTTTAGATTAAATTTCAACTTTTAGGATGTTTTCTTAATCAAAATGTCAATCGTCGTGGAGAAAATGGCCAGTTTATTTATAGCAAACAAATTCAACGGATTGAGAAAGCGTCAGTATGTGATTTTGAAATCGACAACTGTGATATAGTTGCTATGAGTTGATTGCTTTTTTAAACAGTCAAACAGTCATTTTAGCTCTTGCTCCCATATGTTGTATGGCAAATTGACGCGAAACCACAAAATGACTACATAATGGTAAATTTGTATGATGAAGAGAATAAGGGCGAAGTAAAAAAGCGATATATCAATTTACGTAAACAATGTATTCTAACCGCAAAACCGCTGCCATTTAATCAAATACATGAATTGGAAAAGGGATGAAAGCTGCATGTCTAAATTGTATGGCTTCGAATGAATTTCACAACAATTCTCATAAATAAATGGATGCAGGATACAGCTGACAAGGCAAATATAAGCTGACAGGTATTTTAATTAGAATTATTGATTTTTGTGTGTGTTGAAATTAAATCACATCGAGCGCATTAAAAAAAAAGAGTGTGGCATTGTGTAAAAGTATATTGGTCGGCATTTGTTTGATGTGGCACTTTCGCATCTCACGACTCAACTGGATTTATACAATCTATACACATATTTTCACCATCGGCGACATTATCTCGTCGGTCGAACGGACACACATATTCAATAGAGACACACCGAATGTGTCGGTTTATATTTTTCAAATGGTTTCAACCGTTGAGTGATATACATCCAGAATGACACTGACAACGGTCCATTCACCGAAAAACTTACTCGCAAAGTTCAAATTACTTGTTAAACTTTTCCATCAAAGACTCTATCCTGTTCGTTCTAAATCAATTACGAAACTTTTTCGTTCGACTTGTACTTGCCTTTTGCTGTTAGTTTATTTTTCATTTGCTGAATATATAGAGTGTGCTTCATTTTAAATGGTGAATTAAAATCACGAATGTCGAAAATTGCAGTCGGTCACAAAAAAGAACTGAACATTTTTAAATTGAAAATAGAGAATTCCCATGAAATCTTATTAACAATTGGATAAATAGAACGACAGAATAAATCGATTTCTACATTCGATATGAACCGAACGAATACGTCGACACTTTTCCAAAACGTAATAGTAGAATGCTTTGTCTTTAACTACGAAAAAAAATGTAGCAAAAATCTATAAAAGCATTACTGGATTTCAAAATATATTGGCACTTAAGCTCGTTTTTCGAAATGGCTCACATCAATTATGAAATGTAATTTTTTAAAATTATAAATGGGAACGCGAATTCGCTAGAGACAACGTTCGGCATATTACCGCCCAGCAAAAACATCGAAAATGGAAAGAGAAACAGTGGAAAAATGTGAATCCATAAATCTCATTTATTGACAATGACAAGAAATGTGGTCCCGTGGTTAATAGAAAAAGCTCTGCATTCTTTCGCTATCTCCTTCTCCTTCTCCGTCTCTCTTTCTATCCCTCTTTTTCCTTTTTTCTTTCTAACTCTCTCTCTCTCTTTCTTATTACCAACTAACTTTCGTGCTCGAAAATAATAATATGGAAAGAATATTGCGAGAAATACAGCAATTGATAAATTATTCGCATTAATCTATTTTATTGCATAAAAATGCAATAAATTCATTATGTCAATAATTAAAATGCATTCAGTGAGGTGAAATAAGAAGAGTAATTGAATCGTTGCGCGTTATTAGTTTGAGTTTGCGAAGAGTGTACAATATACGTATTCATTTTAAATGTGATTACAATCGACATAGAAACAAAAACAAGTAAACCACATACAATACGCTAAGCGCCAATTAAGACGGAATAAAAACATATCAACAACAACAGCGCCAACAACAAGAAAAAAAGAAGAATAATGGGGGTGAAAGGAAATGGTTTTGAATGGGGGCGACAATGCTTACAATTTAAGCATACATACATCGAGACCAAACAATGCTGGAAAAAAACTGAATGCACTTTTTTGTTGTAAATGCACGTCAAAAGAAAACACCATAATATCTGCGATGCTCTCTGTATGAGAAAGGTCAAAAAGCATTACGACTTTTACAACTTTCATTCTTCGTTTTTTTTCGTCTCTCGCTTAAGTGCGAATGAAACGTTGCAGAGAAAATGAAATGGTTCATTGAATGAAATACCAGCAGAAAAAAAACACGAAAAATCCCGAATGAAAAAATGGATACTATATCTTTTCACAACTGTAAATTTCAATGGTCTTTTGAATATTGGTTTGGTGTAGCTTACTTTAGCATTTGATCGATCCGCAATGTCATTTCCAATGTTGTTGTGATGATGGTTTATGGCGCCAGACTCGAGCACTTCAATCTCGTCCGTTTTCGATGGATGCAGCAAATGAATGTTGGAACGTGAGGGTCGTGATTCCAAACCATATCTTGGGGGTATTTCGCCCGTCATTGCATCGACCGTTTGATTATTAATCCGTGTTACCTATCAATCGATTTGATAAATCACTTAATCTATGTTCATACCACTGTGTCAAAGGAATTCGAGCCACGAATATCCACTGCACAAATGAAAAACACTCGATGATTGAATATGAATAACAATGACTCTTGTTTCCGTCTATCGTTCTTTTTTTACTAACAATATTTCTCTCCGGAGAGATTTTTGATGTGCTTTTATATTTGTTTAATGAAGTTGAATGCGTGAGGTGAACGCTGTGCTGGCAGATGCCTCACTTGTAATACAGTTATGCATATGGTTTATATAAATATTAATTGCTGTGTGTGGTGTTTATGGCAATAGCAAAGGGGAATTCATGCATGCTCTCTTGTGAATGTGTTTTCTCTTTTGTTTTGGTTGCGCCTGTGTAGACGGTAAATATAAAAAAATATACTGTATTTTGTTTTGCTTCTATTTTCTGCTGCTTCTGATAATATACACGTTACACTTGCTATTGTTGTTTTATATTTTATTGTGTTTTAGTTTATTTTAGTTTCGTTTTTATTTTTGTTTTTCGTGTGCCCTTTTCGTGATTCATTCCCTTTGCAGCCGTTTTCAGTTTCACCCGCGCGATGGATAATTCGATCGCTCACATCAACTCGCCCCGAAGTTTATTATATGTTTAGCTATGGTTTTATGGTTATCGAAATAATTACATAAATTCCAACTCATGTGCATATCAACTGCAAAGCTCGCGTACTTTGTTGCGCCAATAGAGTGTGTATATTGTTTTCTTCTTTTTTCGTTTCGTTGAATGAAATAAAATAAAAAAAAATCTAAAACCACAATTTAACCAATTTTCAATGGATTCATTTAATTAAAGGCCAACGAAATTAGCCCGTAAAAATCAATGTTCAAAATTTCTTTTTCATTTGATGTGTGTGATTTTGTGTGTTCCTGTTATTCTTTTGTTCGTCTTGTTGTCATGACATTTCATGTTTCAAGAGAAAAACACGTCGATGTATGATTTGTTTGGTCCTCGCTTTCGTCTCATTTCTCGTTCAAATAGAATATCGATATTTCTTTATCATTGTGTATTGATTGGGTAGCAAAAATAGATTTTCAACTTAGAATGAATGTTATTATAACAAACACTTCACTTATTTGATTATCATCAACAATTGAAAGCACTGACTTCACACCATTTTTTATGCTTTGACTTAAAATAACATCAAATCGGAATTGTTGACACCTTTCTTTTGTTGTTTTGATGATTTTGTATACAACTTAATTTCCGTCAACTCCAGAATAAAAATTAAAAAAAGGAAACTTTTCACTTCGTTCTCGAAATCGCTATCGTTATCGCACGTTTATTTACAGTTGAATGCTTGCCAAATTATAATCGAAACGTAAAAATGACATTTGGAATAACAATAGAGACGGTGACAAATGTAAATCGAAACCGAAAATCATAAAAAAAACTTAGTTAAAATACACTGAACGACCAAAACGATAACAACATCGAGGAAAACCTAAGTTTGCGTCCGTGAATGTTAAACGCAAATTCTCTTCTGACAAACTTCCGAGTTTTCCATCCACTTTTTCCCTCAAAACGGGAATAATGTTGAACGAAACGTTTTTTCTCCCTTTATGTCATGACAAGTGCTTACTTTTCCATTGCAACTCACTTGACTCCAAGCTTACACATGTGGCGCGATAACCATGTGTCAAAATACTGGAACACACTGGAACATATGACAAAACATGGAATGGAAAATCGATTTACACATTTTCCACTGGTTTGAGTCTTTGCTATTGCCGTTTGTTTACTTTCTCAATGTTTTATGAGCTTACCACTCTCAATTATCTTCATGGCAAATATTTATGAGTTTTATCTTCGGCTAATTGCTTCGCTGAAATGATTTATATCGCGCAATTTTCTGCAAATTATATTTTGATAGTCAAGGAAAGAATAAGAAAAACCAATTTAAACGCCTTTTTTACGATGTGTTAACTTTATTCACATAAACATAGTTCTTCCGAAATTGAACACAATCATTTTTTAAGCCGTAAGCAAATTAATTATAAATTTTTAACTACTTTTTATAGATTAATATGAACAAAAAAAGTTTTTAAATTTACTTAAAATCTACATGGTTGATTGTTTTGTAACAGTATCATTTCGGCGCGATTTGCAAATTTTTATGATGCACACATTTGGCGCGAAGAATTTTATGCTGTCTTCCATCTTTCATCTAAGTTTAGTTAAATTATAGATTGGCATTGCTAAATTTATTTAATTAAATTATTCGAATATTTGGCATTTTAAAAGCCGAAAAGTGCAAGGAAAAGGTTACATTAATTCAAGTGATATTGATACAAATCAGCGATATTTATCCGTTATAAATTTTAAATTTAAAAAGTGATTCTTTTTCTTAAAAAAAATCTACAATTTTCTTGAATTGGCTACAGTAATATTTGGCTTAGAAAAAATATTTCTTGTTTATTTTAATTCTAAACGAATTTCGACGAGAAAAAAGTCAACAACTGTCGTTTAGCGATTTTGATGTAAATTTCTTCTTTAAAGAACTTCGAAATAAAAAAATCATTTTTGGTTCTTTAAAGTCAACTGCAAAACCATGAACAATCGAAGACTTTTCCGACTATCATTTTAACTTGCACTCGCAAAATCGAAATTGACATTTTTTAATACATTTTTTTTCGTGTGGCAAAATTGCATTTTTTTTTCTTTCAAAGGCCTAAATCGTTTTTTAGTACATTTGTCTGCTATTTTCATTGTAAAATTCAAAGACCATTATCACATGTTATTTCGAGTAATTGCTTCGTCTAAATTCTAACTATTTTCTTTAGTATGGAATTAAATCTATTGAAATATAATAACAATTTGGTTTGTCATTTAAATTGAAACGGCATCTTTGGACGCAAGGGTCACATGCAAAGCAAATTGATTGGTAATTGGAATTAGAAACCAGTTGTGTTAATTTATTTTCAAATATACGGAATTTTATAATTATAAAGATGTCTGTATTTGAATTGATTAGAATAAAATTTGAATGTTTTAAAAATTGTGGCCCGTTTTTTTAAGGGAGCACAAGCATTGGCATTTTGAGAAAGAATCATTTTAAAAGAGATTTTTTAAATTACTTAGCTTCTGACTAGAAATGTTGGAAAAGGACAACTTTTTTATTTCTTGGGCCAAATTTTGACATTTGATTCGTTGACATCAGAAGCTATGCAGTAGATTCTGAAAACAATTTTGATTTTTTTTATTCTCTGTTCGAAATGCCAAATTTTCGGTGTTCTAATCAGGTTCTTAACATTTAGCTTAGTATGTTAGGCCACATGTACACTTGATCTTTCGACAAGACAGTGCAAAAATAACATAAACAATCAAATAAAATATGAAAAACATTGAACAAAATTTTCGTGGAGATTAGACCGTGCTACAAATAGCAAAAAAAAGCAAAACAAAATAGAACACAGAACAAAAAACTATAGAATATTTGTGAAGTTTTATTAATGCACAAATCGCCTTTGATGGTTGCAACGAAGCAACCGAAACGGAATGCTCACATTGATTTGAATAATAAAAGTGTATAAAAAAAGCAACAACGCAATTAATGTACAATAAAGTAAAATAAGTTAGTAATTAAAATGAAATATATAAATTAAGCGTTTCGTTGCCGAGTAGACAAACTCTTCCCTGATTTTGGTATTTGATTTCCCTCCTCTTTCTATCTCTCTTTCTATTGTACTACAACAATTTGTCCATCGAGACAATAGCTGTGTAGAGTTTGTGACATTTAAATCTAACGTTAAAAAACGCAGAGTAGAGACATTAATCCTATTTAATGTACTGCTTAGGCGACGCTTGTTCGTTTTTTCATTGGCTGTAATGATGCGTTGTTCATGCGATTCGTTGTAATTTTCTCAAGGCTATCGTAACTAATGTCACGTTCGATGCTGGATGAAATTGGGCACAGTGATCGATAGTAATTGTCAATGTGAGCTAAATCTCTGGTCGATATATTCGGTATCATGCTTGGCAGCGCTTTCAAAAATCCATTGGCACCCGTTGGAATTGGTGGAACGTTTGGCATGTTTGATTGTGACGTGCATCGATTCGATAAGAATGATAGATTTTGCGTTAAATTTACATGCAATGTAAGTATAAATTCTAAATCAGCTTCAGACGCTTGTGCTATGAATTTATCATACAATGATGACGGAATCAGACCATAATAGCTGTAATTATCAACGCACAACTCCGTATCACGGTCGAATGCTTCCAAATAATCACCCAACAATTTGGCCACGATTGCTATTCTATCTTTAGCCTGAATTTTATTCGTATTTGGATTACGCATAAAACTTGGCGGTTTTATCGTTAGATCCGATCGTGTTATAAACTTCAAAATGAATTTCTCGTGTTGATTCTTTGGATCCGAATGATGAGCCTTCTGATCTTGTGTACTCAATCGCTTTAGCACGCATTCCAAAAATAAGGAAAATATTTTTCGTGCTTGTAATAATGTCAATTCATTGCCACCTTCCATGGCTTTTTGAAGTTGTTTTCGCAATTGTTGTGCTTGATGATGACTTTTTACCGGTATGCTCTTGAAAATTAAATCAACATTGGCCGTCACGAGGGTTCGTTCATACTGTTTAATGCGTTCGTCGACGTCATTTTCATCGGTTAATGAACCACCGTACAGTTGGGTGTGTACCATCATGTTAAAATTGTGATTTGTTAAAACGGGCGCCATACTGATTCCGTTCACAATTGACATTGGAATGCCGGTACTTTGATCCAAAAACATTCCATAACGTTGCATGCTATCTTGCGTTGGGAAAATACGAATGAAACCGCCGCGTCGTGCGTTTTGTGCTTTGACATTTTTCAAAACTCGACTCTCTTCGGCCGATAATCCCATACTGAGACGCTTACTAGCACCAGAGGCAGTTGTTCCTTTCATTTCGGCATATGATCGTCGACTCGATGCTGGCACCGAACTTCCGGAACTCTTGAAACGCATCCCTTTTCCATCTGTTCGAGTTGCTTGGGGACTTTGGGCCGGTACACCAATCAATGTCAACAAATCTGTTAGCATGGCCGATTTTACTTTTGTATCTGTGTACGTAAAATGGTCGTTTTTATCAAAAATAATGAAAAAAATGTCAAAATGGCGTGAAATTTGAAAATAAAAAAATAATAATTACCTAACGGAGTATCGATCCCAAGTGATGGACTCAGATTGACTTCGAGCAACCATGGACGCAGAGTATTATCGATGAGAATATCAAAACCGTACAATTCAAAGCAATTATTTTGATAAGGAACAAACATTTTACACGCTGATATAATTGATTGTGAACATGCGAATATTGATTTAATGATCACATCTTCGATGGCCTGCATCAAGCTTGTTGTATCATTCCCTTGGTTCTTGAGATGCCGCAATAGAGCGCTAAATGTCCATTTGTGGCCAACATCCTCGTCACTTTCCGTCGCTTTTATATAATCCGAATGATACTTGTTGATCGAATAATTGCACAAATGCATACATGGATTCCAAAGATTCTCGGCCGTTTTATCATATTTGACCGTGGCCAAGCGCACCAAACCTTCCTCATACAAATAGATTACCAACGGATCAAATGACGTCACCACCACATACAATCGTACATCACATTTATGCTCATCTATGCATAGCGGGTCCGAAATGTATTTGGATACAATCACTTGGTCGTCGCTTGGTATTTGCTCGGGCTGGAAAATTGGAATATTTTTATTAGCTTTTTTATTTAATTTTTTTTTTTAACTTTCACATACCGTATTCACTAAATAAATCCCCCGACCACGACTCGATGCTGCTGGCTAAAAGATACAGAACAAGACACGGTGATGCAACGATTCCGATGTGAAAAATGCATTTTTTTTACCTTAACAATCCATGGTCCTTTGTGTCCCGAACGATGTGCATGCTGTAAGTCCCTATACTCCAAAGGCAACATAAACGAGATAGGGACAATGTCAAAATGTTTCATTCCACGTAGTTGTTGCATTTTTTCAATATTTTTGTACAAACGGTCTTTTCTTGTTAGCTCATAAGATCTATGGCAAAGTAATTTTTATACATTATTCGAATTGAAGACGCAAAAAGAGAGAAGCTATTGATCCTACCTAGGAAAATGATTAACCCGTTGATACGGTAATAGACTTCTTAAAATGTCTGGTTTCATATGGAGGCCTGTCCATAGTAAATTAAATTTTTGATATTCTTTAGCCTCTCTCAATCCGTGACTAGATAAAATTCGTTTCAATAATTTCGTTTCGGTATTGGTAAATTTGTAGGTCATTTTTAACATTGCTGCTGGCATTTCATCGTCCGTATCATCGACTGTATGCTCACTGTCTGCCGGCGAATCGGCTTTTAATTCATGTTCACCCTCACCACCCGGACTAAAACCAGATTTTGTGCTAACGATCTTTGTCCGATTGATTTTCTTTGCGTTGGATTTTTCCGCTTTAACAATGTCAGCTTCTAAATCAGATGGATCCTCGCAGGCACTTGATATTGAATTTTCACTTGACGATGACATCGAAACGCTTGCCTTAACGCAACTCTTTCGATGTATATCGAAATGTGGCGCAACTAGTCGTTTTACCGATTCATTTATTGCAGGTGACGTGGTTTTTGCGTCGGCAACAGGTGGAAATCGACATTTTTCGCTTGACGATGTCGATGCGATTGACGGTGAATCATCGATTTCGTCATCGTCACGAGTATGGCGCATCAAAGCTGCCGTTTTAAAAACCAAAACAGCACTTCTCGAACCGATTGAGCCACCAGTTATCCATTCTGACATTGATGCTGCACTCACAGTCAAACCAACATCTTGTAAGATTTTTGTACTGCGAAAAAAGAAAGAAAAAATAAACGATTTTAGCGACGTACGAATTATTAAGATTTGCTTTTGTTTGATATGGTGTGCGATAAAATTCGATCTGTTTATTGGATAGGCGACAATGAACCAAATCAAATACAATTCGAACAATTAAATTTTGTGCCATTTTGTTCAGAGTTGTTCAAACAAAAATGGGGAATAATTAGAATTTGTTTACTAAATGGGCCAAAATTACCATATTCGATTTTGCTTAATCTTTTGCGATTTCAATGCCAATTTTATGTATTTTTTGAGTTGAGTGCGTTTTGTTACATGAAAATGTTCGCAATCCATCGAATCATCGTAAAATGATGTTCCTTGTACGCATTTTAATAAAATTCTAGTCAAAATGTTCCATTACTATACATGCGGAAAAAATGAGAGAAAACAAATGTGACTTAACACAAAAATACATACCTGGTGGTTTCGCTAACCCCACGACCGTTTTCAGTTGTCGTTGGCATTTTTCACGTCGAGTGTTTGAGAAGCACCCTAAACCGAGTAGTTATATAAATAGAAAAGAGCTGTGAACAACATTTTCATTTATCAAAATTGGAATTTTTTACGTAAATGCGAAATTGAATTCTTCGAAGCAAAAACAAATCGGAAAAAGAAACGTGTGTCAAGTAAGCACATCCCAATAACTAAATTTAAAATGTAAACACTGTGGAACGTTCAGTCGACAGGGTAAAAAGCACATTTTCAATTTATCAGTATAATTTAAGAAAGTTCGCAATCACTCAGACAAACATGAATGCATATTACATATTACAAATCAATTGAATGGTAATTTTCTAATCGTCTTGCAAATAGACGAAGAAAATAAAACGATTTGTCTAACGCGATCTATCTCTATGTGTTTGATTTTGCAGACGCTTAAAATGTGTTTATTTGTTAGTCTAAAGCATTTGAGGCGTTTGAATAATAAATTAATTTGGCTATGCATATAAAATGTGCGATACAGTTTTGATTGGATAGACGTGTAAAACATGAGCAATCCAAGTTTGAATCACTTAATAATAGCGTAACACATACATAATGTTTCGTAAAATCAATAACAAAACTGTCGCGCGCACCGAGTTTATACAGCGGAATCGAGATCATTTCAGTAATGTTTCAAAATAAATTTATAATGAACTCGATGCGGTTGTTTTTTTTTTGTTTAGAATGTCTGGAATGGTTGGGTAAGAGTCGTCGTTTTATTTTGCGTACATTCATCATATTTTGTGTCCCATTTCAACATTTCAATTTCGGTGATCGTGGCGACGCAACAGCGACTCTGTTGTGTTTTTTTTTCTGTCTTTCGTATCAATTTTGTGTGTGTACTCTTTACATTGATGAACAGTTTGCGGTGTTCCGTATTCAGTACAATACATCCATGCGCAATTTTCTCATTTAAGTACTTTCATCCTATTCTATGCGAGACAGTCGTCAATTTGCCGCCAATAAGAATAGATAACAGCCACTGTCACTCACAATGACAATCTACGTTCTTTTTATTTTGGTACGTGGCGACATTTAAACTTTTATTTAATTTCATCGTTTTCATTTCAATTTTCTGTTACATTTTCTGTTTTAGTTTGGCTATGCACTTTTCAATTCGGCGGTGTGTTTAAATTCAAATGCAAAAAACGAAGTGGTAAATAATGAAGTGGCGAATAATGAAGTTGTGAAACATGAAGTTGTTCAGCTTAACGCTAATAATATTGATGGCATTTTGGGTGAATAGAATTTTGTTTGTTATGCGAGTACCTTAGGTCACTGATTGTATTTTTTTTTTCTCTTTAGCCGAACATGAGTTAGTTTTTATCAATTTCTATGTCGATTGGTGTCGATTTAGTAATTTAATGCAGCCGGTTTTCGATGATGCTGCCAAATTGGTAAACGGTCCCATCTCAATAATTCGCGCAAAGAAAATTCACAAAAAATGTGTTTAATGGTTTTAGGTGTACCAAGAGCATGGTAAGAGTAAAAGAGCTGTGATGGCCCGTGTGGATTGCGATCACGAAGTGGTTATTGGAAAACGTTTTCAAATAAGCAAGTATCCCACGTTGAAAATCAGTTTGAACGGTGATATCATGAAAACGGAATACCGTGGACAACGATCACCTGAAGCGCTCGCCGATTTTGTACGACAACAATTAAAGGATCCGATCAAAGAAGTCATCAATTTGAATCAATTAAAAGACGTGAGTCCAAAGAAACGTTTCGTTGTCGCATATTTTGATCGACGTGACACTGGTGACTATCACATTTATCGCAGAGTGGCCGCCAATCTAAAAGATTTTTGTGATTTTTATGCGGGTTTTGGTGAAACGGTATCTGACGTTCAAACCGGTGGTGTGTAAAAATTATTACTGTTTAGATTGTAAAAATTCCATTTTAAGACGTGTAAAAGAACAACAATTTTGTTTCAATTTGACTATAATTTCGAAATCTGTTCAGATCGTCCAACAATCGTTTTCCGACCGGATACTGAAATGTCAAATCAACACGAAGAAGTTTATAGTGGAAATATTCATGCAGACGAGCTCAAAATTTGGGCGCAAGAAAGATGTATACCGCTAGTTAGGTGGGTGTTGAAATGCAATTTTATTTCAAGTCAAACATAAATGATGTTAATTTTAATGACGATGATTGTTTCTCGCAGAGAAATTACATTTGAAAATGCCGAAGAGTTGACCGAAGAAGGAATGCCGTTCATGATACTTTTTTATCATCCGAATAATACGACTCCCATCAAAGACTACAAAGCAAGAGTCGAGGCTGAACTCATCCATGAAAAACGTAAGTGCCCCCTTCTATGCAACAAATCAATGTGGTTTTTATGATGAATGTATTTATGCGATGACTATATTTCGAATTTCAGAGAATGTTAATTTCCTTGTTGCCGATGGCAAAAAATTCGCCCACCCACTTCAACACTTGGAGCGAACATTGGATGACTTGCCACTCATTGCAATCGATTCATTCCGTCATATGTATATATTTCCCGATTATAATGATATATTTAAGCCGGGCAAATTAAAAAAGTTTGTAGATGATTTGCATAGTGGTAAATTACATCGTGAATTCCATTATGGTCCTGATGCATCGTCCGAAGAACACAATACCATAACAACAACAGAAAAACCGGGCGCACATCCAACTGAAAAACCATTGTCGGACAATGAAATCCACGATGGAGATGAATTACCGCCCGACTCCACTTTTATTAAGCTAGCCCCATCCGAAAATCGCTACACCATCCTTCGAAACGAACTATGATTCGTTACGATCCAATTTATTTTTACTACATACTTTCGGATCCAAATGGGTTCGGATTCCAAAATGTGCTGAACATATATAGTGTGTAAATACATAGTCGTCGAATTTATGCTGATAATTTGTGAAATAGTGTACATGCACCGCTGCTCATTTCGAATAAATTTTCTATTTATATTAAATGGTGTTTTTATTCCTTAATCGCAACTGAATATTCCGGCAATCCTTTTGACTCTTCTTCTTTGAAAATGGCAATTTATGTGTTATTTTGATACAAAGTTGCATGTATTGTTTGATTTATGGCGTCGATGCACGATTCGAACGTTGTCTTGTATCGATTTCAGTAATTGGCGACGATCTTTATGCAACTTAGAAAATTATTGTCTGCTTAATGGTGAAATCAACAATCAAATTCGAAACTGTTGAAATAACGAAAAATCGTTGCAATTGCAACGGTTGAATGATTTATGTGTAGCAATTTTCGATCACCTGTTGAAAATTTTCAGCGAAAATTTGTATGCAATAAATCAAATGGGTTTCAATTTGCTGTTATTTTCGATTGCGACATATTGGTGAATAGTCGAAAGGTTTACGTCCGATAAATCTAGTTACGTGTTTCTAATGACGCAAAAAAAAATGCACCGTTGTATCACAATTGACTATCAAAATGCAAAAGAGCATAAGCATTGTCAACGATTCCAAAATGCCAAGCTCACAAATCATTCTTTAGCGATCATGCAAACAATGAGCGATTGACACGGATTTATTGTTTATTAGCTTCAAATGCGATTTAACACATAGCCAATACTACTTGTTTTGTTGCTGGAATGATTGAGAAGTCGTTCTCACAACAAATTCGATAGACACAAATAGTTTGTATATGGTCGATTCAAGTATGCACTCGATTATTTTTTACGCTGAAGGCCAGTTTGGCTTTTGTTCGTGACGTTCTATAACACGACAGATTATTTAAACAGCATTTCAGCATGTCAACTAACCGTTTATTCTCGCTCTCTTTTGTTTCAAACAAATCTTTTTTTTTTGGTTTGATGTTTTCACAATGGGTTGAGGTGCTATTTTATATTTTCGTTGCAATACATTTTATTTTATTTTTTAGCGAAAAAAAAAAAAAAGATAAAAACGGTGTGAAATGTAATAACTTTTTACCGTCGGCTACAATTTTCATTTGCTGTTGAGTTGTGTTGATGTGAAAATTGAGGAAGAAAAAGTTCTGAAAATTGACGATTCAAATATCGAGTCGATCAGAAAGCTGAGGTATTTTGCTTGTGGTCGAGATTTCCGTTCAGAGTACAGTTATCAAAAACAGTATCAACGATGCAATTGAGATTCAATTTGGATGAGAAAATTATGAGTATCAATTGTTGGCATCGAACAATTTTCCTATTTAAAAATGCCATTAATCTAGTTTAGTAGACTGGGCCGATATAATCGATGTGCAAATATTTGTTATTAGATTTTCACGTTCAACACGATATAATTTCGTATTCTCGACCAAAGTCATACCTAATAAAGATCACAATCAACATAAACATTTGCTTTAATTTCATCGTTTGCTCTACTTTTGTTTCCTGCACGATTTCAATTTCGAGTCGAAAAATTATCGTTGGCCCTCATTTTCAATCGGTTCACAACAAAATCGAGCGTGAATTTTTCGCATTGAATAATAAATAAGCGCAACTTCCTTTTTTAATGTGCATTTTTTTTCGCCAATCGCGTATTGGCATGTTCTCACTGATCAAGATGACCATAATGAGTAACCGAGCGCCAAGCGATTCATTTCGAACAAATCTATTTATGGCAATCGGTAGACTCCATAACAATTAATATGGACAGTATAGAAGTGAAGTGATTTGCATAGCAACGCATAATTAGTATTGATGTAATAAGCCATTTATGAAATAATATCGATGACAATCAAACACAAATATTAAAGGTTATCGCTCGCCATGAATCTAGGCATTTAAATTTATTTTTAAATTGCACAATAAATACCATCTGTGCGAAATGAGCGGTCTACGGGTCTGTGCGTGTATGTGTTGAAATGAAAAGACAGAAACAAAACAGGTACCTTGTAATGATCAACGGCTTGTAATTGGAAATCTTGTGTGGCTGTGCATACGTATGATCCGTCGATAATTGTGCGACCACTTTTGTCAGTTTTAGAAACTCATGGTACAACAACGGATTGCTCAACGTGTTTGTTTTCTTCGTTGTTTCGTTTCTTATTATATATTTTTTTTATATTTTGAACCAGATTTCACCGATGCAATTTCACATATATTTACCGACGAACGCAACTCAAAACTCAAGTGTTTTCTATGGGCAAAAAAAATGAGTGCATGGAATTGAATTGGTGAAAAAAATAATTTAACGTCGAAAAGTTATCGATTTTGAATTTTTTACACGCATCCAAAGTTGATTAGAATGCAACTATTTTCAGAGAAAAAAAAGAGAGAAAAATTTTCAAACTTTAAACATGCTAAAAATAACACTTTCACTTCATTTAATTGACGTTACGATTTGTTTTATTTTCATTATTACCCACACACACTGGTTGATAGTGATATTAAAAAGTACTTGGATATGTTAATATTTTACAATTTCATTTAGACTATACTGCGGTCGATTATTTGCCGCTGTTTATGAATTTAAAATTTAATCGCGAACGAAGATTAGGTAGAAAAAAGAAAAATTGAAGAAAATCAACTTCTTTTCTTGATGGTTAAAAGGCAAAGGCTAAAACTGATTTGTTCATATATCAAAATTCAGTTGTGTTACTGACGAGCTGGAATCAATGACTGACTCGTGCCTTCAAAACTAAAAATGCTAAAGCATGTGTTGTACACAACAACTAGTCAGACTCAAGCCATCCGTTCCGTTCGCAACCGACAAAATAACAACATAAACATAGAGCTCAATGAATTTATGAGCATAGAACGCCACAACGCTGTTTTGATTGCAAAACACACGGGGCTTTGGCTTACATATAGTTTTTTCCTCTCTTCTTTTTTTGTTCGTTAAGTTACGTTTCGTTTTCATATTTTTCTTCTCTATCATGTGTGTCGTGTTTTTTTCCAATTGCGTTTTCTTTCGTGAGCAATTCACAAATGGCTTGCGTGAACAAATAGCAACGCTAAAAAAACAAATAAATTCAATAAATGGAACCGAAAAACCCACTAGAGATGGATAGACAGACGTGTGTGTGTTCATGTATTCAGCCAACATAGATTCGGAAATTCGGCGAGCGACGCCTCTACTTTACTATTGTTTATTAAGCCGTTGCTGACATAAACACTCGATGAAGAGTGCAAAGTGTTTGATTTCAAACGAGATTTGTCGCTCCTAGTAAATACCTTAGCGCTGTTTATATCAACGTAAACAACCACGTTGTTCACACGCAAACTCACACACGATGATTTCATTGCAGACAATAAAATAACAGTGCACAGCAATTTTTCCTCCTCAATTCGAATATGAATGAAGTATTTCGTCTTCGTTCATCATTTTTTAGTGTAGTTTTTTATACCTTTATATGCACATCGTAAATAAGAGAATTGTTCGATCATCGATTTCCGTTGTGTGTTGAGTGACTCGATCGAACACATTGGAAATGTGCCATTAATATTCGGTTAATTGAAAATATCGTTAAAGATTCAACGGCCCATAAAATGATGGCAATAATGTCCATGACATGACTGCACGGGATGAAAGTTTTTTTCAATACCTCCATAGCAATAAATCGTATGCAAATGGGAATTTGAATGCGACGAACTTAATCGATAGTCATCGATAAAATATTTTGATAGGAATTTCATTTCTGCGGTACAAATATGCGTATTTACAAACTGCGGCAATATTTTGATATATTTATATTTTTTTTCTTGGATTCCATTTCTCGGAGTCATTTTTATGTGTGGCTTTTGTTTTGGCAATCATAACAAAATCCGTAGTAGCTGAATATCGTAGAATTGACTTCCTACGCAACCCATCTCAATATCGCATGTGTTCAATGGGGTTATTTTGAATTTGTGATTATCGAATACGTTAAAAGCATCGGAATCTCAACTTAAACTGCTTTGTGATTGTCTTTCAATCAAACAAATCGACAGATTTGCCAATTATCGATCTAATGATGAAATTTTGATTTGAATTTCCTTTATCCATGACTGCACAACAATTCTCCCGTGTAATAAGATCGATCTATGTATACATTGAAAGAGATTGGCTGTGTGACCGAATTAAGACATTATACTGAATACTCATTCGGAACAACAACAAGATTCATACAGTGAAATTGAGCGAATCGTTTGATAAATGAGCTGGCAAGCAATTGACATGGTTTCAAAACATATGTTCCTTTTGTTTCTTGGCCATAAGGTGTGCCATTTGTATTCGATCGATTTTAAACTTGAACTTGGACGCTCACCAATCTCATGTTGACCACGCACGCAATATTTTCGACCATTCATGTGGAAAGAACATACAAAAAAAAGTAATTTGATTTTCAAATTCAAAATGAATTATAGAAAAGGCTTGACCTTCCACTTCAAATAACGCGTTAAAGGCGAGCAATTATCGTAAGTACAGCAAAAACAAATAAATCTCTTGAAATTGGAAAAAATCGTGTTTGAAATCCAAAATGCAAATTTTAAGCACTCGCTGTGTTTTCATATATAAAATGAATTTATTACATTAAATTAAAATGGGAAAGTGAACGTTGGAAAGGTGCAAGTAAATAATCATAAAAGTATATTGGCAATGGGGTGAGCCTACAATGTATTTTAGAGGTGAACAAAGTACAGGGTAATTCAATTGAAACGCCATGTTAAGGCATAAGAGACATCTTTGATTTATTTTTTTGAAGAATTTGTTGAATGTGTGCGATAGTTCTGGACTATTCGTTCCGAGAGTGACAATCAATTTTAAATGACTAACATTTACTCATTTTTAATCCGTAATCTTATTTCAGAGCGTATGCTCACTTCCACATGTTTTCACAGCATATAAAAACTATCACTAGTTTTTTGTCTCTGTTCATACTTATCATATATGTCGGTGTTGTTTTTTGACACTCTTTATCTCTTAATCGACATCGACAACACACCGAATTCGTTTAGTGTTTGTTCATTTTCGGTTGTTTCCAAAGTTAATTTAACTGAATAGCGGCGAATGTCATGCAAAACGATGAAAAATGAGCAAAAATCAGTGCGAACGTATATTTCACGTGCAGTTAGTTTAACGTGTTGTTGCTTATGTTCTATTCGTAAATATAACAATCATGTAAATGGGTTACGAGCAAATAATAAAAAAAATCGTGTTCTTGTGCAAACAGTCACTGATTTGTTGATAATAAAATATATTCACTTCATTAGGGCAAAACTTGTGCAAATTGTTGTCTATTTATAAATGTTGACATTAACGAATACGTCCGAATACGTCGATTCCATAAGAAAGGGCATGATATTTGTGGTTAATGTTCCGCTTCTTTTTCACACTTTATTACTTTGCAATTTTTTCGTTAATCACATTCTTGTTATGTTTGCGATGACGAGAACGAATTTCTCAGTGGCCAAATATTAAGTTGCCAGGTGTGTCTTATTAAATTTTAAATCAATAAACCAAAGTAGTACACGGTATTTGGCATTTTCGGTCGAAGAAACCGACGAAACTAAATGAAAGTTTGATAAATTTCGTGTGTTTGCGCCTCCCCGTTTAAATTGAATTTTTGATGCAAAATGCATGGTTACAACGCCGGAAGCGAACTAATTGAAATAATTTTTCAATGAAGAAAATCAGCACGAACTGCAGCTCAAACCAACGAAAAAAATTGAAGAAAGGCAAACATCGACTTTCACTCTTACTTCACATTTCCTGATTTTATAACAAAATATTATTATTGATTTTCACGACTTTTACGTGAGTGTTTATAACTCATTTCATGACAAATCAATGAAGCGAAAAAAAAAACATGGTGTACTTTTCTTAACAAACTGATTTCGTCTTAGATACGTGTCAATTTCAATAAACTGCATTAAAAACAAATAGTTTTGTATAGTTTGTTATGTTTTTTCGTGTCACTACAAATTATATTTAAGGTTGCACCTCAAAAGCGTCATTTGATGAGAACAGAGGCCCATGAAAACATACCATATCGATTTAAAACTACAAATGTCCTTTAAATATTTAGTTGGCGTAAACGAGGCGCTTTCACTTTGACAAACTTCGACAAATAGAACCAAAAACAACCTCCTTTTTTTGAAATAGTATTTTGTATAATTACCATAAATTGCCAGCTGCATTGTTTAACACAAAAAATGACAATTTCAAAAATAACCGACACGAAATTGATGGAATCGATTTAATGTGACTGTTTTGTTTCTTATTTTGGGTCAAGGTATGTCAGTGATGAATTATAAATCAAGAACAACCAAAAACTCGACGGAAATTCAAATTCAGAGAGAAAGCATCTGAATGTAAAGCCAAACACTGTGCCACAAGACCAATTGAATTAGAAGCTAATCATGTAACATGACACATTTTATGAAACCGTCAATTTATATTGCGATTATCACATTTATGCTGTAAAAAGGCTGACGGTATGTCACTGATATATGACGGTGATAAAGTTTCCATGTCACCACATAAATCCTTTGGGGCGTTTATAGTCTAATGCTAATGAATTTTCTGCACTTGTACAGTCTTTATTTGAAAATTACGGAACGTGGAAAAAAATATGTAAGCTAAATTATCGTTTAATGAGATCAACAAGGCCATTAGTACTCAATTTTATGTTGCATATAAATGTTCACTTCCCAACGCCTCTCTGGAGATATGACATACATGAAATCAAATTAGGTGTCAATTAAGATGTCGAAATGTCTCTGTATGGGTCTTGATTTCCGCTTACATTTTGCTTGCAAACAGTCAGACGTAAAATGATGGAAATGACGTGCTTCAATTGGTCGTTGACATTGGTCTGAAGAATTCAATGTGACGCTATGCAGCAGTGAAACGATGAACGGAAAAAGTGATGTAATACTTCTCATTGGCAGAGGGAATAAAAGTCGATATTGTCGAATTCCAAAAAAAATTGATATGTCGCATGATATTGGCTATGAAAAACGTGTTCAGAATTCAAAACATAGTTATTGATTTCCACAAGTGTATTAATTTATTCCATAATTCATCCATTTTCGCCTTCATTACTAAAACAAAGCAAACAATGCGCTATGGGAATGAATGAACATCAGAAAAATTAATGACGTCCAAAATATAAATGTGGTCGAAGTGCCAATTTGGGTTTAGCACGCATATTTGTCAACATTTTTTTTAACCGTATTTGGGTGTTCACCTTTTTCGCTATATTTCAAAAGGACGGTAATTGTTTGTGAACATTTTCTTATGCACATGCCATTTTACCGAGCTAATTCTAGAGAATAAAGATGACGCATCAATATTGATCCCCTACCACGCTATTATTTCGAAGTTAAACCCCTTTTTCGGCAATAATTTTCAGTCGATAAAGTCTCTCGTCATAGCATGGCATTTGCGAAAATAATATGACACTAGTGTTGGGGTTCAATCTACCACAAATTTCGCCGAATCGTACAAATCATTGGGTTTTTCTTTCCTCTTTATTGCAATTATTGTTCGTAAACTTTGTTGACGCAAAGCAAAGGAGATTTTGCATGCTTGAATGCGATAGCGGTATAAACAGCATATACACGACGTGTTGTCATTTAGAGCGGAAAATGCCACATTTACTTATTATCTATCTATTCACTTTGTGCAAAAGCTGATAGGCCACGAATACGACAGCATTGCATGGATAATACCCAAAGGAAAACATAATGCACTTTTGGTGCGTAAGTTCACCCCAATTTTTCCATGTTTTCTTTTCCCAAACCGTCTTTAGCATATCTAGATTCGCTTTCGTGCACTGCACTGCAATAGAAAGGTGAATTTAATTTTTTGTGTTGTTTTCGTTGGGAACGAATGTCTTACAATAATCTTTATTAGATTTATTTGCAGTCAGCATGCATGTTTGATATTGCAAACACATTCACAACTTTTTATTTGGTAGTGTTGTCACGATGTGGCATTTAAATTGATTGTAATCAAATGGAAAATTGATTTTGGAAATGATGATGGAGGAAAAAAAATTAAATTTAAGGAATGATTTAGATAGATAGCAATTTTGAAAAGTTCATTCAACACACTCGTGGCCGATGCGTTTATATTTATAGAATGATGAAATACAGGAAATGTGCGCAAGTGTGTTGATTTCACGCACCCACATTTGATACATTTTTTAGTTTGTCATTCGGTTTGATGTGTACACACTCTCGTTTTCTTTTTGACATAAAATTTCACTTTTGTTTTATTCTCGAAATGACGTTAGAAAAAGTGAGATAAAAATCACCATGAGATACTCACCAGTAATGATGATCGCCTTTTTGCATGCCCACAACAAAAACAAAATCAATTTATTTTATGTCAACTCAACTCGACACTGTATTATGCTCAAAAGAATCGCTTTAAATTTTTAGGTTTGAATCGAAAACGCACTATGCTCTTTGGAGACAATGAAAGTTTTTTTTCTTTCTCGCTTTTGGATGCGCCAACAGACTTTCAATAGCACACGATGTGTTGAATGCTGATGATGATGACGACGTCTGCATTGGCCGGTTGCTGAGAATACAATAATCTGTGTGTGAATACCAGCTGGGTGATGGTTGTAAAGTGTCAAGGTAACAACTATTCAATGTGTACACACACATTCGCCTGCATACAAACAAACGCGAGCGCACACACACTCAGTCACGTACAAACTTTAACTTCACTAGCAACAAATCATATTACTTAAAAACTATTATTTTTTTCTATTTTTGATTTTTTGTTTCAATTTTTTGTAAATTTTTTTTTTACAAAAATGTGTTTATACTGTCTCAGAGGAATTTTCCATAGAACATTTCAAAACATTGTCAATGAAACTATTGAACGGACCCTTAAAAACATACTGTCAAATCGAAAACGCACGTCATATAAGAAACGCGCGCGCGTTATTTCAGCTTGATTTGATTGTCGCACCAAACGTACACAAAAACTTCAAGAGAGTCAAATTTCATTTGTTAGATCCGTGGAGAAGGCATATTTTTAATCCTTTGAAAATTTATTGTTTTAAATAAGTGGTAATCATGAACGACTTTGAGCTAAGCTATCGTGAAGTGATTCCAGACCAAACAAATGCACAAATTCGAAAGGACATCACAATAAACACCGGTTCGTATATTATTATTTTTAGGTTATGTTTTTTATGCTTGTGTTTCATCGAACTTTTGATATAAAAATAATAAATGTTTGTACATTTTTTGTGATGAAAAAGGCGCCGCACAGAGCACACTTCAAGACATAAAGGTCATTGAAAAGGCGGGTGGATATTGTTACAGCGATTTGTCGCACGAATCAAAGAGAAACAGATTTATTTACTGGTATGTTGAAATTCGATTCAATTCAATTCGGTTTATTCCGTTCACTTCTCAAAATAAGTTTTCAATAATAAAATAATTGACATTATTTCAGGCGAACAAATGGCGACGTTTTGGAATTATCCGAAATCAGTTTGGATTTGAATTTGACGGACAATGCCGTTCGATACAAATTCACAGACGCTCCGATTTTGGCAGTTTCAATTGCCGAAAGCAATGATCACATAATTGTATTGGTGGCAACGGTTAGTAGTTTGCATCAATTGAAATTCAGTCAGCCGAGAGAATTTCAAAAGATCCACGACGAAACACAATCATATTCAGTGTTCCATGGTGTTTGCACTGGACAAACAGTACGAGATGCCAATACATCACTAGTCTATGTCATTAATCAATTGTCTGCATCGAGTAAGTTGAAAAAAAGATAACATATTTTCATTGTCATTGATACTAATTGAGTTGTGATTTAGATCAACCCATTCCACATACGGCGTCTTGTGCCCTCAGCGAAAATGGTCGTGAAGCATATTTTGCATTGGCTTACCAAAGTAATATGATACTGTATACAATGAACTGTCTAAACGGCCAGGTTGGTTTTGTCGAACTGAAAGAAAGCTACAGGATTTTGACCAATCTAACGGGAGCATTCAGGTATTTTATTTTTTATTATTTGATAATTATTTTGTGAATAACCATTTCGATGGTCATCAAATCACAGGGGCAAAAATCCAGACAGTCAATATGTAACATCAATGGTCTTTGGAACGTGTAAATTTGGAGCGATTGACGACACCGTCTTCTTATATGGGTTGTATCGCGACGATCATATGAGAATGTGGTCAGTGAAAACCGGGCAATGTGTATCAATTGTAAATTGTGTGCCAAATGCACTGGAGACACGAACACGTGGATGTAAGACACTCAATCACATACATTTTTTTAAAAATAAAATGTTAAAAACCTTCCATTATTGCAGCGCGAAATAATTTGCTGAGAAAGGCTGCTCCAGATATGCTTTGTGCATTTTTGTGTAGCGCCAAAGGATCAGAATTTGTGACCATTCGTGTGAGCAGCGATGGAACATCGATTGTCTTGCAACAAATCAGTGTCATTCCGTCACCAGAATTCGATTTGATTGAATTCGATGTGAATTACAAGCGTATTTGGGGTCTTTGGTGTAACTCACAAGGTGAGTACAATGTGTCAAGCTACTCACTGGTGTCGAATGGGGATTACAGTTGGTCATCGGCAGGGTTGGAAATTTTGCCAGAACGAAAAATCGAACCAGGTAGCGATCCACGGCAAGCATATTGCTCTTATATTTTCTATCCAGGACGTTTTCAACGCGAAGTCATCGATCGAGCCCTTGTCGTAAGTGTTCTTTAAATCTACAAAAAAAAAATACGACTACTTCTGAATTTGTAATCGAATATCTATATCGATTGACAGAAAAGTCGGATAAGATCTAAAATTGTAGACATGCATGTTTTCATTTAATTATTTTCCCAACTTCCAGATGTTCCGTCGATCAAATGTGCTATCCGATCCAAATGTCCCACTCACAGCCCTGAAAGATCGTGTTTGTTATGCTGTCGAACAGGAAGTTCAAAATGAGCTCAAAGAATTCGATGTCACTGATGATGTGTACATCGAAACGAGTTTCAAAGCATGGGAACGCTTCTATTCATGTTGTGAACAGTATCACATCAAAGCCACTCAACCAATTGGTCTTGTGAATTTAGATTCAATTGGTGCCGTAACGGTCATTAAGAAAAATGCATTCTCATTGCTTCGGCCGTGCGAACTTCTCGAGCACTTGATGTTGCTCGGTGAAAATGTTGAATGCCTAACCGGTCTTGGTCTCGATGATGAAAACATTACAGAAGATCTAATCAAGCTCATCACCACATTGTCCACATTAGAGCAAAATATTTCCGATGAGTCAAAGGCTGAAATAGACACAAAACTTTACGAACTCAATACACCAAATGAACTTATTTCACAATTGCTTTCGGATTACGAACATAATGTAAGTCGATGGTAAAATCTTTAATTTTTACCTATTTAATCAAAGTATGTCATACATTCTAGTTCATCGACCCAGAGCTACGAGATAGTATCAATTCGGAGATGAAATTTATATCACAATTGCCAAACGCGATGACAATGTTGCTGAAATTGTTGCAAATGAACGACGCTGAAACGGATGACATGCAAACATCATTTCCAAGTATGCCACACAGCCAATACAATTGTTGTTGAACAATATATTAACGTTTTGTTTAATTCCAGATATTTTGCATACATCCCGTGGTCTTTTATCCATTGGACATTTGTTCAGAAGTGACACTGGTATCTCTTTAGTTTCGGAGTCATTGCATCAAATCGCTGTTATTCGTTACGCATTGTGCCGAAATCTGTTGATTTTACAGCAAATTCTGATCGATTCAAGTGACCTGCCCATCGACACATTGGAGTATATTCGGTCAGATTGTATGCCCGAAACGGTTGTATTTGTGCAAGCCTACTATGTAATGGTCTGGATTTGTGAAACATCTGAAACACCACCAACAACTGGAAATTTGTAAGATAGTTTTCCTTTTTTGAGTAAATTGAAGTGCTATATAATATTGGTTTTTTATTTTTTAAATAAAAAGGGACGCAAGTATTCAGAAACTGTCAACGCTGCAACTGTCAGACTGCCGTTACAAGAGCCGTCCAAATCATCCAACGACTCTATTGGAACAATTTTTGAGGGGAAAAGGTTTGGAGGCCGGCGTTTGGATGCTATTACAGGATCAATGTCGAGATATTAACGATATTCAATGGAAAAATACACTTTTACCACTGGCTACAATCGTCGGTCAATTATTGTGAGTTCCAATTGGTTTTTGTAAACATTTTTATGGCGATATATAACATTGAAAGTTCTTTTTCAACAGATGGGCGGTTGATGGTAATTTTATTTTCGGCGAATGGTTGATTGGAAGCTGTCAACACATTTTAATCCAAGAATACGTCCGTTTGCTTAACAGCTGGTGCGAATGGAATAAATATTCACGTGAGTATTTACTTAGAGTTCGTTTTTTTGGGTTTAGACCAACTGCTGTCTCGTAGATGCTCGTCTATGTTTCGAAAAAATCGTCAATGTACACGTAACATCGTTACTCCATTGGAGTTACTAACATATTTCTCATTCTATATTCCAATTAGGTCATTTTATCGCTGCTGTTTCTCTGCTCGACGACGGAGAACCATACAAAGCATTCGATTTGTTTATGCAATGCGCAAAAGGTGTTCAACAAGAAGCCTTCCTCGTCAAAGTCATACTACAGTCGGCTGAAGATTTGACCCAAAGTGAATCTGTCACACAATACTACTTGCGAGTTATCCAATTGTTCGAACAGTATTCATCTCAAGATTGCGTTATCTCGTTGGCAAAGGCTGCAATCGACGAACTTGATCCGAGCAGTCCACAGTTGGCCATGTTCCAATCGATTGTATTTGCAAATCATTTGAGTTTGGAGCACTACGAAGAAGCATATCATTCATTGATTGCAAACACCGAACCATCACGGCGTAAAGACTGTTTGCGTCAGTTGGTTGTTTGTTTATTTGAAAAGCAGCGCTTGGATTTGCTTATGAAATTCCCCTATCTGGGTTTGCAAGAAGAGCTCGAAGCCATCATCGAATCACGTGCACGCTCGATGGCAATCGAAAATAATATCTACTATGATTTTCTGTACGCTTTCTACATTTCGAAGTCAACAATGCGAAAAGCGGCCTCGGTCATGTATGAACAGGCCTTAAGATGTCAGTTGGAAACAAAAACACTTTCCGGTCTTGAGCATCGGTATGAATGTTTATTGGCATGTGTGACGGCATTAAGTTTGGCCGACGAAGACTATCGTTGGATTGCGCGGCCAGTTATTAGCGACGAGATTCCAGACGAACACGATGAAAACGATATGGAAACCGATGAAGTGGCAACAAAACAAAAAGTCGTTGTCTGCGAATTGGCCGAAATTCGAAAGGAACTTTTATTAACCGATGCCATTATTACACTTGCCAAACATCGCAAAGAATTGAGCACAATAGTAAATGCAACGCCCGATGATGTGATTGCGGTTTTATCAAATGCCGGCTTATACACCGATGCCGTTAAATTGGCGGTTAAATTTGAAAAATCAATTGCAAACATTCTGCAAGGTTTGGCATTCGCGTGTGTTCGAGCCAACGACGAAAGTTCAAACGATTCATGGGCTTGGTTGCAAGAGAATGATTTGGCCGACATTCCGCAGAAGAATTCACCCAGTGATATGGCATGGAAACTATTGCAGCGACTCATTCACGATTATGAAGAAGACGGGTTGACCACGTTACACAAAGCTGTTACAAATAAATTACTCGCACTGGGAGAATTTCTACCACACTGGCTTTTCCTATCGTATCGCGAAAAAAACGCATCCGAACTATTGAATTTGTATGTCACACATGGTCGACTGGTCGAAGCGACAAGTTTGGCTAAAGAATACATTGCCGCTATGACAAATACGGGCAGCGAATATTTTGGATTGAAGAACTGCATGCAATCAACATTACCGCCACTTTGTTTTCCAGTGAACACAATCGATTCATTGTTACACAATTTGAAATTGAACAGTGAAGAAGATGTTGAATACGCACAATGCCACAATGAACTATCGGACGTTGTTAATAATTACCTCAGCACGGCCGAACGAATTTCAATCGATAAAATCCAATATCTTGCAGCAAATGCAACTCGCTAATGTCTGCATATGAATAGCATCTAAGATCATTAAAATACATTATTACTTAAGATAATTCGCTTGTTTTTCATTCAATTTTTGTATTGCCATCAAATAAATGATAAAAAAAACAAGTTGTTTCGAAACTATTTTCATTCGTTTTATTGAAATTACTGTTAAAACTATTTTGTGAAGAGAATGATCATTCCTCGAGTAACAAAAATATTATATTTACTAAAGGATACCAAGGATGTAACGAATATTGAAATGAAAATACAAATTTATGCTCAAATTACCATCACTTATATCAGTCTGTTGTAAAAGTGCCAAATGAATTTGTTAGCTCGTTCAATTGAACTGTGGGTGAAATATTTCGAATAACTTCATCGTTGATATTGCGATGAAAGTAACAAATCTTCTTTGCCACATCCTATATTTAAATAAATCTTCTCTAAGAAGAAGAATTTTGATAATACTTGATAATTTTTTTTTAATTCGAAATGTTATTGTAGATTTACGTAAGGTATAACCTTTTAAAGTCTTTGATTCATTTGGAATTTTGATCTTTTTTTAGATTTATGCTAATGTGTGACATTTCCATGGTGACTCATATTTGGTTTATTTGGAAATCTCAAATTTCAAATAATTGATAAAAAATGAATCAGAAAGAACTTGAAAGGAATTTTTGATAAATAAGCAACGGTTATCGGTGTTCTTTTTTTTGCATTACGTTTACTCAATGGAAAAAAATCGTATGAATGTCCATCACTCACCCATTTTGATTTTTTTTATGTGAGAGAGAACAATGGCGATTTACCAAAATATGTTCGATACACTCAGTTATTCTGATGAACGCTGACACATACAAAAAGTGTGGCCCTTTCTCTCTCTCTCTCTTTGTGGACGCACAGTTATAAATATCCAGTGACACTGCCATTGTGATGGTGATTCTATAACATTGACTTGACAGCAGCAAACTATACATCATTTGTGAAGTGCCCGTTCTATCGTGATGTTTCATTTGACTTGATACATGTCAATTTTAAGCTAAGAATATCGGTAAAAAACAAACAAATTGAATAATTTTTTCGACGACCATAAATACGAATCAAACCGAAATCAGTTCAGGTAAAATTCAAAATGGCGCAATCAAAAGCAACCACAATATCATCGGAAGAATTTCAACAAAAGTTCGGTTGGGTGACATGTCGACGATGTTTTTGCCCATCCAGCGGTCGTGTAATATTGTTAGCATTTGTCTGTGGCCATGTCTTCTGCCAAAAATGTGTGAAAGGTATCGATCTATGTTCCATTGTTCAAATGTATTTCATTTCAAAAAATGTGTTTATTTCTTTTCTCAACATAATAATAGTGTCAAAAAACGACCAACAAGTGTTGTTTGGAATATGTGGCTCCTGCAAAAAGATGATTAAATGCGCCAGATTATCGGAGAGAGTGAGAACTATTTTGTTATATATACAATTATACATGGATTGAATGACAGTCTTCATCGCCGCTCGTTTTTAATTTAATATTTTCTTTCAAAAGTTGCCCTTGTCATTTCTGAATCGATTTTTCGGGCCACTGATCATCGAAACGCCTTTTAGATCGGCTATCTTCCGCTATTACAACTGGAATCACAATATAAGGACTATGGTAAAAGAAAATTGTAATCGAAGTGACACCCAAAGCATTTTAATAACGTTTTACATTTTAGTTTCGGCGCCTTCAGAAATTATATCGGATAGATGGGAATTTATATCAGTCATATAAAAGACGACGAGAATTATTGGGGAATTCTAAACGCGAACAACAACACTACTACGAACAAGCTCGGAATTTCTTCACAACGGATCAAGTTAAATGTTTTCTGACGCATCCAATCAGAAAATTGGAAGACATGCGTTTCAACTACACAGTACCGACTGGACAGTCGTAAGTTTAACAGCAATTTCTTCGATGAACTTTCTTCATTCAATATTTGGTTTCTAATTAACAGCAGGCCTGGCTACAGTCCGTATTACATTAGTGAAGATTCAGAGATTCCATTGTCTAAACAAGTGCTTATGAAAAATAGCCACTCATCGAGCCGCAGTCGCAGTCGCAGCCGATCATAATAACTGAAAACTACACATTCCATAATTTATACATATTCAATAAATCGACGACAGATTAATAATAAACGTAGTACTTGAGTTTGTTTATTATTTTTTGAAAATGAAATACTACAAATTGTGTTTGAATTTGAAACATTTCTCTGTAATACTTAAAAGTGTCATATTATACATTCAAAATCGCGGAGAATGACTTGATACTTGACAACTGTCAAAACAAACGTCATCAAATGTCAAATGTGTGCATGCTGTAATATTTATAGAAAATCAAAAAATAGTTACTGAAAACAAAATGTTACGATATTTAAATAATTTGAAAAGTTTTCGAAATAGTTTGGCTGTTTTACAAATATCCGAAACTGGCCGCTATTCCCATGTCTCACGAAATTGCGTTTATATAAATTCGTAAGCAATCAATTCGATAAAACCGATTGAAAAAAAAAATGTAATACATTTATTCTGTGCAGATTTTCTTTTAGGTATTTCCACAACAATGTTCAATTGAACTGTCAAGAAGACAATAAAAAACCGAAGACAATAAATAAATTACTCGACCGAAACCACGATGAATTGGCTGATTCCATAAAAACGATTATGTCAAACGTAAAGCAAGGAAAGGTTGAGAGTGCTTTGCAAATATATAAAAAATGGAGCAAAACAGAAGGATTTCATAAGACAGACATTGTATATTTAACATTGTTGCGAAGTCTTTTAAGTTCAAAACGAATCGACGATGCCAAAGCAATCGTAATTGAATTTAATAGCAACGAAATAAAATCAAGCACAACAAAACAATCTGATGCAATTCTCTGCAGTATATTTGATGGGAATTATGAAGCGAATGACTTTATGTGGTTTGTCGATAATATAATATTTACTCAGAAATATTGTAATCATCGAATATTGAACATAATTATGAAAAATGTATTGGAAAACGCTAATTTAGATGAGACATGTGATTTATTTGGACGCATTGCTCATCAATTCAAAAAGACACCGTTCACTCAACCGATTGCATGTGAACTTATCAATCGCAATGATACCGATAACCTAGAGAAAATATTGACCATTTTAACAAAATATCATGGACAAAATAATTCTATTCTTCAAATGGCATTTGCTTTCATAACTTGTGGAAGAAATGAACAAGCCAAACGGATTTTTATGTCATTTGATGGCAACGAATTTGCATCCAAACAAATAATGGATTTTATTGATAATTTAAAATATCGACGACAAACAAAATGTTTGCATAACTTACTCGATGCAACCGAAAATTATGTATCGATTGAATGCCGAACAAAAATCTACTCGACACTTTTGGAATTGTATGCGAACGAGCCGGATACAAATGAAGAAATACAGAAATTAGTGGCAGCAATGATTGATGAACAAATCGTACCGAACGACTTCGAAAAGTCACGAAAATTATTGGAACGAAAAAAGATTGAAATGCCACAGTTATGGTACAAAAATCATTTGATGGGCGATGACGAAGAAATGTTGCAATCACATCTTAGAGCAGATGATATCGAAGAAGCAAACAAATTTTTCAATAAATGTTTAGAATCTGAAACTTCGCTGCAACGAAAAATCATTCGATATTGCTTGAAGAAGAATGCTGAACATGGACGCATTGATATATTTGTTCAATTGAATGAGAAATTTGATGAATCAACAAAACAACAACTCGACTTTCATGTACATGAATGTGCTGCATACATAAAGGCTGGCGAATGCAAAAAGTATATGGAAATCATTGAATCGGCTTCCAGCGAGCAAAATGCCGCTTTGAAAGTTATTAACAAACAAGTTGTTAACATGATAGAAAGCGATAAGGATATTTATAAGAGCTGTAAGTGTCTGAGGACTGTAATTTTCCGGAGTCAAGCAAATCATTGAATATTCACTGTTTTACGTCTTTTTTTTTATAATTTCAGATATAACGCTGGCCAAACGCTTTGCTGCCAATGGTCTTGTTAAACCGATTTGCTTTGCATGGTTGTATAATTTCGTTAATGACACAAACAATAAGGAAAATGATGAAATTTGGGATACATATTTAAAACGCCATCCAACGATTACTTGCACAATTATACCACAAATTTTATTTAAACGCAAAGAGACGGAAAAACTTCGTTTATTTCTGGATAAATTGGATAAAAAACACACTTCCAAATCTGAATTGGGCAGAGCATACAGCTATCTAATTGATATGCATTTTTTTTCAGACAAACCTAATTTTCAGTCAATAGTAAAAGAGTTAAAAAAAGCAACCAGATATATAGCGTTAAATGATTTCAAGCCAAACACATTGAGTAGAATCAAATCAAGTCGAATTAGTCAAGAATTTTGGAACATGATAAATAAAAATTAACGTTCATTTTATACAATGTGAAGGATGGTAGTGACTTTGGTAAAAAAAACACCAAAGAAGGAGTCTTCAAAACGAGATCCACAAAGTTCATACGATGATGTCGGCCTCAGAGTCAAGCGCTTGCACGATACGATGTTTCGGTTCAATGTTTTGAAGAAACCAATTTGGCATGCGAAGTAGATGATCCAATCGGCGTTCTCATGTTGTATTTTTATTTTATCATTTACATCTTAGTTAATAAATAGACACATTTTTTTCACAAACAAACAACATTTTTATTTAGATTAATCGAAAAATACTAACCTTACTCAAAAGATGTAAATGATGTTCGAATTTTTGAGCCGCGGTGCTTTCGAAAAGCATGATCTTGGAACGCCTTATAAGTTTTACCGATATATCCGCAATATTTTCATTCAATATTAACACAACGCATTGACAGGTGTTTTGGATGACATTGTCTTCAAAGCATAAATGAAGATGAACCGCTCAAAAGAGAATAAACAAAGACGATATTTTATATGAAAATTACATAGACAAATACAATTTTTTATGTGAATATTGTATGCGAAAGTTCAAAAACTATACAAAAGCGTGAACTTCACGCCGTGAAGTTTCAAACGTTTCAGTATTAGATGGCATAACAATGTAGAAATGCCAACGCATTTGAGATATGATGCGCAAGGCTATATTTTTCAATAACATTTCTACGGGCGACGTTGACTGTTGTTGTTCCATTAACTGCAATGAAGCAATCTTCAATTATTTCAGTTGGGATTTCAACACCATTTCCAATATAGACGAAATGAACTTTTTGTAAGTTTCTAACTCAAAGTCATGTCAAGATAGATTTATAGGTCCCGTCATGACAGCTTTGACTTTTCATTTGAGTTCCATTGATAATATTCCATATGTGCACTGATATGTAAAAAAAACTCCACCATGTTTAGTGAAGCGGCGATGGTTTGTTCCTCCAATATTTCGTTTATCCGAAGAATTCGAATTGCAATTGAAGATTTGTTCAATCGACCCATCCTCTCTTTGACCAACCAGTGTGCAAAACATATTCGTTTTGTTTGGATCCATTTCGATTCCTTTATTTTGATAATGGTTCAGTATTGTTGCATAGACTTTTGCGCCGTCTGATTCGTCCAATAGAAATTTCATGTGCTTGATAGCCATGTTATGTAAACTTTCATTGAAAAATTGCTGTATTTTTTGAACATTTTGGTCGCTATACAAATCAAAATCGGCACTTTCATTGCTAATGTCAATGAGCGCTAATATCGTAGATTTTTCTTTATCGATTCCACAAATACGACATCTACTAAAAAACTCGCCGATTTCTTTTACTAGTGATGTTTTAATACAGCTCGTGTAAACATACAAAGGAACACACAGACTCCGATTCTGTGTATGCGTATGTATTACAAATTCTGCACTCAGTCATCAATCGTAGCTGCTTGTGCAAAATTTACAATACACAGGATCGGAGTCTGTGTGTTCTTTTGTATTAGTTCGTCTGTAATACAGCCATAGTCGTATAGTTCGCTCGAGCTGTTACAAAAATCGGTATCTTTTTTAACAGATGTCGCATTCGTAGAATCGATAAAATTAATTTGTATGGGGAATATACCTAACGTAGTAGTAAGAGTATTTTTGCATTCAAGGGGTAATCGAACTCCTTGGCTCGGAAAGTGTGATTCCATCGAAGAAAATAATCTTAAAAAAATGTATATCGTGAGTTCTTTGTTTGAAACATGTATTATTATTTTAACATCAAATATAAGAAAAAGGTATACAATTGGATAAAAATCTGGAATTTAACTTAAACGTCTTTAATTTCCTGGCCCAACAACGATAACTGACGTAAAAATTGTTTCGAATTAGCTAAAGTCGATGCACCATAGATAATACGTTTATTCGTGTTTGCTGTTTGTTTTTGCTGAAATAAAAAAATTAAAATTGATTAAACATTGCGTTTGACATTGACAAAAACAATTTGAAAAATTACCTTAATAAAATCGACCAGATTTTGATATTCAATGTAATTGCCTCCACCGACGATAAAAACGATTGCATCTTGGAATGGAGCCCGTGTTTTTGGTACTGTATCACCGCGTTTCAAAAGTTTTGGATCCAAATATAAATAATCGTCATTCTCATTGCCACCGCGACAATCCATTAGTTGTTCCGTTATTTTCGTTACGGGTAAATTCTAGACGAAATGAAAATTGATTAAAAATTGAATCTAAATGTTCATCACTTAAAACACGTACATGTCGTTTGACGACTAAATTTTTAACTCCTTCCATCACAAACGATGATCCTTGTGAAACCAATTTCGAGAACATCGACACAGTTTTTGTGCCGCCACCTTCGTACTGATTAGGTTGATTGAGTGTGTTCGACCGATTCATAATACTCCTAAAATGATTCGAGATAAGGTTGTATTGTATTTATATTTACACTTAAAAAAAAAATACTTCAAACTCACTTCCAGCGTTGAATATAAGGCAACGGCGTTAGATCGCATCCAATTTCCTTGAGAATTGATTCGTATTTGGAGAATTCCGATTCGGGCACGTTCGGTGTACAGATGTAGTAAATGACAAATAGTCTCATTTTATCTTCGGGTTGCCCGAATTCAGCATCCTTCAAGATATCAATCAATGGTCGATCAAGTGTTAGTTTCGACATGATTTTCTCTTCGATTTCAAAGAATGAATCCAATCGCCTGGACTTGATGGAATTCAAAATGCAAGTGGCAACCTTAGTGTGCATGTCAATCAAACGCTTCTTCTCCATCAATTGTGGTAGTGAATTGACAGCGTTGGTTAATTTTTCGGTGTTATCGTTGACCATTGAGAATGCAATCTCATTCTCACCATCGATGCCCATTGATGTCTTCAGTTGCTTAATTTCATCCTCTGAATTACGATACTGTTCCAATTCTTCTTGAATTGCTTCGGCCACCGTTGGAAATGGGCTTCCCTTATGAGTCTTCCAAAATTTATCGGCGCAATCCAAATCGTATGATTTTTTAGCCTTTTGCTTGGCACCACCATGCTCTTTATTATCATCATCATCAATAACAACTCGATTTAGAGACAAATCAAGAACATCATGGGCAAGCGCTTGATAGGTCCATGTGTGATGCAATGGCGTTGCCATGTCAATATTTCGATCCAAAATGATCAACAATGGCCGTTGAAAACTGAATGAACCGGCCTGTGTTGCATCCATATGGAATAGATTATTGCGTGCATCCCATAAATTTTCACGAAGTTTTTTCTCCAATTTACGTGCAACCATTTCGGCCGAGGTCCCTTTCAATGCCCGAATGATTGGTACATTTCCAATTGTTACAAATATCGAAAATAAACTGTCCACAATGCTCTCCATCATTTCTTCCATTTCGGTGTCACTGGTGTTTGCACGATTGATTGAGTAATACGATAGCGAGTCACTGTTTTGATGTTTCAACACAAACATATCGTCTTCTAGCGTTATAAAATTCACATATTGATCGTATACTTTGTGAATATTTGCCACACAACCAGCGGCCAATGCGGCGGCTGCAAGATCTTCCAGCTTTTGACGTGAAATCGGTGCGATGAAATTCAAATGGTAGACATCGTATAAACCATTTTGAAAATCTTGTGCAATACGACCCAAATTCTCATCCGTTGGTGCACAGAAGTAGACCGCCGGTGCCTCGGGAATCGTGTCACGGTCCGAGTGCAATTGGCTAAAATGACACAATCAGTTAAAAAAGATACTTTCAACACAGATGGATTCATTTGTTTGACCACTTACATGTGCAAAGTGACGCCCAGCTCTCGAAGTTCACGGATTGAAATCAGTGGCGAAATTATATCCTGACCAATACGATCATAAATCAAAACCTTCCAAACCGGTTCAGATGACAATGTTTTCGTTTGTGTTGTATTCAAATTAAGCATTTGCTTAATAGCCGCTGTAAATATCAAAATATTACATTTGTTGCATCATTCATTCATTCCGGGCATATATTAAATGTTACACGTCACATCAAATTGACTAGATTTTTTAGCGGTGCTAATAAGATTTTATATTTACCTATCTGCCGATCTCGCAATGAAACCATTTTGAAATTGTCGAAATATCTTCTTTTTTTATAGAAATAACACTAATTGGACAAATATTACAAATTAATTAAAATATTTTACAGTGTCTAATTGTATCGTTCACTTTTTGACCAAACAATATCTAACATTCACTCAACCTTTACAATGTTTTCGATATTTTTTGAATAAATTCATACACTATTTCATCCAGTTGGCATAATTTTTTTAATGCGTTTATTAAATTAATTAAAAATTAAAAGTATTTGTTTAAATATATTTCAAGAGAATGTGATATATTTCAACAAAAAAAAAAGAGAAATATCATCGACATCAAAACATCTATCGTTGACGTTATAATGAAACGTCACAAGCACAGTTGACGTTTACACTGCGTTACTGAGCGTAACGCAGCAACCTTTCGTCATATGTGAATACATTCGTAAATAACAAACAAAATTCCGATTACTAAGCCGAATTTTTCAAATCCAAGTAGACAATTAACGTATTATTTTAACTTCACATTGGTCGCAATTTGAGTGAAATCATGTTGATGTTTGACATCATTAAATGGGATGGGAGACAATTTTCAATTAATTAAAACTAAATGCGATTAAAAAAGTATAATAGTTGTTTATTTGACTTTTATTATATAAAATGATATTTGTTTCAATGCAAATAGTTTAAAAAATCTTTGTCATGTCTTAAAAAATGTGTCATTTCTGTTATAAATCAAAATTATGGCAAACTTATTGGCAACTCTTTTTCTTGTATGCTTAAAGCCCTAATTTTATCAATGGTTTCAGTTGCTTCGATATCTTTGGAGTTTTTTGATTTTTTTGTTTCATCACTTATGTAGTATGACTCGTTATTTTCATTGGATAAATTGGATTTATCTGACTTGTTTGTTTCATTGGTTCCATTGCTGTTGATCGTCTCATTTGATGCACCAAAATTACTGCTCATGCTGGCTGCACAGAGGGAACGAGATTATTAGTCTATTTATAGCACATTCACATAAATCATAATCATACCTGCACCACATGGGCTTTCAATGTGATATAATTGCAAGATTTCTGCCACCAAAGCCTCAGCGTCTGCATTGGGGTCATTCTTCAAACGTTCGCTCAATTTTCGCATATGTTCCAAATATTCGTCTATCTCTTGCTTGACTTGTTGAATATTACTTTTTACTTCCGCATGTGCTTCGTTGATAGCAAGAGTTTCTTCTTCGGTTGGCTCTTCATCAAGCGATTCGAGCATTTCGGTGATTTTTTGCGGTAATTGATCGATATCTATTTACAGTTATGAAATATTGCATACAAAAATGCTGTTTTCGAACGTATGAATATACTTACATGCTTCATATTCGTCCATTTTTTAATTTAGTGAGGTTTGATGAATTTTAAAATTAAAACTAATCTAGAATCTTACTTATTTTACTAAACGAACGTCTCTTTTATTATTATTAATTGTGTGTCACATTTGAAAAAAAAAAAACTTATCAAAACGAGTATTTAGTAAAAAGTATTGAAAAAATATGTGCAAAAGATGTGAGAGTAATCTGTGCAGCATCATGTGCAAATGTCAAATATAAACAAAAAATGGTCCTTGTTTGCAAACAATGAGATGAATATGATGTGAACGAATTTCACACATGATTCAAACGGTGTCACAATTTCTAAACATACCCCAAATTTAATCATTCGTTTGGGACATTCAATTATGCTCAAATGATACTGTTGATATTTATTTTATTATTGTTTTTTCGCAATTTTACTTTTTCAAAATGTAAACAAAATGGAAAAATACAATTTATTTTATAAACAATTATTCAGTTATTTCCATGGCTTCGGATTCGTCAGTCTTTTCTTTTTTCGGTATGAGTTTGATGTATGTGCGATAATCACAAGCAAAATTGTTCGATGTCACAAGCGTCGGAATGCCAAACTCTCGGCGCTCTTTTTCATATTCAGTTCTGTACAAAAGAATGGACGTTAAAGAAATTGGCGACCTGGAAAATATTCAAGAAAGTTTACATACGATTTAATTTGATTTTTCGCACTTCTAACCGGCATCCATCGTCCCGTAACTGGATGCTCATTTGCCGTCATAACTCCACGCACAGCGAGATCAACGCCAATTTCTGCTGATAAATCCGACCGCCATTCGTTCAACATGATATCACAACATCCGATACAATCGATTGCTTCGATGATTTCTTCCAGCCGTTGAAAATGAGTAACGTAATTGTGGTGAATAAGATTGAGAGATGTCATTGGTTGTGACGTGAGTGTACTGGCTATTTCATTCGGTGAATGAATAAATCTTCGATGACCATCGACATCTGGTGCATCTTGGTCTGAGAAAAAGGCAGTCAGTTTAGATTAGAAGGCAAATTTATTTTATGCAAATTTATTTGACTCACATTTTGGGTTAAAAACACGACCAAGTGCATGTAAAACCGTGACATTTTCATCGGTGCCCAGAGATTTGAGTTTGGTCTTTTTTGTGACTTTGGTTTTCTTCGCACGACTTGAGCCTTTGGTACTTTCATTGAATGCTTGTGTTAGTAATTTAGTGGAGTCTATATGAAAAAAGGAAAAAACGTCTTGAAAGTTCCACATTTCACAAATCGTGGCCACTTACTTTTTTGCGATGCAAAGTGTAGATTGATGACAGCACTGCGAATGTCGCCCTGCGCTGATAGCACAATTGAATCTATTTGATCTTTGCTCGGTTCACTGTAGTAGACTTTGAATCCGGGCTGTCCCATTATATCGCAAATCCGTTTCAAGCCCTTCTTCAGCATTGTATCGGCAACGGGATTGAATGCAATCGAAGTAATATTGAAACGGCCCCGAATTTCATCCGTAAACAAATTGTAGCTGATGTTCAGACTTCGACTTTTTGTGTCAGTCACAATGAAAATCAACGGCGATTTTCCGTAGTTTTTGTATTTTCTGGAAAAAAAATCCCAAATTGAAATCTTTTTTCAAGAAACAAAGAAAAGAAATCGCTTACTCTAAAACTTCTTCAAAACTGTTCGGATCCTTGATGAAAACGTTTGGAAAATCTTCAACCAAAACCATTCGTTTGCTTGATATATCAAACAACGAACGATATCTTGATGATTGGAACAGGAACTGTGAGAATCGATCGATCTGACTTTCGGTGTATGTGATTTTATCCATGTCATTTCTCGTATCATGGCGCGTATGTTCAATGTCCACTGGAGTTATCCATTCGCTAGTAGTGTATCCAAAATCTTTGGCAATGATTTTGATTGTTTGTGTCTTGCCACTGCCAGCCGGCCCGGTAACTAAAAGTATGGGCGCTGCATTTTTCATTTTTCGATCTCTTACTACGCGGAACCAATCCTCAACTTCGGCCACTTTTTTCGCATGTATGGCCAATTCCATTTTGGTGCGCGGTGAAAAATTTTCAATCCAATTTGACGATTTGAAATCGGTGTAAAGCATAGACACCTGTGGTGTTGGTGTGTCATCGCTTGTTTGATTGTTATTGTCGAGCGATGACAGGTCAAGTTCACTGAAATTGATCGAATCGTCTTCGTTAGGAAACACGGTTTGTATTCTATCTCGTTTTGGTGTCTTAACCGCTGGTGAATTTGGCTCGTCAAATGCGGATTTAAACCACTTTTTCTGTAAACACATATTTTTTTTTTGTTTAATTTGTAATTTCACATAATTTATTATGCACTCACCTGTTTTGTGGCCATTTCTGTTCAATTTATTTGATCCGTAAATCTGTTTTATGTATCTATCTGGATGAAATACTGTTTGAACAACTGTTGAATGCGTTGACATACAATGTTTGACTGAATGAACGTCGAATTCATTACTGACGGACAAACGCTTGACACTTCTTTCATAGTTCAAACCGAGAACGCACCCTTTCCAGTGTCACGTCATTGTCTATGTGAAGGAATTAGAATAACACGCACAATGGTTGGCATTACAATAATAAGACGAAAAGCATTGAAAACAAAATAAAAGGAAAGTTGTGAGATTTGTTTTACGATCTTTGTATTTTGAACCGTCACCATTCAAGCAATTTTATTGCGTTCGAAAATGTGCAATGGACAATGTTGAAAATTAATTTTCTTTCATTCAATCGAAATAAAAAAAATGCAAAAAAAATTTAACAAGTGTGTTGTCTCGGATCTCCATGTATCATATAAATGACTAATCAATGTATTTTTAGTGTTGTGAGATCGAATTGAGAAGAAAACAATCGTCTTCAAATAAAACACGTACTCCACTATCTTGTGACTCGTTCAATTGTGTTTGCGTTTGTTTTTCGATTGTTTAAAATTTGTGCGGAAAGAAAAAAATTTTAGTTCAAAATGAAAATCAATGAGAAGAATATGTGTTATTTTGCGACATCACCTCCAATTGATCTTGAGGGATGGCTACAGAAGCGAGGCGAAGTGAATAAATCATGGCAACGACGCTATTTCGTACTTAAGGGCAATTTGTTGTTTTACTTTGAGAAAAAGGGAGACCGAGAGCCAATCGGGGTCATTATTTTAGAGGGTTGTACAGTGGAGCTGGCCGAAGAAGGTGAGCATTACTGCTTTCAGATTATTTTTCATGGCATCAATAATCGGACATACTACCTGAGTGCCGAAACACAAGATATGTAAGTCTTAAAAATCAATCGAATAATGAGATTAAATCTCGAGGTTATATACATATTTGTCTCCATTTGTGACCATTTTCAGTATGGAACAATGGATGAGAGCGCTGACTTGTGCTGGGTATGAATATATGAAATTAATGGTAGCCGAATTGCAGCGGCAGCTCACTGAAATTGAAAAATCGAAAGGTAAACGTTAAGTGCATTCGCTCATTACAATTCACACCATTTCCAGCAAATGTTATTTTTACAATATTGTTTTGACATTTTCAATTATGTTTTGATAATACTCAAATCGATTTATTGTATTGTTGGTTGCTAATTTAATATATCTGTATATATGTGAATTCCAAGAATCGTGCCGTCATTGTCAATAAGTTTATTTTTAACATACATTTTACTTAATGGTCTTGGTTCACACAAAACTCGCTCTATTTTTAGATTCGAAAAATTGTTCAATAGAATCGGTACCACAGCCGCCACCACGACGCCATAATCAGCAGCGCGAAAATCCATTCGATCGGCATCCATGTGATCGGCAAATCACTCGGCCAGCACCACCGCCTCCGATCTATGCATCAAATACAAATACTCAAGGTAAAAAAACTAACCACCATCAAATTATGTTTTAAACATTTTATTATTTGGTTTTTATTTTCACATCAATTTTTTGGCTTTATGAGTTGCGTGTTGTTAAATTATCCGTGTCTTTTTCTCTCTCTCTTTTTTATCGTGTCTGCAAAAATGCTCTGTGGCTCGTCTGCGTTGTATTCGTCCCCTCATTTATAACTGCAATGTGATTGTAACAACACACACACACACACAAAATCATTAAAAAACACTTATATAGCTTCTAACGGTGGTGGGATGGTAACAGTATCGGCATCAATGCAGCAATCATTTTCTAACCCATCGCCCATCGAAGACCCTCCATCTAATCTAACCGCATCCAGTGATATAAATTCTCAAAATGAATTCAATTTTCAAACGGTGCACGAGGCATTTGGTCGTCAAATTGAACAAGATTTGAAAGAACGCCGAAGACTAAAAGAACTAGCACACAAACCATTGATTCAATTCTAAATAAACAATAAATAACTCTTGACATAACAACTATTTAACTATTTTAATTCGTTACAGCTATGAAAAGCATTTGATGAAATGTTTGCATGAATATCATATATAGACTTTTATTGATTTTTTTTTAAATAATAATATTTCGTATTAATGAAAATTGTATTAATTTAGCGGATTTTTTTCTCTTTTTTTATTAAAAAAAACATGAAAACTCACACGAAAAGTCCGTTGTCAGTGAAGCTTGGATTATATTAAACCTATGTAACACTGTATCTTAATATCTTTAACGAAATTGTTTAACGAATGAATACCTCATATCGTCTTCAGATCTGATATTTTTAACGATATTTTTTTTATAACATCAATAGAATGTAATGAACAATATAAGGCCAAATTGATGGAATCACACTTTTGAAGTACATTATTCTCACAAGAATCACTTCTACTTTCATCCAACCACATCAAACACACTACCAAAACGAGTTTTTCTAGGAGATTTCTCTATTTGGTGACCGAATGCAACATTTTTCTGTGCACAAGTGCAGTACTTGAAGATAACCTTCCATCCCACTTTTTTCATTGAAATTAGGGAAGAAAACAATTTGACGACATGTATCAGAGCGTAAAATAAGGACCTGCAATTTTTTTTGTCATTTCTTGATATTTTTGTCCACAAAGTGTTCAAAATTTCTCAATCATCAAAATGAAGTCTAGACTATCCATTTTCCAATTATAAACCCGCTTATTTTACGTTCTGATAATATCACCTAGATTTAGTATCAGAAACATATTGTCAATTGGAAATTATTTATTCACGTGACACAAGTTGAGTTTTTTTTTCTTCCAAGATTAAGACATTGATTTATTTATTTCATAAGTTCGTGACAAATAAAGCAAAATATTTTTTTTGTATAAACAAACCTGTAATCTGCTTTTGAATTTCATTTCAGTTGTAAAAATGAAGACGCCCAAAAATTAAAATAAAAATCCAACCGTTTATTTTTATTATACAAAAGAACAATCAGTTTTATTTCAATTTTCTTGTTTTTTTTTCATAGATTTTTTTCTTCACATATTTCATGCATTTTTCCATCCATCATATTCCGATGGATCAAATTGTTTATCGTGCAACATTTTCTTAATAAAATTCATAATTTTCAAAATCAAAAAAAAAAAATTCTTTGTACGCAAATATTTCATTCTCTCTTTCAACATATTGTTTTTTTTTATCATTTGAAAAATAAAATTACAATTTAAATTAGAAACTTAAATTAAATACAATTTGTCATACAGATTAATGGAATGTTTGGGTGTGTGTGATTTTGCTCTTAAAAAGAGACACAATTTTACGTGTTACCGTATGTGTGTGTGTCGCCATTATGGTGTCCATCAAATGATAGAAATAAACAATTTTTGACTTTAACCGAAGAAATGAAATGATTTTAAATAGATGTGATCATGTTGTTGAATGTAACCGAATAGATCGAAAGAAGAAAATTAAACACAGCGTGAAAACGAAATCATGAATATATGGATTGGATACAAGTACGACGTGTGCGTTTAGATAAAAAAAAACCGTTAAATTTCCATAAAGCTACATTTCCAAATGGAAAATAAATACAGACAACGAAGAAATGTAAAATTGCCGCCGGTAGCTGATGTTATTGTCATGACAATGACGATTGATATATGAACTTTTTTTGCATTTTATATCAACCACCTGTTCAAATTATTTCATAAGAACTTTTGCCATTGCCACAATTCGATCCATCCGAGAATCTGGTATTTAATTTGGAGCTAGAAATGTTCCACTTTAAATAAATGGGAACATTTTTGTTTGTTTCTTTTCTTTGCACTGCTTGAAAAATGTTGGACATTGGATCTTGAACATGTTCTGTTGACACCTCAACACCAATATAGTTAACATCAATTTCACAATTAATATAAATATCTAAATATGTCTGTTTTTTTTGGTTTAAAATATTTTGTTTTTCATTTCTTTCATATCTATAGCTCGGTCGTACCTCCGTTCGACTCGATGAAACCACTCAATTTGCTCTATCCGTTTTGTTATTGGTTCACTAAAAATGTTTCTTGATATTTTAATATACATACATACATTTATCTCCAAATTATTTGTTTGTTTTTTTTGCATCATTTTCATTAATTTTGGTAGAACGCTTCATAAAAGCTGCGCATTTCGATTAAAATATTTCATTTGTTTTTCAACAGGATTTTTTTCTTTGTTATCAATTTGTAAGCATATCGAAAAATATTTAAAACAAGATTTACACTATTTATTTTCATTTCATTTCAATCATCGCTTATTTTGGTGGATGTTGCGGTGAAAAAAATATCCCACAAAGACATGTTGGCAAACGTTATATTCCATACTGGAGCTGAGGTTTGTTTATCTTTGCAAGACATATTTTTCCACCGCAACGAATCATATAGGTATGATTCTCTCACTGCAACATTAGTTTTGCGTTTATTTTGCTGCTTGCAAATATGATTCTGTGTACGTACGTGCATGTGTGAGTGTATGTGTGGAGGTTTGTGAAGTGATAAAAATCTAAAACAATATCAATTTATTATTTTCCACCACAAATAACATCGACACAAAATTTTCTCTCTTTTTCGTCTAAATTGTATATTGTTATAATGTTCATTTAATTCATTTCAAAATTCTGGTGTGACATTTATCGTCGGTAAAATTTTTGTCTATCTATATTAGTGACCAGCACATAAAAATGTCATGTATCTTCTATTCAAAAGAAACAATTTTTTTCTCTTTTTTTGTTCATTGTTTGTTTTCGAATGTGAAAATCGAAACGTTTTAAAATTAACAAATTTATACATCTATTTAATGACACATTAATTTTAATTTAGGTCGCGGTGTCAATAAAAAATATAATACATTTCAATATTGTTTTATGAACGGAATAAAGAAAAAACCAAGGAATTATACTCTATTAACAAACGGCATATGTTTGCTCTCTCTCTCTCTCTTTCTGAATTTACCTAATAGACGTGCTTGTAGCATTCAATTTTTTTTCATCTGAAATAAGCACGTGACATTTAGTTTAGTTAAACAACAATATATATAGAATATGGTTCGTCGTATTGTGTTTTCTCCAGCTCTTAAAAGCATCATTTCTACACACATTAGATATAAATTTGAAATGGAGACAAAATTTCTATTCCGGATTTTAATAAACGTTATGCCAAAGAAAAAAAAACAGTCAAAGTTCGATTATAACGAAAAAATTGCATTCAAAGATGTCAAAATTCTCAATCGCTATTTCACTACATTTCAGCATAATATTTATTAAAATTAGTGTCTGTATTTAAAAAAAGTTTTTTTTTCTGTTATAAAAAGAGTTCGATCATGCGATGTGTTTTTTCTGTTGCGAGAGTTATAGAGTACAGAAATAGCATGAGAATTTTTCCATATAATTAGATAATTTTCGTTGGTTTTGCACATTAAGGTCACTCAAATTAGTGTATATAGAAGTTTTGCATATAATATTCTGGTCTTTTTTTAATTCGTTATGAATATTTAATATGCTTTTAAACGCTGTGTCTGTGTGTGGTTTGCAATGCAATAAAATTATACAATTGATATGGATAGAGGGAAAAAATGGACTTCAATTAAAATGCTAATTATACACTTTTTAATTTGCAAAAAGTTTCCGGCTAGATAGGAGAGAATGACAGTTAAAATCGTTATCGTGTCATCGATTGAATGTTGTAATTCGATGCAATCAATCACGTGATTTTTCAACTAATAAAAGAGAACAAACAAATGGAAATTTCGTTGAATTGCGACTTAGTAATTTTTTTGCATATCACTCACAAATGAACATTTTGCGTCTTTTGCGTGTCTTTTTTTTGTGTTTAACCTTCTATGGCGGTTTTTGAACAACGAACATGCACAATAAATTGTTTTGCTTTTGTCTTTAGACAAAATGTGATGATAAATTAGTTTAATTAAGTATTAAATTCGTCCATTCGAGTGCGAGCCGTGTATTGTTTTGATGCTTTAAAATGCATCTCTGCTGTGTGAATAAGTGATAGAAATTGTGCAATTTGAAACACACAAAACACAAATACATTTTACGATGAACAAAACCAACATTCACATCAATAAAAAATTTCATTTCTCATTTCTTTGTTGTAAATGTTATAAATATGACCATTTATCGTTGCCAGCACTTTTACCCCATGTGTTTGTTGGGGCAAATGGGTAAATGAGCTATCAATTATATATATTATAAGTGTGATAAGTATATGTTCTGGCGAACGTGATTATATGGCTACAATAAAGCACATTGCACACATCATTTGTTTTTTTAAGCGAATAATATTGTTTTTTTTTTTACATAAACATTTTTGTGTGTACTATATACAAGTGGTTGTGTGATTTTCTTTTGACATCTTTATTTTCGCTTTTGTGATTTTAATAAAATATATATTTGTTGGGTTAGCCACACTACACAATGGCTTCAACGCCCAAACGAAACCACTTTAAACAATTTACGATGCATTTTCTCTTTGTATATTAACATTTTTTTCTCTCGCCACCGTCGGGTTGCATTTGTGTTAAATGGCCGTTTTCAAATACGGGATATACTCTCAGAATTAATGAGGATTTTATTTTCCATTCTAGGCAAATTTAGTCTTGTGTCTTTTTGTCCCTGCATTTTTTAGTTTATTTTGTTTTGAAATAGTCGTTTTTCGTTAGCTTTTGTTGTTAACCCCAACCGGCGATCATTAAATATGTACATAGCACATACATTTAAAATGTCACTCATTTTCATTCGATCTCACATTTTCAATTATTTATTTTATTTTATTTTTGTTTTGTTTTATCTGTTCAAATTTTTCGCTCGCTTTTTTCACCTCCGAATTTTTAAAAATCAATTACGTTAATTTATAAGAACATACATTTAAAATCACAATTATTCTAGATTGAAAATTGTTGTATCCATTAGTTCATCGATTTGATAGATACTCAACATCATTTAGACATTTAAACAGAAAAAATTCGTAACATTTCCAACAGATATGAGCATTTTCTTCGATTCGATTTGCAAAAATAGAAAAATAATAATAAAATAATAATAATAAATATATCAAATCAGCGTCGCGCTATCGATTGTTCCACTTTTTTTTACTTTGTGTCATCTTGTTCCATTGGTTCATCAGAATCTTCACGTGACAATGAACCACTGTAAATTGATTTATATGAAGCATTAACCATCGAGAATTCAAAACATAGATTTGATTCGTTTTCAATATCTTACCGATTTGCTGGCGGCTGCATTGACAGGCCAGCCATTGCTGTTAGAGTTTCGGATTCCTCTCGTTCGCATTTCATCGCTTGAATAGCTGACATTCCAACAGTATGAGCTAATCGTTTAACGCACGGCCAATGTGACATCTGCAAAATGAATTTCAAATTAATTGTTGCGAATTCTATGTTTGTGCGGACGGTTTTAGGTTTGCAAAAGGAATTTTACAATTACCTGAATTGCAATCGTTTTTTGAAGTGTATCGATTGCATTTTGACATGGTGTACGATTTAGTTCGGCTTCGGTAATGGTTGTTGGTTCATCCCCAAGCAGAGCTTTAACACATTCTTGAGCTGAATCACAAATGGCTGTCAAATCATAGCCACCTTCTAATGCCAACACAATTTTTCCATCAGCCAATTGCATTAGTTCCCGTGTCAAATGGCCAAAACAAGCCGGTGAAACAACATAACCGCCTAACGGTGGCGGATGACCTACGGCTGCGTCAAAACCGGCCGATACGAGAATGATATCGGGCGCAAATTCACGCGCGATCGGCATAACAACCGTTCTAAATGCGGCCAAATATTCGGCATCGCCAAGGGATGGACTTAATCCACCGCTCCAGGCAACATTCACATTGAATCCAACACCGATGCCAGAACCGCATTCAGTTGGACCACCAGTGCCCGGGAAGAAGTTGCCATCATCATGCCGATGAATTGATAGATACAAAACACTATTGTCCTCATAAAATACTTGTTGTGTACCATTACCATGGTGAACATCCCAATCAACAATTAGCACTTTTCCAATTTCATTTGGTAAACGTTGACGCAACAATTTGGCCGCAATGGCAACTGAATTGAAGAAACAAAAACCCATAGCTTGGTCAGGCTCAGCGTGATGTCCTGTGTGAATTGAAGATATGCAATTTAAAAAAAATGAACTTTTTCTCGGAGAAGAAATGCACAAATTGAGCATAGAGTCTTACCTGGTGGACGAACAACAGCAAATCCATTTGTAATATCACGTTTAGCTGTTTTAAATGCCAAATCAATAACACATCCGGCTGCCATGCGTGCAGCGGTTCCCGTAAAATTTTCATTCCATGTGGTGTCCAAATCGACACCGACACCACCACACGCAAGCCGAACAAAACTAGTTCGTGATGATTCCATTTTTTGGCGATTCAATTGATTCGAACCGAATAGGTTTGCATGATTTTCGGTGTGCACCGATTGAAGTTCATCGATTGTTGCTTTACGCGAACGCAATCGATCGCATCGATTTGCCAGTCCAGTTTCTCCCAATCGTGCCCATACACTTTGCAAACGTCCGCTGTGCTCTGGATGCGATGAATTGTTACCACAAATGCACGAATGTTTCAGCATTGTATTGTCGAATGAAAGACCGGTTGTGATTTTGTGTTCGTTTTCGGTGATATTTCGTCGATGTGGCAACGTTAAATTGACTGGTGGTGGACCATCAAGCGATATTGATTGGCCTGTATCACGAAGGCCGCAAAGACTTGGTTGTCCAATTGGTACCAATGGACTCGATAACGTTCGAGATAAAGGTCGACTGAGATTGCGCAAGAATGGATCGTCGACAGACAACTAAAATTGTATTATTTTACAACATTCAAAACAAACGTGATGTTAGTATAAAACAAACAGCAATGAACTGAATCTGTGTGTGTATGTGTGTGTTATGTGAAATAGAATATGTTTGAACGGATTTTGTTTTTTTGTTTTTTTTTTCAAAAAGAGAAAGAAACAAACTGCTATGGAAATGGTGGCGAAACAATCATCACTTTACCTGCATCGATTGACGAATGAGTATCTCGCGTTGTTGTTGTAAATATTCTTGATCACGTAATCGTTCTTCGGGTGATATGGCCGGCGGTGGATTCAATGTTGACGATATAACTGTGCTGGTTGGTACTGCTTTTGGTGGTTGTTTCTTATCGGTTAAGTCAATAACGGCATCTTCTTCTTCTTTGAATGAATCGCCACGTCCGGTTCGTGTTAATACAGTTTGTCGAATCTTTTGCGTTAATTGCATGTGCTGTTGTTCGTATGCCTGTCGTTCTGCTTCGCTATTTTCATAGTGAGTTTGAGCAATATTTAATGCAGCCGCACCGGTTAGCATTGGATGACCCAATGGAAGCGGAGCCGATTGTGTTCGACCCAACGTCCGATGTCCTTGTTTATGTAAACGAGCCAGAGCTACTTGAGCATCGGTTATTGGTTGGCTGTACATTGTTGGAATTTGATGTAAGCCCAATTGTGCCAAATGTAGGCCACTTGTGTGAGCCGGTGGCACTTCACCATGTTCAATTGTCGGAATATAATATGGTGCTCCCGGTGGAGCTAACATGGTTTGCGACGGGGTTCGTAGAATTGAATGAATTCCCTGTATGGATTTGAAAATCAAAAGAAAAAATAATACAAAATTCATTAAAAAACAATTGTCTCTAAAACAAGAATTTTTCATTCTACTTACATATGCGTGACTGTGTGCGTTGGGAAGATGTGGTCTTCCGAGCGAAATATTGGGCATCGACGGTGACGTGTACAATGATAAATCGTTAATACTATCTCGTCCAGCATGATAGTTTGGATCTTCGTTTTCTTCTTGAATCGTTGCACTGGTGGGTGAACCGCGGCTGCCGGTCAACGTTGGCGGCGAATTTGGCCCTGAATCTGTTGATGAACAATCTAAACGATGAATCAAATTTTTATTACTATACTTCATCATCGTAAAGCTTCATTTAATCGAGCGAATTCGTTAGATTCGTTTTTTTTGGTATCACAAAATCAATCATGCAAATCGTTATTTTAAATCAATTTAAAACGCATTTTACTTTATAGCAAAAAACACATTAAAAGCAATTGTTAATAATATCGATTGAGTGTATGTGTAATAATTACTAAAAAATGGCGCTTTAAAAGGGTAAAAAGGGCTCATTGAGTCTTGAGCAAAAACATCGGTGACACATTTTATACATACTTGGTCCGATGAGAGAGCTTTGATGTTGTTTTATACGACGTTGAGCAGCTAGCAATAAACGTTCTTGTCGTCTTGCGGCCAATGATCCGCGAGCTTTTCTCTCAATAACACTCTGTTTCAAACGAATCTTCAATAAATTGGGCTCGGATGCTGCAGCCGAATCAAAGAAACATACATTCGATTTTTGTTAACGTTTTTTTTTATTGATATTCTAAGAATATTATGCAAATCTCGAATGGTGCCAAAGTTAGTTTTTCGTTAGATAAATTTTGGTGTTAAATGCAAAAAAAGTGCTCGAACAAATGAAAAGTATTGGCATTTGTTTAGCACATGTCAAACGGTCTTAGAGATAAAAAAAGCGGTACATTTTCAACAAAAGTTATTCAACGAAAAACTTCACTAGCATAGAACACCAAGACTTTTGAGCATTATTGATCGGTATTTGGATTAACTGTCTCGCAAAAGTTAATTCGATTTGCTCAAAAGCCAAGTGTATTTTCTCAGTCGCATGCATTTGGAATTGATTTTAAATCGTTTACCTGTTTTACGTAGTGGAAAATCTGGATCGTATTTCGATATGGTTGGTGGCGGCTGTTGAGGTATTTTATACGGATGAGAGCTTGGCACAACACTAGCTGGTAACGATTCTCCTGACGAACTTTTAACCACACCCCTGCACACAAATGCAAATGTATTTTAATGATATTTGGTTTTTTTTTTGTTTTTTTAGTTGTGAATTGCGACTTCACTTACCAATTTCGATATGGAGACGATGTAGAAGCGAGACCATTCGATGAAGCATTTTGCTTTTTACTGATGATAAATGACTGAAAAATTAATCAAAAATCCATTTCAATAAATTTCATTCATTTCTTGGAAGCCAACCGAAAAGAATCTAGGTTAAGCAATGTGCATAAAACTTACTTGCAATTTTTGCTTGACTTCTGGACTAGCATTGGCACTGGACGAATTCTCTTTGCGACGTACGATTGCCTCGCGTTCGCGTTCACGCCGTTCTCGTAGCTCTCGTTGTTCGCGTTGTTCACGTTGTTGTTGCTCCTCAAGGGCGGCCACACGTTGCTCGTGCAATTCCTGCAATACGCCATTTGAATACGCCGCAGACTATAAATAATGGTTTTGGAAATAAGGTATATCGTTTTGTGCCACTGGACCAAAGAAAATTTATAACAACGAAAAATGCAAATAAGAAACATATAAAAGTCAAACATAACAATCGAAACGAATGTCAAAAAGAATGGTCCAAGAGCTCGAGTTTCCACCAAAAGAAAAACAAAACTCTACTTTACGAGAGTTAGAGAGAGAAAAACAAAATGCAAAGTAACATTGTTGACGAATTCAGACCAATTCGAACGGAATAATTTCAATTTGTGAATTTGAACCAAAGTGAAATAAACACATTGAAATTGAATATTTTATGAAGTAAATGAAAGAAAAAACCGACAAAACATTTCGTAGTTTATTGAAAAATTTATGAAAATCTGCTCTGAGCATTCCCAAAGTGATTTTGGGACCTAAGCTGCTTATGTTCAATTCATTTTTAATGAAGCTTATTTTAAGCGAGTGTAATAATGATGGAGAGCATGTTTTTTGCCATTTTGAAGCTGTTTCAAGCGACATGAATTGTATTTGTAACAATTTGGGTGGTTTATATTCTTTCTTGCTGTTTCTTTTTAAATTTAATATGCTTTCGTTTTGATTTTCTTTTTGTTATGATTCATTTTCGATGTGCTTACCTGAAATTTGTGTTCGAGTTGCCACTTATGTTGAAGCTCCAACTGTTTATTTTTCTCTTGAAATGTATGCCAAAGCATTTGCTTTTGCAACTCCTGCTCCTTTTTTAGCTGCAATGAATAACAAAAGGGAATAGTCAATTTCATAATTTTTATTGAATAATTCATTCGCGACAAGATAGGCTTTCAATACAGACATTATTTATGATTGATTTCGATGAATGTTCTGCAGTGGCGTGGCAATTGCGATATATATTCGCATACAAAAATATCTTACACTTTTCAATGGAATCGCATTTAAGAGTTTATTTTTAGAAATACATATCGATGGCATCTTCACGGATGGACAAAGAATGGAAGCAATCAAAATGAACGCATTACGCATGTTATTGTCTTATTCCCCGTGTGAATACCTGAGTCATTTGCATAATTGCGAGATCGATTAGTGAAAAAAGAGAAATCGCTGGCAGCGTGTTCATCTTCTTGATTGGAAAACATTCGATATAAAAAAAATGCAACATTCTTGGCTTCTCATAATTATCGCACGCATAATTCGTGTAATTTAACTTGCCATCAATAATAATAATTAATGTGCGCAAGCATTTTACACAGCAGCAGCAGCAACAGCAGCAGCAAGTAAAAATTTGTGGCGCTTGTTAAAAGCATAGTAATCGAGTCGAATTAATGAGCTGGTGACGCGAAACGCCCAATTAATCGCGCATCAAAATAACAATTCGCATCGATGTACAAACGCAAGCATTTATTTATTTATTTGAAACAACGACCAAAAATACATCGAACTCATCACGCAATTCATGTTAAAATACTTTGTTTGGCGTCATTCAGTATTTGCTTTTGATTACTCTCTGTAATCAAACTGAAAAAAATTCAAATTACTTTCGAAAGAAAGAAGTAAATATTCGCCTGAAATTTTTATGGGATTTATTTATTCTTCATGCCATGGAAATTCCAATAGCTATTTTTTTATTCGATGGAAAATAATAAAATAATTGCGTTTTTTCCAACGGTGACAACAACAGTCGCAACGTTTTTAAACAGACATTAGGTTTGAGCTATGGATATAGCGGCTGCTATTTCATAGCTGCTATTCATAGGCGCTATTTATCTCGTTTTAATGCATTTATGCATATTGTGCGTTATTTTCTACATCTCTCTCGTACTCACATTCAAATGTACAAAAGAATAGTAGGCTATGATATTCCTACTCGGTGTTACACACAGCACACGAATTAAATAGCGCCTATGAATAGCACCTATAAAATAGCAGCCGCTATATGCATAGCTCGAGCCTAATGTCTGTTTTTAAAAGATAGAAGAAAGAAAAATAAAGACATGGATTATGATTAGCGAGAATATCGAATGATTGTGTACATTGTGTCGTTGTTTTCGTGTTCAATGTACAAAAATCAAATCGCTTAGCTGGTTTGCTATATTGATAGTAAAGGTACGGTCTATCTTATTGTGTATATCGCATATGTTTCGGTTTGTGGCTTGTACTCCTTTCAATCGGATCTCGATTCGTTCATAAATATTTAATAGGCTAAAAATAAAAACAAGAAAAACCTTGAATAGTCGACGCTTCACAGCGACATCTCATAATCTCATCAATATATATATGATATATATGTGTGTATATATACCAGAGAAATGCCACGATTTTGAGAGAGAAAAAAAAACATCAAAATACACTCAAACGTAGAAGCGAAACGACAAACAAATATCAATTTTTTCTTTCGTTTCATTTGTCGTTGATACGCTGTTGGCTGGATGCTACTCAATTAAAAATTTACATACAAGCACACATATGTGTACCTGTGTGTGAGAGAACGGTGTATGGATGCGATCACAATTTTTGACAAAAATAACGAATCGAGACGTAATTTGAAGCAAATAAATTGGCCGGAATTAATGTGGCTATCAAATGAAATGATTTTTATAAATTTCTGATATGAATGTGGTGAAAATGAAACCAGCTTCGTTGCGGCGAACGAAAAACGACACAAATTATTCTATGTGAGTGTATAAAAAGACTACTGGAATATAATCGAGAAAAATTTGCATAATTTTTTTTTGTGTGATCAAATATTTCTTTTCATTTTTTTTGGCGAGATGAAATAACAATTGATGACATCGTCTTTCAAAAAAAAAATGTCAATAAACCAACGAGCAGGATCAAACAATACCGATGATTGTGATCAAGTCCTTTTCTCTATCGCTCTTTCTAGGACGCCCCACATTAAATTATCTTCCAAGGACAGTCAATCTTTATTATTTTCTTTGATTTCATCTTATTCGTCGTTTGGATCGAACATTATTTCCGGTTGTACCTGTTTTTTTTTTTTTGAACAAATTTTATACGCGAATAATTTTATTGTCTAATGATGAACACAAAAATATACTTCTTTGTTATAAGATCTTAATTTCGAGAAATCGAACGCCACAGATATTCACCGTTGCTTTTAATATAGGTTTTATTAAATTATTGTTACATATTTATGAATGCGAAATATTGTTCATACTTGTTTAAAATTACTGAGCACGTGTGTAAACTACGTTCATTTTACACGAATAATGAACCGGCTGTTGATCTTTCTTATCAAATGTGTACTCTTTCTAGATTATTTAAAAAAAGAATGCGTTTCTGTGGCGATTTAAACGATTTTTTTTATCGAGTTTAATGCTTTGATGTACATAGATGTGTAAGCGACATTTATCTTATTTGTTATTCTTATATTGGGACAATGAAAATTGTACTGTTTTCGACGCCGTTTTGCCGCTGTGATTTTAGATCTGCCTATATAGATAAGACAATTGAGCATTTAACTAGTTTATGGTATAATACAAATACAGTTCGAAAGAATGCTCAAATTGCGTGTGATTTTTATGAATTTTGTCGGTAATATTGCTATGTATTTAAGGTTCGATGTGCGAAAGAAAAAAAAACACGCAGATATTTACATACTATTTAAAATAAAAGTGTGTTCGTTTAAAATGGAGCATGCGAAAAATAGCTTTAAACTGGCTTTTGTATTTTGGGCCAGTTTCTGCTCTTTTCTTCTTTTTTAAATCGAAACGCAACTGCGTACGTGCGCTGGAACTCGTATCCTCGCGTTTGCTCAGCTAACTTAGCTCTTTCACAAAATGTCTGTGATTTAAAATCTTCAATCGTGGTTCGTTAACACAAATTAAATACACTTTTTTTCGGCAAAATCCGGTTATTGCAGCAGCATACGTCGATGGCTTACATATTAATGTGCAAAGTTTGTTGAATGCCAGAAAAACAAACTGTATCAAAACAGAGAAGTAATGGTATATCTATCAACATTTATCAAAATCAATTTTTTGTAATGATAAATGTGATACCATTGGTTATTTAATAAATTAAAGCACTTCAACGTCTCAGACCGCAATGAAATATGCTAATTGTTACAATTACAAATGTTGCGACTTTGACAGCTACGACAGGAGCAGAGCAATCGAAACCAAATAAAGGTTTTCGAGCTATATTTGAATTTTAAAATAATCAAATACAATCAGTGTATTCTTAACAAAAACTTACTTCTGTCAATTGGATGTCGCTTTTTCGGTCTTTTCCATTCTCATTTCGCTTTTTCGGCTGATAAATGTTTTCATTCCGAAGTTGTTCAATAAAATGAACTGTGTGTGGTTGGTTCTTTTTCGTGAATTTCACTCAGAATTTGCAATGACATTGTCTTGAATATTCAATGTGATTTTCAGAAAATATCAGTATTTTTCACATTTAAATATTTAACAATGGAAATTTGTGTTACCGCTGTACATGATACAGACATTTATTTTGCAAAATGATACAACAATTTCAAACATCACGTCCCCTTCAAAAATTGGAGTCGTCGCCTGAATTATTCATTGTCATTTATCCATTGAACCGAATTTATTTTGGCTGTTTACACGCGTATGAATCATTCAGGCTGTATTCGATTTTCATTTCGTCACCGGTCGAGTCATTGTCCCAAAAAAAACCGTGTTCCCGCCAATTTCGATCAAGTTATAATTTAATTTGGACGAACGGCCAATTGTATGTGTCATTCTGTGAAATTTATTAACTCTTTAGAATTTTTTTTTCGTGACTCCAAGCCTAGGTCCGAGTTACACTTCTTTTTTTTTGTTCCTGAACCGTATCGTGATAGATCACATTTCTTTAATTACTTGCGTAACACGTTTTTTGCCGGATGACTCAAATGGTTTCGGTGTCGAACAGCAAAAAAAAAACAACAACCACGAGATGAATCGTAAACAAAAATATAAACAAAATAGACGTAAGTGCTTTGCCACGATTATTTATGTACAAACACAAAATTCGCGCATTTTTTTTTCGTTAATAGAAGAACTATCGCAGCCGAAATGTTTTCGACCACGTCATTTCTCTATTCATTTCACAGTTGATTCACAAATAATAATAATAGGAACATTACTTGTGTCGTATAATGGGAACCAAATTAATATAACATCACATCGTTTGACAGTTGGTTGGCTCCGATGTTATTAGCAACTGACAATTTACGCAAAAATCATATAAATCAATTTATTCACACTGGCCGTTCCTTTAATTTTCTGAATGGTTTTTTGTGGTCGACGGGGCGACGTGTGCGCAAATTTTCCGATTTGTCAATGAGATTTTGTGCGCAGCCGAACATTGGCACCGGAAATTGCTCTCTATTCTTCTTTTGAGAAAATCTTTTTCGATGATGTAAAATAGAAGAACCATAAATTCAATTTTATTTTTCATGAGCAGCAGCAAAACAACGACAAAAACAAACACACAGACACCGTCATTTCGTTGAGTCATGATTTTTCCTACGAAATCGCTTCTATTTTTGAATATTTGAATATGATGCCAGAAGCGGTTTATATAATTAAATACGATTTGCTTGCAAGTTTGCGTCATTGTGATCACAATTCAAAATAAGTTAGAGGGAGAAAGGGAGATAAATCACAAACAAGACACTAGGGGCTTTCATCATTCGTTCATACAAATTTATACACAATATTCACGTCCTATTCATCATATATACGATTAAAATTTCTCGCCTATACCAGTGAATAAGATGTATTTCAAACTGCAGTGTACACACATACACAGTATAGCTACACAGAATCGAAGAAGATCCGCACAAAAGAGAATGAAAAAACATGCCATAGACGAAATATACACGAAATATACACCAAATATATGCAGTTATGCACATTTATTTGCGCGTATTACAGATGATTCTGCAATATAGTTCACTATTTACAGTATAAATCGTATACATTTGAAGATAAAAGCCCCTAGACAAGACACATAAATATGATAGAAATGACAAATAAAGTTATGGGCGAACATTTGTGTTCTTTTAAAACAAACAAACTTGAATTTTCAGCCATTTATATTATTATATAATTCATGTCAATCACTTAATCTACTTTCCAGATTTGTTAAGCATCGCATGAGCTTCAAAATTCATTTAAATTGTGTGGTTACGCCGGTGTTGGTGCTGCTCATATTACACTGTATGTACTCAACAATGGAGACGTTGTGAAATTAAGTTTCTACTGATTACTGTGATTCATCTTACATTTTTATTAGATGATACATGCCGTACGATACGGTTTTGTCTATGATGCGATTGTGTGTGTGGCACGACATTGGTAATGGCCGCTTGATAAAATTATATATCAGATAACATACATTTAAAACCACGTTCATTTTTCAGGTCGTATAAATAGCCATCTGTTGAACTGTATAAAAACATTGACTCACCTCAAGAATTTGTTGATTGAGATCGTTTTGTGCACTGTTGACATGTTGATTGGTTGTTGTGTTGTCAAGCGCCAAACTGCTTGGTACAACCAGAATACGCTCTCTTCCAACCGCTGAATCACGAGCCATTTCTACAAAAGAAATTTTTTTTTGTTATCATCGTTAATGTTTTTTTATATTCAGTCGTAAGAAATATTCATTCAAACAAATATGAGCAGAAAAAAAATACACTTAAGTAAATATTTTATAGAAATTTGTTGTTTTGCTAATATGATAGATAATATGAAAGGAAATCGAAAGGATTGTAATGAGTTTACACAATATGGTGCTTATTAAATGTTTTCTTATGACACCTGACTCGTCAAGTTTTACAATTGCAGTCCCCCCTCCCTCTGTCTTTCTCCTGATAAATCTATCTCGAATCGAGTGGGGTTTGTTTGCACTTGACGTCATCTTCATTGGGAACGATATATTTTCAAAAGAATTTATTTTTCTACGTACAATCGCTATTATCGCTCTGATTTGATTTTATCTTTTTCTGTTTTGTACGGGTTTAAAATTGCCCACGCAAATATATTTTAGTCTTATTTTCTCAATGGATTCCAATCCAGGTGGTTCAAATGAAGAGTGAAAGAAGATACATCGAATGAATTCAACCCACGATGTTGTTGTTACATGTTCTTGTGTGTGTGTGCGTGCATGTTTTGCATCGTAGAAGTGACATGCGAGCAACAAAAAAAGAGCCGTATGTGATGTAGCCATTCGCTTACGAAAACAACAAAGAATACCGTGTGCGAAAATAAAGTATGTGTGTGAGAATGTGTATGCTCTGATGATAATTCGCATCACAGTGACGAATTTCATGATGTGACGTAAAAAGCTCCGCTTCTCTTAAAATTTGTCAAGTGGAAAATGTATATTTAGAATATTGCTTTGCGACACTGCGTTGAAAAATACAGATAGAACCTTGACTGTGACAATTGTGGTCTTTTTATACATTTTAATTAGTGCACATATCCGTCAACCGAACTCTCAATCACATTTGTGACTTCATTAAAACGGAGTTCGACAACCATACGCTTTTTTCTCGCTTTCAATAGAGAATTTTCTCTTGTCATTCTCAAGAGAGAATGTCTCTTGTCATGCTGTTTTTACAAAATTTGTTACACATATTTTGTCTTGGAAATGTGTATAATTTCAAGTACATGGCACCATACACACAAAATTGCCACGCTTGCAAAGGAATCCATTGTGCAAATATTAAAGTAGTTCACACATAAATTGTTTCGAAAACAATTACAAGTGTTCACCGTACATATATTAACGCACAATTATCTAATGTTTATTGTCATATTTCTTGTCAAATAAGTGTTTTTTTATTACTGGTTTATTCGAAAGAGTGAGAGCAAACCGATATAGATAACGAAAACTCTTCAAACAGTTTCTCGAAGGACGACGCTATTATCGGTAACGCGTCGCCGTGCAACGAAACTAACCTTGAACGTAACCGAATTGTAAGTGCCGTTTCAAATGCCAACAACGTATCCATTAATCGGCTTATGGTACCATTAGATTTAGATATAACATGGATTGGATTTTTTTTCGAACGAAGCAATGTGCCAATGCTCTCTGAAATACTTGTAAGTGGGCTCGCACGCATTTTCAAACAAAAAGTGCTGTTATTTCATTTTCGTGTGCCGAAAACCTCAATCAATTTTCTGAGTGATAATTTTGTTGGAGAGGGTAAAATTGTATATTTCTCGGCTAGTTATTGTGATTTATAGTTTTGTTTGAGCGCATAAAGTTCACCATTGACTGAACGAGGTGTTTAAAAATAATGTGTTGTAAAAAGCAATAATGTTTTTTTTCTCTTCGTTTGGAGCATGATATGCGAGATTTCCATTCGCATGAACCGTTTATGTATAAAAATCCATAAATTCACCAAACAACATTAAGTATTGATCACCTCAAAGAATGAATATGAAAAAAAAAAAACAAGTTTTTTTCTAAAATAAAAGAATATTGTTTTGGACGGCGGTCGTATGTTTTAAAGTGAACAAAACAAACTATATTTAATCAATTTTAAATTGTTTCACATTATTATTGAAGGTTTGTTTTATGCCGGTGAAATGCGTTCAATGTGGTGGTAATTATTTGGACATTAATGAAACTAAAAATACATCGGCTTTTTACGCCGTTCATAAAATATGAACGAAATCACGAAATGAAGTATCGAAAATAATACCACCAAATTATTTATTTGTAAGGAATTTTTTTGGTAAATGAAGAAATCAGAAACAATTTTTTTACTGTCTCTCACGGTTCTATAAATAAAAGTGATTTGAATTGAAAGGCACGACTTTGTTTGATTTTGTTTGATTTTTATATACACACATACAATAATTGAGTATGTTTTTTGGTGCGCGGTGTTGTTGTTCAAATAGTATCAATTTTGGTCGTCAATTCGCACGTATATTCCGGTGGAAAAAAACTTAATCAACATTTGTTCACAGGTTGTTCGTTTTAGCGCGTTCAAAGTGTATGTTTTCACACATTTTTCGTACATTTACAATAACCGTTAAACGAATGGCTAAAAATAACTTTGTCAATAAAAAGCAAATCACATTGCACTTCACATTTATGCTTAGTCAATTCAGGCGATGTTTTTTGTTTCATTCGTTCGAATTCCGAAATAGTAAATATGAAAAAATGTTGAAGTGACGGATTACATGTGTTTGCCATGATAAATAATTTAATGTACGCCGGAAAAAAGGCGCATTTATATCCGGAAGACCAGTTTTTCTAAACTTTGAATGTTGAAAGATTAATTTTAAACCAAAAACTTGTGGTGTGGTTCGGAAAAAGAGTCCACCTCTTTGCGGTTCTTTGTTACTTTTCAGGGGGTAAATGCACATTACATTTTTGAGGTGATTACAATACATAACACTCAATTTGTGCGGAAAAGATCAAACAAAAACCATAAAATGAAACACAAAAAACCGTCGTATGGCGTGTGCCATTCCAATGAAACTTGACCATCGAATGCGAATAAAAAACAACAACAATAAAAAAATGAATTGCAATTTTAAAATGCGATACATCATAAACATTTGTTGTTGTTGTTTTTTGCGCATGGATTGTATGTGTTGTTTATCTAATCTAATGTCGTATTTATTTTATTACATGAGTTTTGTCTTGTTAGTGAGTTAGCCTGCATATCTTCTTCGTAAACAAAAACAAGTGCGTAAACAAGCTCCAACGGTTTTGATTCATATTTTTGTATTGTCTTCGGAATGATAATATCCTCTTTTGCACAAAGGGGTCTTCATTTTTATTTGCTGTCAAATTATTCAATTGCTATTATCCATGGATTTGATTAAATTGTTTAGCAACAGTAACGTTTTCTTTCCCTCTATACATATAAGCAAGCGATTTGTGTCAAGACAACAGCCAATGGTGCGTAACCTAGTTTATTCTATCACATTTTACTATCGAAAATATTGATCTTAAAGGAAGCTATGTTTTCCTTCGTCGTCACAAGCGACGACCAGAGAATGCGGAAAAGCGCTATTCTTCTTAGAAAAAAAAACTAAGTCATCGAATTGGAATGTAGAAACGAAGTTCAAGCATATTGCAATTTTTTCTCTCTCAATAGAAACTTCAAACGAAATTCGAGCCTCGAATTTGTGTGTTCGTGTTTAATAAACAAACGGCCACCAACGTGGTCAAGTTCCAAAGTGGCAGCAAAATGGTGTTAATGAAATTGTGGACTAAGCGAACAAGCACGTGTTCTTTGTTCACAATGCGCAATGTGGTGAAACAAAAGTGAAATCTGCCGAATTTATCGAAACAAAGCGAAAAAACCTTCATAATGGCATATATATATCGATTGTGGTCATATTTTTACCAGCCTAATCCATCAAAACGGTTGTTTTTACAAGCCACGTTTCTTTCGCAATAATCAACTTGAACATACGATATTTTTCTATTAATAGAGTTTCCAACACATTGCGCGCACACAGTGTCGATAGTTTCTCATTGGTTCGTTACCGGAAACTAAACCTATTAATTGTTTGAATGTTTGCACAATGGGTTGGACGGTCGGCTGTTCAAGCGGCTTTCGTTTCGGACTTTTACTTTTTTTCAGCAAATGTCGCACTATCTTTCACTCTGCTGCATGTAAATGATTAAAATTGCCTTTCATTTCTTTTTTGCTTCGATTCTTTCGGCATAAATCCAGTTGTGACTACTTTATTTTGCGCTTCTCAAAAATGTGATCGGCAATTTATAATATAACAAATGCGTAACAGTGACCGTTCGGTTGTCTGTGAGTTTCAAATATGATACACGTGCCGTTTTTTGACAATTGAATTAGGTTCAATTCATCATGGCTACAAATTGACAATGCGATTCGATAAGCCACACATGAATAGTTGTGGTAATACCCAGACATGTGGCCACAGAATTCATAGTTGTTCAATCAATCGCAAGTGAATTTATTATGTGATGAGCGGATGACATCGCAACCGGTTATCGAGAATGATCGAATGCAAAGCACGCTTATCACTATGATGTTCATCATTTTACGTTCACTTTTTTTTTGGTTTCGAACGACTTGATTTGATGCGTGCAAACCAAATTGTACATGCGAACTTTGTACATGTTTTCAGAAAACGAAGGTTTCAACGATTTGCATTACAAAGTAAACATGGCATCTTCACGTTCTCCATTTTAAAAATAAATCGAATGCAAATCATCGTTTTGACAACATTTATTGTTGTAATCATTAAAATGCTTGAATATGCGATTTTTCCGAAACGATAAATTTAGATGTTGCAAGTAGCATGGACGAATTGATTTTGAATACATATTGGCATTCATAAAATAGCTTCGCTTTGGTAGTCAAACCAAACAAAGTCACTTTTTATAGAAAATGCATGACATCGCGTTGGCATGAAACAATGCATTCGAGGTGAGAACGACAACTAGACAGTATGAGAAAAAAAACACAAGCCATGCCGAGGAAATTCATTTTAAAGCGAATTCAGAGCAGTACAAAGCAAGGCACAAGCGAGAAAGAGAGTGAGAGTGAGAGAGAGAGAGCATGAACGAGGGAGAAATATAAATGAATAAGACATAGTTCAATTGAGTTATTAATAAACTGAACGCATTTATTTTTAAATTGTTCAGCAATCGTTAAAAAGCCCGAATTTCTGTCAGTCGCATTAAGCGCGAAGTGCTAAAAATATAACGAAGAATCTATTTTATATTGTATATTCTGTATGTTGAAAGAGATAGATAGAGAGAGAGATAGAGAGAGGGAGAGAGCAGTGCGCAATACATTCGGCCGCCTTCAACGCTTTAGTAATCCTAAATATATAATATCACAGCACGCGTATAATTATAAAATTGTTGTGTGTACACATCGATATGATGCGCCATTCCGAATGCTCAAAACCATTTTTCGAAGCGAACCATCATGTGCGAGATTTTATTCAACTTCTTGCATCCATCGTTTGGCGTGTCAAGCAAAAATCAGCTTCAAATTTCATTTATAGACAGCTATAATTGGATTCAAATAAAAGTTTCCAATAAAAAAGTATTTTTAACGTGTTCAAAAACGCTCGATTTATCGAACAATGTTTGGGCGCTTGTACTCCAATGAAAATGCACACAGCAAAAAACTACATCGGTTAATTGGACTATCTATGGGTGAATGTCGCACGCGCAACTGATAATTCCATTCGTTGATAAAAGCGATAGTTGTTTTTTCTTTATTTTTTCTTCTCTATTCCTTTCTCTGGTTCTTATTCGCCTCCACTTATTTCGATTTGTTCGGAAGTTTTACTCATAATTTGAAATATCTAGATAACATGATGAGCTTTTATGGTTTTATTTTCGATTAAAAATCTATTCAAAATACATGTATCATGTAAATAAAGATCTGCACTCCACTTAAAAAACAAGATTATCTCAGATAAATGTGCAGCAATCGATATTTCAACATTTCCATCATAATAATCAGTTTGGTGGTGTGGAATCTTTTTATTTCACCTCGTTCCGGCATTGAATGCTAATCGCTTTTTAATAGGCCGGATTATAACACCTTCAAAGTGTAAAGTACTATTCCAGACGTTTTCATTACACATTTCAATGTTCATCATAAACATAAAATCATAAAGATGTTTCTTCTTTGCAATCAGTTCTTTGACTTTTTCATTTGGCTTTGTGATTTGCTTTTTTTCGCTTGCTTTGTGGCAAAGAGAGCGGTTAAAAGAAAAATAGTGAAAACTTAATATGGAATGAGAATAGCAGGAAAGAGAGAGAGAGAGAGAGAGAGAAAGTGTTATGTGCATGAACATCCTGTTTGGCAGACATCATCAGCTCCACGCGTCGCATCATCACAAATAAAAATGTCAAATTGGTATGATATTTATACGCGAAAATATATTAAAACTGATAAAAAGAGACACAAAAAGTTGAACGTTTTTTTTTCTTTCGCCAATATAAATAGACGAGAGAGCGAGAGGAAATATAAATATAATCTAATTTCAAGTAGGCAAATAAGACACGCATCCTACGAAAACAAACAAGCACATCAGCCAGAAATATAATAATTAAAACGGAATCCTTTGAAGAAATCGCGCTTATGCGCGTTGCGCTTTCTCCTTCTACCCCACTCTCTCACGTTGGATCTCGTTCGATCGTTTGCCATTGTTTTGCATACGAAACTTTGTACACAAGCTACTTCACGCTAGAGATGAGAATGCAAACGGAATGCGGCCAAAGAACGACAACGGAAAAATTTCGATACTAATATGAAAACGAAAAAGAATCGAATTCAAATATTTATTTATAATATGCAAATGGAATATGTTACAAACTGATGCTAACCGTTCAATTTCGAATCGTTTTGCCGATCAAACTTGTGCCAACTAATTTTCCATTCATTGAGCCATGCAAAATGCATACACTCATATATATATATGTTTTGGTGATTATCATGCGCCGTTTGTACTCTCATTAAATGTTCCACATTTACTTGACACCATTTCCGATACACTCTTTCAACTTGAATCAATTTTTCAATGCATTCTTGTGCAGTTCATTTTGTCTCAACAATTGAATTCATAATGTTGAAACGACGTCAACAATTATGATAAATGACAGCCATTGTGTACACGCGAATATTATTTTAGTCTCTTCGGTCGGTATGAAAAGTCTTGAACGATATTGGAATTTTTATAACTCTGATACACGCGTTGATTAAACGTGAAGTGTTGAGGAAAGAAAACGGTAACACATTTGGTGTAAAATTGTATTGTATATTTCAGCTCAATAGAGATGATGTGACAAAACGAACACATTTATCGTCAGATATTATTACGCGTGTGACCTATTAAGATCGGCTATGATGATGAACAGTTGTTTATAAACAAGTACGAATGAATTTCGGGTGCGATCATGAAATGCGTCGATCAAACACAAGTGTTTGGCCGCATCAACGTTTAAGAAGAGAATTTAGTTTTTTTTTTTTTTTGTTTTTTTGGACAGAAAATGCAATTTTCTCCCTTTGAAATCACTCACCTAACTTGACTGCCTGCATTCTCTTTGCTCCAGAATTTTATCGGAAATCAATTACAGTGTATAATTTGCTTCGTACTTTATGTGTTCATCGTATTTTTCGAACTCAATTTTTTTTAACTGATTTGCTTCAGGGATTCAGGGAATCATAAAAATACACACATTCATTCTCTTTCTCTCTCTTTCATTTAGTTTGTTTGCTGTTGTTATTATTTTGATGATCGATTCAACTGCTGTTGATCATTGTCATTTCAAATTGTCACTTTTTGTTTCGACGACGATTTTGTTTACGTTTTTCACTTTCAATTGAAGATGTTTTTTTTAATTTAGATTAAATTTTTTGTCAGTCATCACTTTTTAGTTCATTCTGAGAAGTTTTTATTACTGAAAACAAGAAATGAATTATTAAAAATGGATTGTTTTCTTATTTGTGCTGTTATCATAATGATTTTTGTAATGAATGTAAGACAATTTCATGCACACAAACGCACCCAGATAAATATGCTTACATTACTAATGCCGTGCCGATAATGCGTGAACAACGCAAAATGAAACGCGCAACGGGAAAGAATAGTAAATGGAAAGAGAGAGAAAAAATTGATCGCAATGGTATGCATCTTTTTTCATCACAATTTAGTGGTAAACAAATTTGGGAATTCCTGTTTTGTTTTTTTTTTCTAAAGAATATTTTTTTTTGCTGAATTTATCAAACCATTTTATAATTTCAAAGAGAAAATTTCATTCGCAAAAAAAGATGTGTAATATGAATTAATGGACCTTGATAAAAAAAGAAACACACAAGCATTTTTATCATCAAAAATGATCTGTTTCAGAATAATCCAAGGGAGAAAAATTTAAGAAGAATGAAAAACATACATACAGACACATCCATTGCAAAATATCAAAATATATCAGTGTTTTTTCTTTGCTACGAAATCTAATTTAAATAGATGATTTCGTCGCGGCAAACAGTTCCTAAAATAATAATACTTTTTCGCTTATCGCTTTGTGATTTTTTTTACATTCGATTCAAGATCAAAATTAACAAAAAAATGGTTGTCGTTGTTGTTGGATCCAAAACTGGATTTTCGGTACGCTCGAGTCTGTGCGTGTGCATGTGTATATATAATATATATTCGATTTGGCTTCGTATTTCGATGAAGGTGATATGACTTCTTTTTTTAAAATAAAATTACCAAAATTACGTCGCATATGAATTGTATATATTCTCATCGGCATTTTTATTTCATTTTAAAAGTCAAATGAATGCACGATAAAAAAATTTCTTGCAATATTTAAACCGGCCTGCGTTCTCGTCGACGCCATATTATCAAGTGCTGTTTTAACGAGTCGGTGTTTTCAAATGTATTTATTTTAACACGACCAGATACAAAATTTATCGAAATGAGAAAGGTAGATGCACAACTGAACATTGTTCACGTATTGCATGTTAACCTGTCTCTCCAAAATATGTGCACATTTCGGCTCTACTATAGTCTCATTAGATTAATTTATTAAATCGATATTTTTTGTTACTCCGGAGTGCGAGAAAGAAAGTCTCCAAACAAGAGACGTTTTAAAAATGCGTATGCAATCAGAGCATAATCTATTTCGTGCTTCTTTGGAGCCATTGCGTTACCTGAACTCAAATAAAACGTGCACATTATTGAAATGAGATGTTGACAAATGGACTGTCATCAAATTGAAATGATTTTTATTAAACATTTTTAGAGCAAAGTCTCACAAAAATACTTGATAGTGATCTTTGATTGCTTGTAGGAGTTTCTCTAATTCTTGTATTTTCGCTGCAAGCGACAAACGAAGAACATTGTTCATTCTTGTACACAAAGCGTTTGCGTGGGCATATTTGTGGCGTATGCTCACTCAAATTCTCTCAATTAATATAGATGATCTCGTTCTTTATTCTGCACGGATGTATTCGCAGTAAAAATGTCTCGTCTATTTTTACCAAAGCTGAGCAACAATAAAAAAACACAAAATAAAAAAAAGAACTGAGCGTGGCTTCTTTTTCCGAGAAATGTGCGCATTCAAAAATCAGAGATAGCCAATTTCGACTGAACTTTGCGTATATTTTTATATTTGATTTAAAGTTCAATGTAAGCACGTCAGAATCGCGTCTGAATTCCATCCGATACATTTCTGTATATCGATTGTATAGAGCGGAATAACAAAAAAAACTTTCCAATGCGATAGGAGCAGAACACATTCAATCTGCTACTATTTATTATCAGGCTAGTTCTCACTTCTCAGCGACCGCTTTCTGATTATCTCTCATTGACATAGGCATAGAAAGATGTTCAGCTCGCTAATGTCTTTTCTTCACGCACGTTTCGTTCGTTTATGTTTGTGTCTACTGCACATTTATCATTGTTTGTTTGTTTGCAACTGACACATACACACACGCCATTTCAATGACAATTTCAATGCATACACGCACACTACTTTGACCATAGAAGAATAAACAACTGTCGAGAAGATAAGCAATGGCATTAATGTCAAAACATTCCAGAAAAACGGAAAACAAAACAGCATTTATTACTCAATTATATCAATTACTATCGCCGCGCAATGGTCACCGCTCTTCTCGCTAAAAAAAAGAGTAGATTGTTTGTATGGGATTATAAAAAAACCAGAAAAAAATAAAGCAAAAGTGCTTGAGAGTGATTAAAAGTATGAAAAAAAAATTCCAAGAATTCAAGATTATAGCGATATTCTTGGAATGTTTTAACATAATTTTCTAGTCGTATTTTACTTTGAGTATGTTCATTCAGTGTTCAATGATAGTTTTTCATTGCAGGCACTATCAAATTCGAGGGTTGAATTCAAACAAATTCAATATTTGGCAAATTTTTGCTATTCATCTGAATTTTTAATTCGCAAATTCATTTCACCAATAAAATACCACCGAATTGATACAAAGCAAAATTCGAACAAAAGAAATTCCACTTTCGCACTAAATGTAGCACACTGCCGAAATAATTTTTGGTAAGCCATACTTAAAGAGAGCGAAAAAAATGCGAACGATATTTGGCAATGTGCTTTCAACAATAACAACGACCATAAAAAAATAGGAATAACAGTATCAAACGAACTTGTTTTCGTATTTTTAATAATGATTTCACCGATTGAATGAGCCGTTTTGCTTTTTTTTTGTCTATATTTCGTTTGGTTTTTTTGCATTTTTTTTTATTTTGATCAAAAATTGTGACATTTTGACGAGTCAGTAAGATCGTTAAATACACCAAATGTACAAAAGTTGATGAAACAAAAAAAACGTTAAATTTTTCAAAACACACTAACACACACACACACTCAAACACAAAAATAAATTAATTTAAAAAAAAATCAAATTATTCAATGAACGAATCGACATATTAAAATTTTTCATTACCGAACAGACGACGAGAGATGTGTAGTTGGTATAATTTATAAAACAAAATCAGACGAAGTTAATTGATTCAAAATATCTAGCGCAGACTTGTTTTGTGTCACTAAATTTTTTTATTGTCGATCATTTTCTAGTTTTTCTTTTCTTCTTTTTGATTACAGCACATCATCTTTTCACTCTTTCTGTTACTTATTTCGCTTCGTTTCTTTTTTCTATTTCACTTAAGTCAATTATTCGTATTTTTATACTGTCGTAGCTGTTGCTTCCGTTGTTGCTGCTGTTGTTGTTATTAACGTTGCGCGCTTATTAAATCAAATTCAAATTGATTTACACATGAAAAAAAAAAACAACGTTGTTGCGTGCGTCCAATGTAACGACCCGCTTGGTTTTCTCAATTTTCTGTCCAGTTAAATTTGGATTTTAGCAAAAAAAAAGTGTTTTTTTGCGTACGTCATACGTGCGATTTTATCGCTTGTTTTATTTTATTCTGTTCACTGTATGTTTCTCTTTTTTTTTTGAAAAAAACAAAAAACGTTGTAAATTTTTCAACATTTCATTGATGGTTCTTGTGTGTGTCTTGTTTCACTATCTCGAAAAGCGAGATAATACGATAAAATACGTCCAGTCGAATGGCAACTACATTGAATACTGCTACGCGATAGCACTGAAAAACGGGTGACTTGCTCATCACGACTGTAACACATGTAAAAGTATTGCCTGAAGCGCCTGTCTGCGTGTGCCCATTCAAAGATGTATGAGTGAGCATTTCAAAATAACATTGCGACTATATATATATGCGTACACTTGTATACCGATGAAACAAAAAAAGCTTCGACACAAACACAACATATAAACGATGTGAGCGCGAACCGCTTCACATGTGTGTTTGTGTCTATCTCTTTCGTGTGCTCCATCTAAGTCATAAAGCGCGCGTGGAAAAGGAAACGAAACACACATAAATATGAAAAGACAACAACGCAACGAGATGTTTATTTTTAATCATACATAATCAAATATTCGCTTGTTTGAGTGAATTTTGTTGAGACACGTGAACGCTAAACGGATCGGTGTATATGCGACTGAATATGTGTGTGAACGTTTATCTGTGAGTGCAGAGTGGAGAAAATAAACAACAATTAACGCATCAGAAAATGTTCGGCAATGATGATTGGAAGAATAAATGATAATGATTTTCAGTTTGGTTGGCGATGACACTGGGGCTCATTTGCGAGCTTTTAAATTTGATCAAAATTGACCCGCTATCAATGCAGACATCATTTTGACATATTATAAACGCTCGATCTGACACTGGGTGGGTGTAGATGTGAGCCGAACACCATCCGTAATTAGTGTCTATGATTAAAAAAAACACTGAAACTCAGTCAGGCAGAAGTTCGTATTTCAATTCGACCTTTTGGCATTTACATTTTTGTTTTTCAAAATTGCTGCTTGAAGTTTTTCGAAATTGGCCATAGAATATTCTTGGCATTTGTGTGCGTGGTCAAACTAAATCAAATACAATATTAATATGAGCTTATACAATTGAATTGCAATGTCATGCGATTGCCATGGAATGTCGATGTGTATACAAAACATTCGAATATTGTTTCGTTTCATTCCTTTACGTTCTTCATATCGTTTATGTGGCCCTAATTCGCATAGCTCATACAAGTGTTGGCTCTTACAAGTGTCGCAATGCAAACCCTTGCGTGATCAGTAAATTCATCGTATTTATGTATTATATAAGGCATATTTACTACGACGGCATTCATTTCATTCCATTCCATTCAGACCCATACGAATTTTGTGCCAGCTAGTATTTTGCTTCTCCACTCGCTCTTCGCCTATTTCTCTACCTCTCTCTCTCTCGTTGTATGTATAAGTGCTTTGTTTTCATTTATTGTATGACTTTTTTCCATTCGTTCGTTGGTTTGATCTATTTTTAGAAATAGCATATCAAACTCTATAGCAATAACAAATTACAAACAAATTCTATGTACTGGATACCCTATGTATTTATATATGGCGCGCTACCGAATGAATTTTACGTGTGAACTGTTCACATGCATCGTTTGTGATTTGTTTTTATTTTCAAAATATATTTTGTTCAGCTGAATATGTAGCATTTGAGAGAAAAAAAATTGATTTACACAGTGATATTGACATAAATTTCTCTCTGTTTTTTTTCACTTTTCATTCTATTTTCTTCATGTATATGATCAGAAAATCGTTTCCCGCTTGTGTCCTCATTTTTTTCGGTTATCCTCGTACAGAATTCAATTAAAATCCATATATATTGAGTCCACTTTGGAGCCCATACATTTTTAATGGAAATTGTTACTTTTTGTGGTGTGGACTTTATTGGGCCAAATTGAAGACAGCTGAAATACTATAGATATTCTATGTGGAGTGATTTCCCTAGGTAACAAATATTATTGATACTACTTAATAAAAATCTCGCTTAATAAAGTGATATTAAAACATATTTTTTTTATTATTATTTTTAATTTGAGAAGTGGAAAGATTAGGTACGACGATTTTTTTGTTATAAACAATTTATCATTTGAGAAAATGAGCAATTAGTCAATTCATCATCGAATGACGAAGGGCACTTATTCAAAAAAAGAGAAGGTGGCCGTAAATGTGTCATTTGAAAAACTAGCCAATAAAAATCTCATTGAGGTGGACTCGAGCTCTGATTCAAACGCATTCTACCGCTTGGCTTCAGTTTCAAGTGAATGATCGAATAGTCAAATCGGTTGTTATTCAAAATGCAAGCAATTGGTCCAAGGCAACTTGTGAAAGAACACTTCATCATTTCGCATTAATAGAAATGGTGTTATGTGTTTCTTCCGATCAATGTATGTTTGAGTTCAGGTGCTGGAGAAATGATTGAAATATATACAATTGTTCTGTACGACCCAACTGTATAGGTTGTTACGTACTTAACACATAATATCCCAATTTGTTCATTCCCATTTTTGAGCCATCATCAAGTGCGGATAAGTACGTAAGTACCATGTTTCGTGCAGATTTCTATTTTTAGACATTTTCAGGGCTTAACATTATTAATCAATATGTACGGTATGGACCATCCGAAATCCCTATGCTGTAAGTCTCTGTGCGTTATGCTGAGACAGTGCTGAAAACCGAACTACGAACCGTATATCGAATTGGAAAAGAAATTAAAGGGCTTATCAAAAAGATTATGTATTTAAAATTTGGTTTGAAAAACCATACAACGGATTGCGATTTATGTTTTAAACACATGTTGAATTATATATACAGTCAATGTGTGATTCGGAGAACAAATGGGTTCCAGACGAAAAATGCCCAAAAATAAACAAGTGAATCGAATCGGCTTGAAAATAGTATATTTACTGGTTTTAAATTGTCGTCCATTATCAAGGATGATTTCACAGCAATTAAAAAAACATTGTATCGAAACAAATGTGTCGGATGCATTGTAATTTGATTCGGTATTGGAATTGACATTTTTAAACGTTTGCAGAGGGAAACAAAATTAAATTTATGTTACAAGTCCCCCGCAATCTATATAAACACTTATGTGTATAAGAAAGTCGACAAGAGAAAAGCAAAACAGGCCAAAGGCACAGCCAAATATATGCATATAAAGCGAGCGAGGGCCTAAGACATAAATAATAAGAAGCAGAAGCATTTGTAAGAGATTACAATTTAATAATATATAAAATGTGTACATATACTGAAAAACGAATGCTGTATTATAATACAATTATGGCGATAGCGAACATCTATCTGTTTCAAGTGGTGAATATATGTATATTAGTGTAGAATGTAGTACATCATACACCCAATATAATGCCGTTTCTAAAAATAGACACAATGCGCACTTTGGATTGCGCACTTGTTGGACTCTTATTCACTGTTGTATCACTGTCGGCTGAGGGCAAATTCTCTCTAAAAGAAGGCAAAATAACGTTGAAAGAGAACAAAGACACATACAATGATATAACAGGAAAAAAATGAGCTTCTCGTGTTCAATTCGTTTTAAATGAAGTGTTTTTTCCTTTTATTTCTCTCTCACTCTCTCTTCTACATTGTTTTCTTGTTTATTTCTTGCTATTTAACTATATTTTTGTTTACTTCGGCCTATTAAAGTGGAGTTTGGATGGAGGCTGAATAGAGTGAGATAGAAAACGGTCGAATGATCAACAAGCATCAAAACCATTTGTAGTGGTTTGGCATGAACGGCATTTTTTTTTATTAGCTATTCGATTTGAGGCAAGCGATAAGCACTGGCAGAATAAGCGACGCCAAAATAGACATTGATATCTTCACATAGGCATCAATTTCATTGCGACAATCTCGCAGCATTTACCGTACAACCAATGTTTATTCCACCGATGAACATTTTCTCTCTCTCTCTCTCCGTCGCATAAAACAATCTATATGCATGCCATGCATGTCTCTCATCTCGCTTCATTTATTCCATTTGACTCTTTTTTGAAAGCCACTGCATTTTTTGCTCGCACAAACTATTTATTTTTAGATTTTTTCAATTGGTTCAATGCATGCGCTTATGGGTTTGAAGTGAAGCCAATTATAGCCACTGTTAAGCTCTAACTATTCACACAATCAAGCTGACAACTGATTCCAACGTCTTTTGCATTGATAGCATTGACGTTGTCAGCATGGCTTTAATCAAAACAGGCACAATGCCACTGATTTCAAGCAACTACATCTTCAAAATATTCACAATTCACTAGTAAGATCATCAATTCAAATTCATTGCACATGCAATGGCACATATTTCAACTTATGTGCTATGCAAATGTTCACATATCAGTCACGCACACAATGTCATACCATTTGGATTATCCAAAACTAGTGGCATACAACGGGCAAAGGCAACATCCATCGCACATTCTCACATTCATAGCGCTCTATTCTTGTGCTCTCAATGCTATGTATCATCGGCGTCGTCATCATCATGTGGAAATGTGACATAACCGTATGGCTCGGAATGTTACAGCCTGTAACAGAGAGAAAGTGGAAAATCTCTGTGTTACACGATCCAAGGGAAAAGAGGTTAAGCATAATACAACAAACAAATTCAACATGTGGCATCACATTCACTATCACACACACACACACACACGCTCGACTGCAAACATTTATGTCGCAATCATATTTTTAGCATTCGCTCCGCAGTCTGGATTTTAATCTATACTCACGTTGAAGCACACAGTTTAGAAACAATCCGAGCTGATGTAAATTATGACCATTGTCTATTTATTATGAATTTTCAATTCGAGAAAATTCTCTCACAGACACTTGCTGTCTCTCTCTCTTTCGCTCTGTCCGTCCTTTACTTGCTCGCTCAATTAAATACTTGTTTCGGCCATTTAATTCTAGTGAAAACAACCACCAAACAAACTATATGTGCATCTGTTTTTCTCCATTTTTAAATTTAATGTTACATGTACTCGTTATCGTCATCATTATAATTGTAATTTTCAATTGAATTGCTATGAAAGTAACGTTACTTGATAATTCATTGAATTGATTCGATTAGAATTGTAGCTGATGGTGTGCAGTCATAGGTTGATATTTAAAAATCACAATGAAATTGCAAGCGCTCTACCGCGTTGTATGTTTCATATGTAAAACTAGTATATATTCGTGTCGTCGAAACCAAAATGTCTACGAGATTTTCAATTGTGAAATATTCGACAAAGCAATTGAATCATCGTTTCTCGCCTTTCCCCCTACAAATCTATATATACTTCTCGATCTTTTTTCAGTCGAACTGCATTTTAGAATGGCTGCATTCTCTCTATCCCTTGTTTTTAATATTTAATTTGATTTGTCGCATTTGATTGACATGTCGAATTGATGATAGCTCGCGGTTTTGTCAGCGATTCCGTTAATTTCATTATTGTCATTAAGTCAGTGTATGATATTTGAATGCCTGACATCAAGAACTTATCTAAACTCGTTAAAGGGCCTCACAGCGCGACTGCATTGCATCGACATGTTTGAACGTTTATTGTAATCAATTCTAAAAATAAAATCGGTTGTTTGTCTTGGTGAGGTTATTTTTGGTTCATATTGAAATTAAAGAACAAAAAAAAACCCTATGTATAAAACGATTGTATGGAAATGAGATTGCTGAAAGCAACGATATAAAGTCGTGCACGTAACCAACCACTTCGTTGCATCGCAATCGTTATCAACTATCATAAATAATTCCGATTGTATTTTGACTCACAGCCGCTGCTCAGTTAATTTTCAAAAATAAACATTTTACGATTTCTGATTTTGGAACGAATCACACTTCTGAAAATAATAAAATCGTTTTTCGATGGTATTCATATTCTGGTTTCAGTTTGTTGTTGTTTTTTTTCTCTTTAATTACGATTACAAAAATTTCATTTGAAATGCGATATCATTCTGAAGAAACTGAGTCGACTGACGCGAATGATAATTGAATGACTGAATTGATAATTCATATATGATTTAATGGTGTCAAGTTGACTCGACTCCACTCAACTGCATTGCGGAAGCGATAATTTAATAATCGCTTATTGATTTAGTAATAAATCCAACTGGCTGATTAGCTCTAAGTCCTATTCACAATATGAAATTATGGCGGAATTGTTCAAACGGCTGCAAGCCGCGATGAATTCAAATTTATGGAAAAAAATATATATATGCAACGACAACGGCGACAATCTCTCTCTCTCTTTAAGCATTGGGTCACGTAACTGGTTTTGGGCTTTATATTTGCTTTTTGTTGTGATTTTAATTAATAATACGTAATTCCATTAATTGTTCGATTTCTAAAAATAAAAACCGATCAGACCTTATCGTCTTTCAAATTGAATTTGTTTCTTTTTTTTTCGAAACAACAAATGATAAAATCCAATTTCTCTGAGTCAGGCATGAGCGTTTGACGTGTTTCTCCTATTTTCATTCGGCTGTCACGAACAGAGATGCAATAGTTGAAGAAAATATATTCGTGGAAATATTTGATGGACGAATTATCGGATCATATGCTCGAACGTTCGTGAATACAACGATTTCGTTAGGAGGGGGGGATGAAAAAACAAAAGAAACAATAACAACATCGTCTATATTATTTTTAAATGCGTCATGCTGACAGTGCCAAAGCCAGCATTAGAAATAATTTGCGTGCTATCCGCTATTGGCGACGCGCTATCTCTCCTTCTCGCTCCCGCCACAATTGGCTTATCCAAACAAGACAAACTACATCTACAGATACAACCGCTTATAATTGATAATAATTGCACAATGCTATAAATAAATGCTATCAATGGAAATTTGTATTTCTGTATATACTGCAATGCAATTCCAAGAGCCAATTTGAAATGTTGATACGTAATCGTTTCGCTGATTTTTGTAGAGAGAGTGAGAGAGAAATATAAATGGTGAAATTCATTTGAATCGGCACGTATGTGTCTGTTTGTGCACTTTTCTCGTGCCGTTTGATTTTTTTTGTTTTGCTTTGCTCATACTAATTGAATCGCCTGACAAGTTTGAGAGAATCAAAATGAAACTCACTTCGCAGGCGATTATTTTTGTATTTCGAGTTTTTTAATTCTATTGATTGTGTGTTAATGAAAACAATAGAGAAGCTTAATGAAAAGAAAGAAATTATATGGTGATTTCTGAAAACAACAATTCAACACTATCGATGATTATATTTCTATTGCAATTAATTTGATAATGTCAAAGTTGTATGTTTCTGTTGGCGTTGATCTGTAATTTGCATTTCGCAATTTCACCATCTCTCTTCTTCACTCACTCTCTTTCGAGTGTCGGTGCACATTAGACTTTTTCTAATGAATTTCTATGCTACAATCGACAGCTCTAATTTATATTACGTTTGAATTTAACATCATTTTGCATTTTCAATTATTAAATTTAAAAGATAGTTTCGATGCAAAATTAGTGGCAATATCATCTAATACGAATCATAAAACAAAACCAGACTAACCTGAAAGGTCTAATAGCCAAAAACGATAAATTGAATATAGGTTGTGGAATTTTTGACCAAAGACCGGCATCTTCGATGCCACATTTGATCAACCGAAATATTTAGACAAAACACAATGACGTCAATAGACGAATAAACAAAGGTTTCCAATTAAACATACTTTCGCTCGTATGCTCTTTTTCATTTTGGTTGGATGAGCTCATGAAATGGGCTGCATTTTTTTCGGCAACAAATATACTTTCATGGTTTCTAAATTGATAACTAAAAACAAATCAAAGTTAAAAATCACTCAAATTATCGCAATGTTCAACAAAAGAGTTGAAAACGGAATGCAAAAAGGCTATTGACTGGCATTGAATTCGGTGTGACCTCTATAGTTAATCAAGTTTCAACCCGAAATACCCTGTCGATTTGATGATAATCAGAAAGTATGGTGTTATTCAACGATTGTTAAATGAAATGCCGCCGAAACATTAATTAATTTCTCTCGAAATAACTGTTCAACTGAAGTTTTTTTTTGCAATCGACAATTGGAATTTTTAAAATGTACGAGATTGTTTGTTTCAACTTTTTTTCCTGTCGAAAGTGATGTGCTGAAAAAAACCATTGTGGCAGACACAAAAGTCGTGATTTATCAATTCAATAGTTTTTTATTTGTTTCACGTTACGTCGAACGGTATTTGTTCGATGCTCTTTTAAATACCATCACTTGTATTAATTAATGCATGTATTCATTTCGTATCGTTTAGTTGAGCGCACTTCTTTTTTTTTCTGTACAAAGCTTGTAAATCTATTCGACCTTTTTAACCTGAATTCTAAAAATAAAGACGGAAAAAACGAGCATATGTCCGATAAGTTAGTTAAAATGAATAAATTCAAAATGTGAATTGAAAATTGAAAAAAAAAATGCATTCGAGTCAGTTTTTCATTTATTCATCATATCAATAAATGTGTGTACATTTGTGCAATAGTGGATATATCATGTACATCAATTTAATGGATCTACCATGATGTTCCATTTGGTGTGCTATTTTGAGCAAGCAAACAAACGGGACGGTCATTTTGCTGACAGTTGGTAGAAATATAAAATAATTGTTCCACTGATAATCATGTATTCAAAAATTAAATGGATCCGTCCTTTAATGCATAGCAGATTGGACTTCTCTTTTTACGAGAATTTTGAAATGTAAATTCCGAATCGAAGAGCTCAATTCATTAAATTCCAAAAGCAAAAAAACCACAATAGAATATAGTCAATATGGCTGCAAATCAATCATCATTTAATATGAAAATGAATACTTAAAATAGTATAAACAGCACTGCTATTCACGAAATTTACGCTTCGTGTTAAATTCATTATTATATGTTTGAACCATCATAGAAAATTGATACAATAAATAGAATCGTTCCATCGTTAAAAGCGAAGAATATCCAACCAACGCCCCGAATTAATGCTCATAAACGCACATTTTCTCCAATATTCATAATTAGATGGCTTTATGGTGTGCCTGTGTTCGGCAATCACTTCCTGATCAAAGACATTTTTTCTGCTTCTGTGTGAATGTTTACAGCGAGCAAATTCTTCTATAAATAGTCAAACTATTTGTGGTCGAAGGACTTTCAAAGTGAATATTGCATGCTCTTGTTATCCGCACACATAAACACACACACTGAGGAGGAGGAGAGAGAGAGAGAGAGAGAGAAATTGTGTTGCCATGTTTTTGTGCCAATTGATGGCAAAACCATTGCCAAACAATCTTCTTCTTTTTTTCGGTGTATTTTTATTACAATATTGATACTCATAATAGAAATATACGATTTTGATGAAATGAATACAAACAAAGCACCGAAACATGCTATGTATTAATTTGGTTGAAGTTTTGCCCGGGGAGCACGTAATCAATTAATTTTTTTGTAAAAGATAAAAACAGACGATTCATATATGGAAATATACTACAAGCACTACAGGGCACATTGTTTTTTTTCATATCGCTCTAAAAAAAACCAATTAAGTTGAACGATTAAACGATGAGACGATGTAATTATACCTTGACGATCAAGTATTGATTTCATACCGTCCATTATAAATAGCCAAATATTGTCCAAAGTCTCTGTGTGATTAAATGCAGTACACGTTCTCAACACATGTCTCATCCTACTCCCCCCGTCACCGCCACCGCTCGGTTTGTTATATTCTCATTGCATATTTATATTGCCAACAAAAATAGCTTAAGGCGCAAAAAAATAGACTGAAAAAAGCATGTTGAATTTCAGAACATGCATATTTATAGATAATAAAGTAATGGAAGAACCAGAAGCATTCTATTTTCGACACTAAATTCAAAGAGCAGATTATATATACAAAAATATAAATCGGTTGAGAATCGGTTCTGATATTTTACGATCGCAGAAACATGTGCTCGCATCCAATCACTATTTTTGGCTTTATAGTGGTTCAATAAGTTTGTTTCATCGTCTTTGCTCATAAGCATTCTTTACTTCCATCCGCTGATTGTCGAATCGGGTTTTAACGTAGCGACCAACAAATATCGATTTCGTATAAATTGTACTTTTTCTCACACCCAAATGGTCTAGAAATAGATACAATATTGGAAGTGATAGTGAAAACAAAAAAAAATATACGACTTCAAGTCATTTGCCAACTCTTTAAGGTCCACGCCAAGATTTTTTTATGTTTCTGCGAACACGTGTCGCCAATTCTACGAAAATCGAACCGTTCATACAAATGATGAATTGATTTTTTATGTTGTCAACCATGAAACGAATCAAATATAAATTATTTCCAAAAGCAACAAAAAAATATCCATAAATTCACACAGAAATCTATTTTTGTTTCGAACTTTTTTTTGTTTGTAATCAACATGACGACCTAAAGCGTTCGCATTTCAAGCGACAATGTCAATGTGTGTGCGTAGACAAGAAACATTTTCGGTGGTGGAAGGAGGAAAGAATTTGTAAATCCGTTAATTGAAAAATCGAAGACAAATCATTTTAATGGCAAGAAAATTTGTGTTATTTTTTTTTAAACTGCGCATTTTTCTTTTTTGTCCGATAAATCATTTGGATGGGTTTTTGTTTGGATGTGGCATGCTCAAAGAGCAACGGCTCTTTGCGTGTGAGTGAGCGAGATTAAAAATAACGAGTTTTTTCTATTTTTAGCGCAACCAAAATGATATTTTTCATGTGGCGGGGGAAATAAAAGCAATTATTTATGCATGAGAAAACATTTTTTGGCGTTTGCAACTCAAAACTTTGAGCCTTTTTTTGTATCTCTCTCTCTCTCTCTCTCTCTCTCTCTCTCTCTCTCGGGAGGTGAAAGAACAATAAAAAGGAGCAATTCACATGAAATCCGGCATGAACCTTAAATCAATTTTAATTTGTGAAATTACATCAAAAATATCAACATTGTTTGTTGTTCAACAATGTTTCATAAAAGCATTCAAAATCACGTTAAATATTAATACAAAATAAAACATTGCCGAATGGCAACGGCAATCTACAATGTCTACAATGTTTGAGATATGCCAACGCATAAATCAAGCGAAAATTTTCGCTGTGGTCCACAAATACGACGATTCGTTTGAAATATTCTTGACAGCTTCATGGTGTTCAATTGTTAGATAAATTTTGTTCGTTTGTATGTAAAACATTTATTTTTCGCTTAAACGATGAAAATTTATTGCTCGCTTTCAAATATAAAATGTTCGAATCTATTGCACATCTGAAGATAGAAGAGATGGGCTCCGTTGCATCCTACTTGAAATTATTCGCTTCGATTGTATTTTATATACAAACTTTTACATTTTTTCTTTGTTATTTGGTAAAAATAAAAATAAATGTTTTATGATATTTGATTTGAGTTTTTGCTTCGGGCACGGTGAAGGAGAAAGAAAGAGAGGGAAAGTGCATGACAGATCGATCTATGCTGTGTCGATAAAACATATGTTCATGGGGTTCTCCTATGTTGTTCGGCTTAAATGAACGCGAAAACACTTAAAATCGTTTGTCATTTTGTCAGTGTGAATGCCTACAAATCAAGTGAAGCAAATAACAAGCTGTTTACACATTACAACAAAGCAAATGCCATCAGATACATGAAAAATACACAACGCTCTTTGGCCGAAAATCACACAAAAATCACCAACAATTTGTGGATGCATATATAATTTGTATATGCAAAGTGAATGAGCGCAAATTGAATTGGATCCAACAAATTCGGTGTGTAGATGTTTGCTGTTGCGTTTACATAAACATGAAACATCACTGTCACAACGGCATGGGAAAATGAAAATCGCCGAAAATGTTTTCTCGCCGAAGAGGTCAGGTGACAGAAGTGATTTGATGTAAAAATAGACAAATTCTATAAATAATTCTCTCACATAATGTGTATCATAGTCGAATGCACTTGTGTGACTTCGAGGCAACAACAAAAACATCTATTTGTTTTATTTTTATAATGATCGAATGTGATCTTCTGTGAATGCACACAAAAATAGAGAAGGGAAATAAAACCAACCAACCAACAACAACAACATACGCACGCACACAGACATTAAATTGATATGTGAATGTTAATATGTGCTGTGATGTCGTTTTGGCGTGCCATGTGTGTTCAAAGACGCGTGAGAGTTTTCTCGATTTCATTGCTGTTTCGGCTATAAATAACAATGCCGAAAGAAATCGAGGGAAAATCAACATATTTAAACCGACAACTACAACAAACGATTTTCAAATGCCAAATGGAATTACAAACAGAACATTTAAAGCAAATAAAACAAAAACGAACTCACATCGAAAGTTCATTCAAATGTCATTACATGTATTTGTATAACACTCATCAGTTGACAAGGATACAAAGCATTCAATATACCTATTGAGTTTTGATATTAAGTTTTGTACTCGAACAGGAATTCGCCAGATAAATTGCTGAGCATTCACAATCACTTTAAATTTAATCGGATATTTTCCGATTGGTTAGAATGGCTAAAACGTGTGCGCCGATTCAAATGAATTGGGTAATTTGGTTTTAATTTTATTGATTTGCTTCAAATTGAATTTCGTTTTGGATTCCAACTTGAACTACTTTAATGAGGATCAAATGGCGTCTGTTAAATCATCTGATAAATTAAAATGAGAAAAAAATGTAGGCAATAATATCGATTGTGTGCTGAAAATGATGTGGATCGTGAGCAATTGTATCTGTTTTTCTCTCCGTTCAATCAAGTTAAGGATGAAAATGTGATAGCCACAACAGCCGCCATTATTTGGCGCCAAAAATATCATTTATAACGATGCTTTTCATTTTACTCATTCAAGTGAGCATTGGAGTGCATGTTGTGAGTGACTCGTCATAGCTCACACACGCAAACCAAAAAGTAAAAACAAGCTCTCAAGCCTGTACTGCATTGTTTTGAATGTTGTCTAAGGAATTTTCCCAATGAATTTTTAAAATTATTCCCTATAAATCTATCAAAATACGCCGCAAGTGTGATCAAATCATGTGTAATTTATTTCAAATAATTTGGTTTGATTTTGCGACAGCTGGACGCGCATTTTCGTTGAATGTTTTCATTCCAAACAATGAGCATTTGTTTCGCTTTGCCATCACTTCAAAAACTTTTCCCGCTGATTTACGATGCAAAGATGTTTTCCGACAGCATTGGCTACACTGTACACACACACACACGACGAAATTGAAAAGTCGTCGACGATGCCACCGAATAATAATGGGGCACAATGAAATAAAAGCGTGCATGCAAAATTCATGTGTGAATTGTCTCAATTTCTCATTTCAAGAACAAAAAGCAATTTTTGAAAAGCGTAAAATTAGAGCGTATGACTTCGTGTTTCGATTTGTTTTCTTTTTTTTTCTTCACGTTTTTGCCTTGTTATAAATGCAATTTATAATCTAAAATGCATTGTTAAGTAAACAACATTTGCTGTCAACGACAAAGGAACTGAACAAGGCTGCTTTTAAATTTAACACAGACTGTGACAACGAAATCGTAAACTATAAACTGAATTTAGATCTTCAAAAAGCAAACGAAATATTTGTCTGTGGTTTTTTTGTACGGTTTGAGTTTTATATGCGTCGTATAAATAACCGTTTTTCATGCAATTTTATCACTTTGAAAGAAAAAAATGCCTTTGTGATGGCACACATGGATCCCAAAGCAAATACTTTATGCCAGGGCGTTTTGTTTGGAAAGTAGATGGGTTTTTAAATCAATTCAATTATTTAAAATATTTAAATGATAATTAATTATAGTATCGTTGAGATAAGGAGAATGCCGGAAATTGTCAATTATACAATTTGAACACTTCATCCATCATGGCCATAAAACGATATCAATAACGTTTTTTTTCTACGTTGTTGTCATTTTGATTCGGTTATTTCGGTTGTCATTTTTGTGGGATTTCGACATTAAAAAAAAATCATACGATAATGTCTAATTCTGTATCATAACATATTGTGTAAGAATTAAGCAACGGCTGATAAAATTGGCTTGATCCACATGGAAAATCATGTTACAACATGGTACAATGTTATCTGTACATTTTGCTCCACTAATTTTGTTTTGTGATATTTTTATAGCGTTTTTTTTTCGCTGAAATTATTTTTATCGTTCATATCTCCTTCCATTTCTCAACCATATTCGTTCGGTATTTATAACGTGGCATAAAAATAAATACAATTTAAAGTGACTTTTTCATTTCTTTATGTCGATGTATTTCTGTCTGAAATAACATCGAGTGTATGGCTCTCGTAATTTGCATATTTCGAATCAATCATATTGAATTATAAAAATTGTTATTGACTTTGGTTTTGTGAAAAAAAAAAAAAACTTTTTGAGATAATCCCATTTTCAAAAATGTTGAATCGAACGAATATTTGTTGCTTAAAGTTCCCAGCCTGTGCGGCAATGTCAAAGACATAGAAAGTTTTCAGACTTTTAGTTTGGATGTGCTTCTGAAATTTGAAACTACGAAGGATTTCAGAAATACTATGCCAAACCTTCGTCTATATTTGGACTTTTCCAAGACATTGTATTTGTTTCTTTCCCATCTCTTTCTCTCTCAACCAATTAGCTTGCGCCTATTTTTAGAGCACATTTTGAATTTGTAATGGATTAGTTGCATGCAATTTTGTCATTTGTCCTTCTGAATTTTGTACATTGGAAAAAGCGTCGTTTATTTCTGTATATGCAATATACATTGTACATGTACATGTATAAATGTTCATATGCACAGTGGTTACCACTGGCAATTATCATTCTTCCGCTATATGTTGGAACATGATAGCGTAAAATAGTGAATTTTTGGGTGTGTTTAACGGTTTATTTTTATATGTTTCAATGGAATTTGCGAAGCTATGCTTACATATGGGTTTTGTTTAATTTTAGACAGTTCACCATATGTGGCGTTTTACAAATACGACAAAATCTCAAGTTCATAGCCACCAACATAAAAATAATTTTTTTTTTTTTAACTAAAACAAAGCAATTTTCAATTTCAAACCTTGCACGAGTAAAAATATCTTAATAAGGTCATTTTGAGTAATATCCCCATAAGACAATGATAGCTTATTAGTTTTGTTGATTCGCTGCAAAAATGACGAGAGAAATTGTTTCTATATATAAATGAAAAGCATTCACGCCCAGATTACGTACGTAACAAATATTGAAAAGAAACGTTGCCGCACGCATTTCGTGCATTCAATGGGAAAGTCTTTGGAAATCAATAACTTTTCAATATAAACGAAGTGACGGGTTTTTGTTTGGCGTAAATATAAATAGCAAAATACATACAATGCAATACAAAATCGATTAACGTCACTGATAAGTCAATGATAACGTAATTTAATTTGAAAGATCATTAGCGTCACACAACGTCCACTCGTCCTCTTCTCACTTTCTTCGCTCTCTTTTCCAATTCGATTTTATATAAGATCACAACTTTGACCAGTAACCGTGGTACAACCATGACGCACACTGACACGGTATCGAATAAAGTTAGAAAAATATTATGAAGAATTCAAAGCGAATACATATTATTTGGATATCCTTTTTTGCAATGTACCGAAATAGATAATATGGACATAGTGAGAATGTCTCACTCCATTTTTGGTTCACCTGTACATTTGGCTTCTCAAATCTTTATTTTGGTTCTATATTTAAACACTGACATATCATGCAATCATTCGATTTTTATGCTGGTTGTGTTACAATCGGTGACATCACTACCAGACCGTCCGAAGAGGTGTTTCATCACTTCGGTTCGTTCCATTTGGTGTTGAATTCGAACCGATCGATTTTGTGTTGGTGCGCTCATTGTGGCGTCGTTTGTCAACCCATACAATCAAATTGTCATACGTATATATAAGTTCCGTTTATTTTTAAATTATTTATAGTCAGCAGAGACTTCAATATTTCACAATTTATAAGACGATAGCGATATATTGCGCAGTTTCAATCATCGCCTGCCATAAGATCCGAGAATCATTATTATTTTAGCAATTCTAATCTAATCATTTCGATTCCATATTACCGATGTATGTTTCCCTTTTTTCTTTTCAAAGTTGCCACATACTTTGTAATCATCATTTTGTGAATCGGCTGAATTAAATGTAGCACATTTCAAAAGATCGAATCGACAAAATTTGAATGAAAAATAAAATCATCACCATTCGCATCGATTCTTGGCGATTTTGTGTTTTCTCTCCTGACTAAAACACTGAATTATTGCGCGCTATCAATGCGTTACGACACCTGGAAATTATAAAACAAATATTACATGCTAATTGACGAAGTGTATGTATTGTTTTCTTCAACGAAACCAAAATCAGTGTTTCAAATGACAAAAGTAAATAAATATAGCATCAAATGAGAGACAAATTGACATTGAGGCATCAAGTTTACGTGGTAATTCTGATGCGAGTGAAATGAAAGCCGAAATTCGGTGTATTTATTGTCGAAAGTCCGAATTTTAGGCATTACAACCATTTCCATGGACATTTGAAATGCGTTGGATGGTCTTATGTGACGTTTAGGCTGTACACACGCAAAATTGTTTCGATAATCTCATAAAATAGATAGATATAGACAAATAATCAATCATTTTGAGTTAAACTTTGATATTTTGGTTTTCTTTGCATGATAAACGATGACGATGAATTTGGAAACGATGGAAAAAATCGGTTACTATGTAGCCGTGTCACAATTTCACACTATAACACTAGAACAAGCATTTGTGACAACCTTCTGCTCACTGATCAACATTCATCTTCATCTGATGTTCATTGGTTCGGAATATTCGTGCAAAATAAGATAGAATCTATTTAACACCGACATAGAGACGAAATCACGCATTTCATTTTCAATGAATTTCGTACAAGACATGATTGCCAACGAATTTTGATAAATGGTATAATTTATCAATAGCGTCTAATTCACCTTTTACCGAAATCAAATCCAATTGAAATTGGAACTCAATGGACAGGGCCAAGCGCAACATAAAGGCTTTTTCAAAAATATTGGGCAAACAACCAAATCTTGTTGCCTGTGAACAAGGGAAACACACGCAATACACATCAAAGGAAATTTTAATCAAAGAATTTAACGAATCGAATATTTTTGAAATGAGGCCCAACAGAATTTGTTGCGTTAAGGCTGCGAAGGTGGTTGTTCACATCAAATGAAAATACAATTATATGCAACAGAACATAGAAGCCACAACAACAATGTCAACAATTATTTGTTAAATAACATCGTTAGCGAATTCATCCGTAAAGGCCGAATTTATTTTGTTTGTATATGTAAAAAATAAGAAAAATTGTGTAATAATTTAGCAATCGCACTTATTGCTTGTGACAAATGTGATTGAAAAATTGCTGAAATTGTACAAACCGCACCGATTACCGATTTCGTGCACTGCACGTTTGCAAATATTATTCATTTTTTAAATGGTTTTATTCATTCAAATCCCATGCCAAATCATCGCAGAATCATAAATTAGAACATAATTTCGACTCCAATTTGATCCAATGAATATTTTAAGCCAAGAGTAAGTGAGATATAAGTGATGTAAAATCGATTTTCATTAAATTTTATCATATCCATATTGAATAAAAATTGCTTAAATATTTCCACCATTGTAAGCTTTCAATATAAAATTAACATGTAAACCGTAACCAGAAACGGGAGTGATTCCACGAAAAACGTAACGAGAGAAATAGAAAAACCTTCGCCAATAACACCGAATAACATTCATGTAAGACCATCACAGATTGACTTGCTGTTTAATTTACATAAGAAAGAAGCGCTTCACATAATATGTATAAAAAAATACCGACTATTAACTATCATAATGATAGTTTGAATCATTTCTTTACCGTGGTTGTTGTTCACCGTTTCTTCGTTCTTCATCGTCATTGCCAGAGTCACGCAACAATCACGACTCCCTGCTCAAACTCCTTTCGAGGAAAAACGTGCAACCCACAACCACCCAATAAACACGATCGACGATTTGTGGATATTTTTAGAACGACATAATACACTTTTATTTACTCGCATCGAATAGAGATGAAAAAACAACAACCATTACCACCACCAACAACGGGGAAATACACAAACACATGAACGCACGGGCCATACCGTTCGCCGCTCTTGTTTGAGTCCATGTTGATGTTCCAATTTTTATGCCCGTTGTAGTCAACACTGTTCTCCACATTTTGCCATCATCGGGACAACGAAGAAGAGAGGGTTACTTTATAATTATGTGTATTGTAAATAGATTCGACCATATAATGTGATGTACACAATACATAATACATGTCATATGGAATGTGAACGAGTATATAATTCTCAAGGTCTTTGTCTTGTCTATACATCAAATACCAGCGAACAAGCTAGTGTATAGTGTATACCGAATTGTGTTTCAGGCGCACACAAGACATGGTTATTATCCTTTTATCATAACGTCATACATGCGGTGGGTAAAGAGAGCGCGACAGAACCGCACACCACCGTTCATCCGACAATGAAAAAGAGCTTGAAGAGATTTTCCATCCAACGACAACATCAAATTTGGCGCACATATTTCATCGAAAAGCTTCACCGTACGTGTGCCAACTCTGTATAGACATGAAATTCCAACCTTTTTTTTCTAAATACATATTGCAGAAGAGAAGCAGATATTGAAAATGAAGCAGATGGAATTCCATGAGCTTCATCACGCAGCGAGAAATTTGATTCACAATCAACGCAACATTGTAAAGAAATTTATTTTATAAAATGTAAGTGTTACTATAGCGATCCAATACATATTTTATTCTTCAATATTGCTACAATGTTTTACAATGAACGATATGTGATTGGTATCGATTTTGATTTCGCGTCGACATTCTGTCCCTTCATCAATAATATAAAATGTCTTTTCGGTTTAAGAACAGACGTGTATAGGTACTGAGATTGACCAGTTGACAATGATTTTGATGGCAAACGTATTGAATCACACTGCTATTGGATGCGGAGTTTCGTGTAATACACACATGATACAAATTGACAATCTCATTATTTTATGTTATTCACCATTTCGATATCGGTGTTTCGAATATGCTTTTGAATGAATAAAAAAGATAAATAAAAACTGAAAACGGAACAAAGTAATTTAAAAGTCCATTAATTATTCTCACATTTTCAAATTCAAATCAAATTTTGTTGTGTTGGGTCACCATGCAAAGTAGTAATTTGGCTTCAAATAGTTAAGTTGTTGGTAAAAAAGGGTATCTGAATAATTGATGTGCTCATTTGAAAATAGTAAAGTAAGTTGAGAAATTTTGATTCAATCATATCTATATCCACCACGTGCTGGAGACGGACGAAGATTTAACGAAAAAAAAATGAGTCGAAAATAAACAAAACATTGTACTCATTAAAAGAAGAACTCGTATAAACATGCAAACTTATGGGTTTTTTGTTGTGAATTTTTTTTTTATTTAAAAACATTGTACCGTAGTCTTTCTCACACAAGTGCGTCATTCAGCTTCAATTTTCTGGACAATAAAATATGAATATTTATTTTGTGTCGATATTCGACATCAAAGACTTTGTTGCAATTTTGTGTACACGAAAAAGAAGCGAAACGCATCAAGTAGGCAACAAAATTACGTTGTAGCATTGTAAAACTTGTAAAATTAGCCTAATGTTTATATCATAAAATCACATTGTTAAATTATGGTTTGAGCTCGTGCACGTCATTTAAGTACAATGATGCGGCGCTTATTGCACAACTTTTATTTTATTTTATTTGTGGTTGTACTTCACTCATCGCTCATTTTATGATGGATTTGACATTTTTGTTTTTTTTCTGAATTCTGACACAAATGTCGATAAATGCTTCATTTTGGCGCTTCATTACATCGATAAAATATTCATTTGCATTCATATGCAAATAATTATAATACGAAACGAATATAAGTGTCGAATAATTTTATATATTCACCGAATTTAATATTTCACTAAATTCTTAGTTATATTGTGTTGTTTATAATGTGTAAATACATTAGCAACTAGTATATACGGTGGCGATAGAATAAAGTATCCAAGAATGGTAAAAATAGATGAGATCAAGGTGAGATTTCAATGTCCATAAAAAGTGTGAAAAGCGCAAAAACTAAATCCAAAAACTACGAAGCTTACATTTCATGATTGTAAATTCAATCAAACTATTTTTAGATGCGCATTAATTTAAGGTACATTTGAACGTAGTTTGACACATGTGAATTTTTGCACATGTAGTTGTAGAAAATAGTATTAGGTGGAAAAAAATACAAATACAATGGGGAAAAGGATTGGTGAACATTTGAAATATGTAAAACCAACGCTTCGATGACCATGAAATTTACCACAGGTCTGACCGAAAGCGAACGGAGAGAAAGCAATAAAAAACATTCGTAATATTCTATTTGGACGCCGGAACATATTACCGAAAACGCAAAAAAAAAATCGATAATATCGCAATCAAATTATGTTAACCAAAAGTCTGAAAAGCAATATAGTACAAGCGATGTCCTGATCACACAATAATGTTTTTGCCACAGACTTTTTTTAATGTTTCAATTCTCGTTAAATTTTATGATTATTCGTTATGTTCACATTCATATTTTTATTTTGATGGCTGTGGCTATAGAATTACATGACCCAGTGTAATCGAATTTGTAAAAGCCAAGTTGCGCTTTATGTCTCCCACAGTGAATATTTAAAATGAAAAAAAAAATATGTATATTTTATTCATTTTATAGCATTCGAATCATTTGAATTCAGACGGCACGCTCCAATTTGCACACGGCGTAATTAATGTGAAATAAGCGTGTACAATACAAAAAAATCGACTAATTGATTGGGATAATGCATGTTTTAACGGAACAAAAGTATCGATTAATTTAAAATGAAATTGTTTCGGTTTTGAACGTAAAACCTTTTAATTTGATTGATTTTTTTATTATTATTTTTTGCTACCGAATTTTGATTATTTGGAGATTCTACTCACCTTTGGTGGGAGTTCGTTTGCTTGGACTCGTCATTGTTTACACTCCGGTTATCTATACTGTTTATTGGTTTTTTGATGATTTTGATTTTGTTGCGCTGAATGATAGAAAAAAGAGACAACAAAATTTAATTCGAAAAAATCTCTCAAAAAAAGAAATTAATTTGAATAGATTTTCTTTGCAAAATTTAGAAATTAAATGTGTTTTTTTTCGAAATTTCTAGATAATATCTCTACATCGATCATTGAAATTTCATCCGATGTATTTTTATGATCTTGGAGCACGTTTTGAATGAAGATATTTGTAAAAGGGCTGCTATTTACGCAACACGTTATAACTCATGCTCAATTATTCTAAGCATGCAAACTGTTTTCATCGGCATATGATCGAAAAACAAAAATTCATTCAAAATTCGTAATCAATTCATCTTTATTGCTGTGATCAACGTTAAATTATTTATATTCTTAAATGTGGTGTATAATTTGTTTGATTTTGATTTAAATTGTTTACACACACTCCATGACCATGTTTGTTTGAATCAAAATGACAATACTTCGGTTACTCACCTTTCTGAGGCACTTAAAACTGTTTTCATCCGATTTGATTCGGCATTGTTCATATAGTATGTTTGGACAATACTAGTTATAAAACTAATTTTTTTTGAACTACTTTATTTGATTGGAACACGTGAATGTATAAGATATAATCAATGATAGTGTCAATGGTAACCGTTTTTGCGGCACCGTAAAAAATAAAACAGTTCTACACACTTAGTTCATAAAAAAGGCAACAAATTGTATTTGATGTCGTTGATTCTTTTATTGATTGTTTATTAAAATTGTATATATATGTTGTTATTGCAAACAAGACCCGTATATGGAATATTGAAAATGTTGTCGTGGGAGAATATTTGAAAACGATCAATATACTTTTATTCGAGAGCACCACTTATTTTTTTAATCTCACATCAACCGTACTGCGTTTTATTTGATTCTAATTAGAAAATGGGGTTGAAAAGTGAAAAAAAAAATTATCAAAATTGATGGAAATGAAAACACAAACAGCATCTGAATTGAAATTACGGATTGTCTATCTGACACATTTCAGTCGATTATATTTTTTTTCTTTTGACATTTTTACATGTTTTCACAATTTAAATGTATACACACATTCCGGAACGTCAAACAAAAGTATTCAGGTGAAACAAAATTGATTGGCAACAAACAAAACAAAACACCAAAAAGTCTGCCCGACAGAAGAGAAAAAATACGTTTTACTATTTCACTTCATCGAGCTGAGCAAGGAGAGAGAAAAAAAAAGTTTCGTAAAAGAATTTGTCGCTCTCAAAATACTTGTTTGTATAAATACTATATATTGTTTTTTGTATGGGAGCGCAACCAGAACCACTGAGTGAACAAAACACACATCACTCGCATACTAGTTTGAGCAGTTTCAACGCTCCAACACAATTGCACACGTGCAAATAGCGCACACATAACACGAATTCAGTCACTGAACTGAAAACCAACGTTGCCTCAATCGGTTTTTTGTTTATCCAATGATATGTATATGACATGCTTGCGCACATGTGTAAAAGTGTGCGAGCACAGCTATCTATGTGCTGGTACGAATCAATCAAAGTGATATGAATGAATGTAAATGAACAAAAACGTTTTATTCTACCGCCTTTTATATTTAAAACAACAACAACAACACACAATAACAGAAAAGTGACAGACACAAATATGCTTGATGCTTTGCTTTCAATCTTTATTTAATTGTTAAATTTTCTAATTCTTTAATAACATCCATGTGCTTGAAGCTATCCGGTTCGTGTGTGAATTTCTTCAACAAATCCAATTTTGATTGATTATTCTGCGAATAGTACAACTGCAATTGATTCACCAAACATAGTGCCTCTTGTGCACTTATAACGTTTTTATCATATTCTCCGCGCATTAAAACGATTCCCAATTTTTCCGAAAACTCGGTGTAATGAACAATATTCAAGCACTCCGGTGCATTTTCCTTGTGAACCTATTTTTAACGAGCAACAAAAACAATCATATTTATAAAGATTTTTTTGCACACGAAATCGACGTATGTAATCACCTGGTAGCATAGAAGTGGAGTGAAATGAACAGTATTTCCTGCAAACTGAAGTAAAAAGAATTCAAAACCTTGACTTCTTGGCAATGGAACTATGAAAATTGCATGTTCCTTAGAGCGTTTGCTCAACAAATTGAAAGTATCGATCGGGATTGTGGCTACAAGAACATCTTTTTGCTTGTGATATTCCAACCAAATGTCTTTGATTTCGTCGGCTGTTTTATCCTGAAGTAAGTCCATTTTCATGATATCGTCCAACTTCTTGAAAGGAACTTCACCAGTCGCAACTCCACCGATTGACGGCTTGGGCCGCAACAATTCCGAGTAATTACTAAAACGAAATCTCACCGTTATAAAATGTAATCACAAATTCAAGTAAAAAATTTACCGCTCTTTTTCCGTTTTCTTTTGTGGTTTCTTTTGTTTCTCAACACTTTCCAAACGATTTAAAAACTCATCGGGCGAGGTTTGTTGAAGTGCTGCAATTTTACCCGCATACTTTTCAAAGTATGGGTTTTTCGTTTTCAACTCTTCAATTGCTTCCTCTGCACGTAATTTGGCTGACATGCTGATATTTCTTTGGAAAACACTTTGATATCGAATCGTACGAAGTGTCTTCAATGTGTGCCGAATCGCAATGGCCATTGACTCCACCAAAAACTAATTGAACAATTTAAAAAAATTAAGAAAAGGTTTAAAAGGTTAATTTTTTATTTTTACTGCGGCAAAGACATCACGATGTTCGTGTGGAAAATTTTCTATTATTCAATCAAATTGTGTGCTAGTGTCAAAATTTTGTCTGACAGTTTGTCATCGTTTTCGTATTGAATGACTTCGAGAACGCGTAGTAGATTCCGTTCGTAGTTTTTATTGGTACGAATATACGGTTTCAGAGTGAATGTTATTGATGTAAATTTGAATCAATGTCAAATTAACTGCGCAGTGAACTTTTACGATAAGATTTATCAACATATATGGAGATCTTGTTCATTTCAATCATAACGATTGTTACATTTAGCTGCCACAACCATGGATCAAGAAACATCAAGTGATGCAAGCGGATCAAGTGCCATAAGAAGAAGCCAGAGTGTTAAAAATAACGAAAACAATGGAAACAAAAAAGATAACCAAAATCAAATTGCTGCTGCCACTGCTGCCGATATTGAATCATTACCAGATATTTTCAAATTGAATGTCGATTGCTTTGAAGAACTTTTCGATTATTTGTCACTAGAGGATTTAGATAGGATTGCTCAAACATGCAAACGATTGGAACGAATCGCAGGTCATTGTTTAAAAGAAACTTATCCGACTTTGGGAGTCACAAAACGTTTTGACACCTTCATGACTACTGATGGGTATTCAATAAACCATTTACCCAAATACATAAAAAATCTGAGAATTTTCCAGGACATTACCTTCGATTTAACTGTAATGCAATCACTGCGTCATATTGAATTTTATACCGATGCATGGAAAGCATGTGAAAACTATGGATTCGGACGCATTCAACAAATCCTAAACATTGTTGAGCATGTGACATTTAAAAATATTCATCAACTCGATGGTGATATCTATGAAAATGTTTTAAGATTTTGTAAGAAGATGACAAGCTTAAGCATCGAATATTTATCAAAAGATGCAGGTTTTAATAATAACTGGATGCAGCAAGAATATCCAGAACTCAAATATTTTAAATATTGTGATTGTTACGGGAAACTTCACCCGAATGAGTTGAAAGTGTTTTTCCAACGAAATCAACAAATTCAAACATTCGCAACAGAATTCGAAAATCTACGTTTGTTAGAAGTGGAAGGGGCATTTGATGAACTATCTGGACTTGATGTGCTGGCCATTTCATTCAAAGAAAAGATAAAACATAAAGAACTTTCAATATTGAAATCTCTTTATAAATGTGGTTTATATAAACGTCTTCATATCTATTTTCAAAGTACATACATATTCAAACGAAGAAACCCATTCAGGGATTTACAAAAGCTAACAAAACTGTACATACCTTATCATCATTCAAAGATTTCATTATCTAGTTTTACTGATTTGGAAGAGTTGTACATTAGTGATTTATCAATTATATTGGACTTGGAAGCTTCATTGACCAACTTGACGAGCCTCACGCGCATTGAAATCGTAGCAGCAACTAACAATCATAATTCGATCTTCGTTCGTCGCATTGCCACACTCAATAAAATCTTAGTTTTTTGTCTTAATAACGATGAACTTGATGTGATGGCATTGAACAAAGAACGAAGCAGTTTGGTGAACGCACGAAAAGTCACAATCTACGTCAAGGAACGTGTATATTTGCGAACGAAATGGACAATGAAACAAACCGAATGGAGATTTATTCAAGTAAAGTGAATCAATTCTTATGAATGAAATCGCATTTTTAAAAAACGATGAATATACGCTGGATATATCGTAGTTGACGAAGGGAAAGAAAATCCTTGTTGTTTATTATTTTATTTTGGAACAGATCTGTTTCTGATTGTTTCGAATCAACAAAATATATAAAAAAAATAAAACTTGGTTGAATTAAATCGTCAATAACATCAAAATACTTGAATAAAAATAAATGTTTACTATTATTCTTTAAATTTGTTGAGAATAATTTTTTTGATTCCGTTGTTTATCTTTTTTCTTTTTAGCTAAAATCATTGAATATGTCGAAAATGAATGTTCCTACTGACTCAATGCATTTAAAATGTGAAAATGTCAAAAATCTGACATTTATATCGAATAATTACGAAAATGCGTAGTAGATTCCGTTCGTAGTTTTTATTGGTATGAATGAATGACTTTTCAATAGAAAACAAATTGTCTACAGAATTTAGAATCATTGTATGGCGTCATAAGCAAAATTTCCTTTTTTGCTTATCAGAATCGCTTCCGTGAGCGTTAAAATATTAGATTCGATTAATATTCGTAACATAAAATTGTAGTATTGACAGTATTAGCAAAAAATAAAGTGAAACCAAAAAATATTGTGAGAAAAATGTTTTCGTTTTTCAAAACAAAGAAACCAAGTCCATCATCATCGCCCGAATCCGATGCAATACCAAGCGCAAGTAGCAATGATTTTGTGATAGTCGATCCAAAACAAGGTCCGAATCAAAATCCGTTGTATCCAAATCCGTATGCCAGCGCATATCCAAATTTTGATCAACATTTCGGCAATCCGTCGGCGATGCCAGCAATACCAAATCGACCGCCACTTCAACACTCAGACAGTGTTCATCATTCAAATTATGTGAACGATATACCATTTAAATTATCATCAGAACTATCTACAGGAAATTCAAATGAAATCACACGCATTCAAGTTGACGATATCTTATCAATGATCACATCAAAAATGGGCATCGCCCAAATGGAATATGACTTTACACTCGAAAGAAGCCTTCTACAACAAACCGATCCGGTTGACACCACCGCGGCTGAGGAAACCGCTGAACCCACTGACGCCGCTGAAGAGGAACCACAAGAAGAATAGTTGATAGTTTTTTTTATGTGTTTCTGCCATACGTTCAACAAATGTTTGCTCTATTAAGTTAATTTACAAATGCAAATCATCATAATTGTAACATTTATTATACATATTCAATAAAAAAAAAACACAAAATTGCAAACGATATTAAATTAAAACGCACATACTCTCAATGGAATGTTTCTTAAAAACTTGTCATTTTTATTCATTTTTTATTCTTGATATAGAATTGCGAAATAGTCAATGCGAAAAAAAGGAGACAAAATATTCAACAATATGTTTGATCGTGCTATATTTACAATCTTATGTCAGAAAGAAAACAAAATGTTAACTTTAAAAACTGGAAATTTGTCAAAAAAAATTGATTGAAAATTTAAAGCACGAGGCTGAAACAATACTTGCTTAGTGAGGTGATTGTGGAGGTGCCTGTAAACGATTCGTAAAAAACCGATACGTTAAAACAAACGTATTGTTATATTTTCAATAAAGGTATGTTACCTGGCTAAAATACGGCGCTTCGTTCTTAGATAATAGCGTGTGGCAAACATCACATACACGAGCGGGTTTGTTATTTCGGCCGGATGCGACCGTTTTTGATAAGCATTTTTCTAAGTTTACGAAAAAAATAAAATAAAAAAAACGTTCATCTTACAATAAAAAAAAGATACTTACCACAGTAAATTGAGCCACAATGACGGCAGTGATGCTACAAAAGAAATAGCATTTTAAAGGATAGAGTTTCAGACAAGTACAGTTGTTGGCTTACCTTTCTTCGTGTAACAGTGAAATTCGCCTTGCAACTGCGACACTCGTCCACATCTTCATCGTCTTGCCAGCGCACCTATTAAATAATTATTTATGAGTCATCGAATTTTATTTATTTTTCTATCGAATCGTTTTTTATTTATTCCTTTCTCCGCACCTGAGTGTCTGCAGCTCGTATTTTTTCCAATTCCATCTGCGTAATTCGCAACGAAAAGTTTTATTCAAGTTCTTTCATTTCAAATAAACAACAACATTTACCTGCAGCGATTGTGATAAACGAACAAAATCTTTTTGTACATATTCGCTATTATCCAATTCCTGTTGTAGTACTGTTAATTTATTTTTATACTCCAAATTTTGTCGTTCAAGTTTTTCCTGTCAAATTAACGGTTGATTCATTATGTTTCGAAAATGGTTTGAAAAAATTGAGTTAAAAAGGAAATGTACCTTTGTTTGATTGAGTTCAATGAGTTGACCGTGCAAGTCGGACGACTCCTTGTTCCATTCATTTTCTCTCTTTTCACTTTTGTCTTTCAAATCCAGTAGTTTTAATCGTTCACTCTCTTGGGCCTTAAGGTGTGTTCTGCAAACGAAAAAAAAAAATTTTTTTTTAAATAAAATATAAAATAAAAATAAAAAATCAAATATTCCGTAAGAACCTACTCTAACGCTTTGATTCTTGCTGTAAAATCCCTATCATTTGCCTGACGTTCGGCCCAGGCTGTTTGTAGTTGATCGCGTAATACTTGCGTTTCATCCGCAAAAGTGGCACATTTCCGTTGCTCAAATTCACATCCAACGCGTGCTTCAATCAAACTTTGATTACTCTGCAATATGAGCTCCTGAAGTGCTTCAACCGTGTCTGGTAAATCGATGAGTTGATTTTGTATTTCTTCGGCTGAAGCCATGTAACGTGCGGCCAAGAAATCATTGTCGTCTTGCAGTGTATTTAAATGACGATGTACCATTTCGCGTTCGTTGGTCATTTTCGAGAACTCTTCGTTCACCTCGTCTTTGAATGCAGTATAATGTCGTTGGAGTGTAGACATTTCTCTTTCATTGTAATCCACTTGTTTGGTCAATTGCTGAACTTGTTCATTGTACTTTTCACGTTTCTCTTGCCATTTATTTTCCAAATCGTGTCGCAAAGCCGCTTCTTTTGCTAGTTCTTCGTTGAAACGTTCAATGTCTTTGCTCAGTGCATCCTTTTCAGCCTGAATAGTCACCATTTGTGATTCATAATTTTTACACATTTGACAATCGACACCAATTGTTTCGGCTGTTGATGCCGCTATTGGTTCTGCGGTTGTCTCACTTTGGTTTATTTTACTCTCATTCAGCATCCCAACAAGTGCTGAACTCGACGGGATTTCATTTTGTATACCAGAAGCTTGACGTAACTGTTGAATCTCTTCGTCAGCACTTCGTAGCTTTTCTTTTAACGCCTTGATCTCACCTTCCAATGGAATCACTAGTGATCGCAATACTTCAGCATCTTCTTGTGCCTAAATAACCAACTTAATAGATTACCAAAAGATGCCTCTCACTATACACAGTCGAATCAGCTTGGAACTATCTGATTCGATCCGCTCTGATACATCAACAAAGAAGCTTTGTATGTGCGAATGTGCGTGAGTGTGTGTGATTGATACATTCAGTTTTTGACATGTTTTAATAATGAAAATGATACATTTTAAGCGATATCAATGAACCAAATGCAAAACTAAAGATCACATACACATAGAAAGCCACAAATATCGATGACAATAAATCATAAAATCAAATGAAAAACAATGCATGGCTGCCACGTTTACGATTACGTACATATTTTGTTACCTTCCGCATGGAATCCTCTAGATTTTCGGTCGATGATGACGAATCGCCGCCTAATTTTCTAACTAACGTTTTCTTAACATGACTTAAAACTGGTGCAAAACTTGGTGTGCTTGATTGTGATTCGTGTGGCTGTAAATATAGTTTTGTGGAAAAAGCGAGAAAAAATAATACATAATTCAAAATAAAGCCACAAAGTAACGCTCAAATCTAAAAATTAAATCTAACTATGCTCACGAACACTGCTCAAGCATTACTACGGTATAACTGAGAAAAATTATGTACCTGTGGTGATGCTGATGATTGTGAATGAACTATTTCAGCTCGAAGTCGTTCATTTTCGGCGGTCAATCGATCGATTTCCGACTTCAAAAAACTTGACTCTTCAACAGTTTCTGTACACGACATAAAAAGTTTTTTGTTTTACCTATTCATGAATAGAAAGATTTAAAAGAAATTACCATGAACTAAATGTTGCAAAGATGATATTTCTTCATGTGCTTTTCGTTCTTGGTTTTTGATGTCTGTTTCTCGTTTGTATTCGGCGATCACAACTTGACTTTTGGTTTCATTCAATTCCTTGCGTAAATCGGCCAATTGTTCACTCAACCGTTTGCACTCGCCTATGGACATCAAACAAATCAATAATTTACATATTTTTCAAGCTAATTTGATAATTTGCGACCAAATAAGTACAAGATATTCTCAAATTGCAAATAAATCACCTTCTTTTTGCAAAAATAGCTCTTTCAACTTTGCTCTTTGCATATTAAATTCGTCCCGTATGTTTTTGTTGTCAGTTTCAACGGCTGACAATTTTTTCTGTAACTCTCCTGAAAATCCAACAGTCACATCAAATCAATTGGATTATTTTATTTTCATCATGTGATTTGATACATACCAATAACATTGTCACCGTCCTGACTTGGTGCAGTATCCATTTTCAATGCGATTCGAAATCTCAAAACACAAATTGATTTATTCCAAATATGCTTATGTCATACGGTAATTTCATTATATTTCCATTCACGTTCCACCGTACATCCAACGACAATCGATAAAATGAAGCTATTTTCGTATTTGAATTGTTGTTCTGGAATAAGATTCGCTTGAAAATGGTATCTGGTGAGACGAAGAACAAGTTAGAAAAATTGATTTGCACTGTAACTAAATGATATGGTTTTTTGTTGACAGTTCGCAATTGTTTCTGTAAAATTGAAACAGTGTTGCCATAATCGTTTGCTACGTAGTCGCACTGACAGTACATCAGAGTGTTATTAAGACCTAGCCCAATTTGTCAACATTGTTCGCAGTACGGGATTTCCAATGAGTCAGTGTTGAAAAAGAGCGTATTTCAAAACCAAAAAATTACCTTGCCAATGTCTTACTGGATGTTTTTTCAGAAGAAAACTCAGTTTTATTATTTTTCAAATTGGAAAACGGATTTATTATTACATACTTCATGAATTACGGCATACAAGAAAATTGTACAAAATCGTTTTTTATTTGGGGTAATTTAATTCCATATACTGATGATGTTTTAATGTTTGTGTGTATAAATGCGCGTTTAATCATGAAAAATGGAATGATTTTAATTTTTGATAATTC
>NW_022198157.1:474187-514045 GCF_009176525.2 Contarinia nasturtii | reverse complement strand
ATGCTTTTATTAAAGTAAAATAATCGTTTGTAGATTAATCAAATGTCTTTTTTGTTTTTATCAGGCGAATATCTCGAATGTGTTTTCACTATTTTCTGTTTTTCTTTTGTTTCTCTTGTATAGACAGTCTTTGGCTTCATTTCAATCAACAAAAAGCAATTCACTTTCGTTTATACCTAGCAAACTAATATAATCTCTACTGTGCGACATAAACAAAGACTGAATATACCACAATGAACTGAGTTGATCGATCACGCTTCGGATCGAATTATGTATTGCATTTTAACGAAATTTTCCATTTTATGCTTCGTTTATAAAAAAAAAATTAAATGCATGCTGACGCAGATGAAAAAAAAATAATACCCTTACTTCACTACGCGGAAATTCCAATCATGCTGATTTCATTTGAAAATATGAAATCGATTTCTATCACAAACAATCAAAAAGAGCAAAAAAACGTCGAATACAAAACCAAACCAAATGTATTCGTGCTGGAGAATTGTCTTGTATTTGGAAAATGATCTTGTATCTGATGAACTGTTTGTTATTGTGATTGTATACATTTTGCATCTGCTACCCACTGCGCCGTTTTTGCTGAAAATGTTGGGAAATCCTGTTTTTGGGAGGAAAAAATCGATTTCAATTAAATTATTTTTTTCAGTGATTCTTTCAATGCTAATGACAGCATAAGAATTCGGGTACAGCTAAGTGCACGCTGCATGTGTGACAACATAATATATTTCATTCATTAATTTGGAGCCGCATGCCATGCACATTCATTGACCTCATTCAATTGCTGACATCATAGCTGTTACTTTCATTACAACTGCTTACCTTTGCCGAACAAATGTCATGGATAAACTTTGAGTCGTGCGCGTATCCAAGAGTCACGAATGCTGTTTGCAATGCAGTCTCGTTGGCATGACTCATGTTGAACAGGACACTAATCAATTGATCTTGATGCAAAATACCATTAGGTGAAATTAATAAACCTAGTAATGTTTCCAGGAACGATCCCAGTAGGTTTGTTTTGAAAAATTGGCGATTGAATAGCTTCCAACGTCCGTGTAAACATTGTAATGATGTTAATACGGTTTGTGTGATATGTGGATCGATGATTTGCACCAATGCTTGACCATAGCTATTCATGATGGCCAACAGTTCATGGGCATGCTCCGGTTGGTCTTCGATTGGTATGGGTTGATCACTAGCACCGGGTGAGAAACCACGTAATACTTGCGATTTGTAAAAGTATTGCCAACGACTTGTCAAAATTCTGATAGTAAAAATGCGAAGCATTAGTAAAATTGTAATGTCATAGCAGAGGTTCATTTTTCATACCCATCAAATAAGCAGTATAGAGCATGAGCCACATCACAAAATTCGCTTGGATTTCGTCCTTGCATCAAAAGTGGCGATACGAAATTCAATGTGAAATCCAAAATTGATGGCAACAGATTTGCACCGAGACTTCCCGGCTGTTGCACGACCAGCAGTAGCATTTGAAGTAATTTTTCGACAGCTTTGTAACGATTGGTCGTCAATTGTTCTCTGCAATGATTTGAAATTGTTCGTTAAATTCAAACTTTGACAAAAACACCTTTATAACCAGGCAGGGTCAAAACGATAAAAACTCTCAAAATTGTCTCTTACCTTGTTGTTGTTTTAATAAAAATGTCCAACATTTCGAAGATGTATTGTGATCCCAATTGAATTTGAAGCGTTCGAATGACGCTGAGTGCAAATTTAAGGACGCAACTGGCAATCTCTTCACTCACCGCACCAAATTCTTTGTAGATCAAAATGGATTTTGTGATTGGTGGCCTATACGCACTGACCAGCATTTGTTTAACAGATGACGATGATTCGCGATGATGATCGATGATTTCGTTCAAAATGGGCAAAATCACTGTAATCACCTTTATAACTTTGTCATGTTGATTGTGCATCACAGAATGGTCCAAATTCAGCATATTCTCTGACAAATTGTGCACATACTCTTGCAACAGTGTGAGTCGTCGATCAAACGCTTGTTCGGCATTTGAGACATTCGGCCATGACAACACCAAACAATTAACAATTGCATTTCGAATAATGGTTGCTGCTTGTTGGTCCAAATATGTTAAATTGTTGCCCATTTGAATGAGCTGCTTAAACGATAGACAATCCAACATGTACTGTGGACGGTTGACCGATGACACTGTGAGTAAAAATTGTGCTGCAGCTAATGTAATCATTTTCGGCTCTTGCAATAGGTTGGATGGTGGCATCAGAATTTGTGCCACATTCTCGATCAACGATTTCAATTCGTGTTCACTTCGAAGAATCGGTGACCATGGCAACAGATTTCGAATAGAATTCAAGAGCTGAGCGAATATCTCGACAAAATTTGTACTAAGCGACGAATCACCAAATGATATCGAATGCAATTTATTCACCGCAATAAATTTAATCGCATAAATAAGGCAATACGTTATTTGTGACAAATTCTTTGGAATCTCTTGTAAACATCCTGCGAAGTGAAAAATGAATTTCAATTAAATTCAAGGTAAATGAGTAGATTTTCTAATATTACCTTGTAGAATTGGTGTCAATCGTGTCAATGTTTGACATAGTGATGATAAGTCACGGAGAATACAGTACACCAACTGACTTCGTTGGTTATCATTTATGATTAGCGTTCCATTGGAATCGATTGATTTTTCTAATGATTCAAAAATTTCGAATGGTTTACTCCATTCACTATAGACCTGTTCGAATACTTGAAGCGGTTTTACTTCGGCCACCAAAGCGATCGTTTCTATGCACTGTGTCAAGTAGTGCTGCCAATCGGTGAGCATCTGAAATGAGTGTGTTTTGAATATTTTGCCATTTTTTTGTATGTACTTGACCGAATACTTACATCATCATCGAGATTTTCATTATCCAGTGTTTTCAATTCCTCTAAATCGACGCGAAATTGAATTTTTTGTAAAATTCCGGCGACCAATAAATGCATGGTTTGGGTGTATCGTCCAAAGCCACTTGATGCCAGTCCAGTGATGATTGGATGCCAAATGGTTAATTTTTCAGTGAATGGAAGGGGTGCATAGCTTTCAAACGTGAAACTATACAGTGCTGTGATGAATTCAGGGAATACAATTTCATCGTCAATCCATCGTGACCATTGTTGTGCGATAAATAGCCGCAGTAATTCAGTTAACTTGTCCTGATACATTTCATTGGTCACAATCAGCCGTGGTTGTTTCAGAATATTTTTTATTCCATTGGCGATAACATGGGGTAATGGCAACGTTTGTTGACGATAAAAGAGTTCGGTGATTGCACCCAAAGCAGCAACTGAAACGTCGCTATCATGCTATTTGTGACAGAGTGAAAGTGAGATTTAAATGTGTGGTTTTGTATTCGTCAGAGGATGTGATAAAAAATGAATGAATGACTCACTTCTTTCCAGTTGGCCAAATCAAAAAGATTTATGAGTAGTTGCTCGTGTAATAATTCCTCAGTTGATGTCCACGACAGTAAATGCTGTACACAACTTAATAACTCTATTGCAGATAAACTATAAAAAAAGCGATTAAAAATAAATTACATTTCCAGCAGCTATGATTGCATCATCATAACACCAAAGTGTATGTTCAATGGATGCTATTTTATATTTAAAAACGTACCACAATCGATTATCCTTTGGCAGTGATTGAATCAGTTCGCGATCCAAAAAGTTACTTGGCACCGTTGCAAAATCAATTCCATTCAGACCATATGCATGAATCACAAGAAATTTTGTTAACAATTGAAACACTTCTGGCATACACAAGCTCAAATTGGAATGAAAATATTTTTTACGATCCGACGTAATGTCATCACGTGTGCTAACTAATTCTTCAGATGTTGTCCGAAGTAATGTGATACCTAGGATGAAATTTGTTTTCAACAATTCCATTAAATGACACATATACGATGAATGCTCATCGGGAAATTCACGTTTGCCCATCAATGCAATGAGTTGGGCGATTTTTTCGCGTTGTACACGCGACACCGTGGCCACATTTAGATTTGCATAGCAATTCCATAAAGTGTCTCGCAATCGCATCCGATCACTTTCATCAAGATATTTCCATTTTCGTACGATGGCCGCTTCAATTGTTGATGCATTGAAAAACCAAAAGAATTGATGACCATTCGCTGTTGCATTGTTCAACTGATACAAACACTGTGGCCACGAGCGTATGTCATTTTGAAATTCAATCAGTTGCTTTTCAATTTCATGTTTACGCGCATTGCTTGTGCTCGGATAGTTAAATTCGTTCAGCAAACCTTCAATAGCCGACAATGGAATCGAAGTTACCTAAATAGAATAAATCAATCAACACAAATGACATAGTGATCATCAAAATTAAAAGTAGGCAAAATTGCGTGACATTCTATGACCATAAGTATCAAATAAATGAGTCATTCACATTGAACGCAATAGAAAAACACAAAAAAACAATAACTCGCATTTAGGACCTTGATATTGTCCAACAAATGTTGTTTGTCGATTCGAATGACGCGATATCAATACCAGTCTTTGGTGCGTTTTTTTATACGATAGATAGATACATTCAAATCAATCATCATACTCACCATTATTGGTTTGATCAAATTATGTGGTTTACTGTGATTTCAACTGGATTCGAATTTGGTTATCGTAAACATGAACACGATAATTATACTAAATATTTAAAACAGCGACAGATGACCACAGTTGTGTAGCGAAAAAAAAACACACCAAATTTCGGTTTGAAGTCAAATACAATGAAAACTACAAAAGAGTCGCATGAATCCACAAAAAAAACTTCATTGACACACATAAAGAGAGAAAAATTGACAAGACGAAAAACGATTCGAGTCTATTTACATGCACGATTTTGATTGTGCAAGTGGGACAGGCGCATGTATTTGTACAATAGCATTATACCATATCACACACTATTTCGTCGCTCTGTTGGTACATGTGTCTGTGTATGTGTCATGCTCATGCTGGTAGTACGCATTTTCGCAAGTGAATTGACTAATTCGATTTCATTTGGAAATGGATGCGTTCAATGCGACTACGGGAAACACGATTGATGGTGAAATTTGTATATTTGAAATATTACTGCACATTTCTCATAATTTTTCACAAACAAAAATTAATTGGCTCACTTGAAATATTTTCGGTTTAAGAAAAAATGAAAACGAAAATTTAAAATTAGACATTAAAAATTGTTTAACATTGACAGAGAGCTATGTCGAATTTCGTTTCGAAATGAAGGCATTCAATGTCACCGTGTTTTGGTCTGTAGATTTTATCGTATTCAAAACAAAAACATCTTATTGGATATGCAGTACCGTTTCGATAAAAACGTTTTTCGCAACCCAACCAATAATTTCATCAATTTGAAATAATTTTTCCATTTTTTAATCGATTTTCTACCGCCTTTTCCAAATAACATTCCAAACGTTTGTTTATGATTTCAAATAATATTCAAACGGTGTGCTCGTTCAATCACATCAATACAACATCATCAGATAACAATGTTGTTGAGATGATCGTCATTATCTGTAAAACGGTACTTTTGAATACTTCATTCGAAAGCGCTCATTAGCTCATTGTTCGTTGTTCTGTTTGCGCCAAAGTCTGTCACAAGTTTTGTCAACGATTTTTATCATCTTCTTACAATTGAATTTAAAACCAAAATTTTTCAACAAAAAAAAGTAAAGTATTACCATGGAGCATCTTCGTTATTTGGAAAGTCAATTTTTGAACGAAAATTTGGCCGACATTGATTTCATCATCGAAACTGACGTGGGAACGGTAAAAATTCCATCGCACAAAGTAATTCTATCATCAGGCAGTTGGCAATTTTCGAAGCGCTTCACCGATTGCGTTGATTTGAAGAAAATCGAAATTTTCAACTCAACAAAATCATCGTTTGAAGAGTTTTTGTTCACATTCTATTCGTCGAGTCCGGAGAAAAATTTCACCATCGAAAATGCAGCCAAAGTATTGACGTTGGCGAAAACGTTCGAAGTTGGCCACTGTATTAAGGCGTCCGAACGATTTTTGATCAAAAACCTGCCATTGAATCAAATTTGTTTCGGCTATTGTTTGGCCATTGAATTTGGGCTGGCCGATTTGAAAATTCATTGCTTCAAGCAAATCAACGAGAAGAAACATGAGGTGTTTAAGACGCAATCATTTTTTGCATGCGATCAAGATGCACTCAACGACATTTTGGAGAATGTGACGATTAAAAACGATGATGAAATCACAATGGTATGGAATGCATGCATGAATTGGGCTGAAAAACAGTGCATTATGCGGTCGATTGATGCATCCGATATGGGACAGCGCCGAGAATTGTTGGGCAAGTGTTTTAACCGAATGCAATTGCTTGCCGCAAAAAATGATGAATTTTTGAAGAGCACCATGGAAAATAGCAAAGAGCTATTCGATGATGATACAAAACAAGTCGAGCTGTCATCACCATTGGTTACCAGCCAGCACCTTGATAATTCATTGGACTGCTGCAACAGTATGTTTTATACATGTGTAAAGGAAGATGTCAACCAAATTGAAAGCGATGAGTTGATTTTTGATCGCTTCCGGGAAACGATTTTGTCTCCGCAGGCATGCTATGCAGATGTGCCAATTTCCATTGAATTTCAATCGACAAAAGAGGTGGCATTGATTGGTATGGCATTTTCGACGGTAACTGGTGCACCAAAAGGTAAAATCACGATTTTACAGACGGATGCCGGTAGAATGATTGCTGAACAACAAATCCAATACAGCAATGTATTTCGTCACGAGCCGAAAAACTTTATTTCGATTGAAAACGTCATTTTGGAACCAGAGACATCTTACACCATCAAAATCGAATTTGCCAAAGACATTATATATCGATCCAGTCGTCGCATTTCAAATCAATATCACACAGACGATTTTACAGTGTCGATCAAGGCCGCGCGACGTGACATTTTTTCGCACTTCGTCTTCAGCGAATGCTTTTAATTTGCTGGACAATGTTTTCGAACATATTAAATGCATATTAATCAAGAATAAAGCAGAAAAAAATTAAGTATAACTATTTAAGTATTTGAAGGTTAAAATCACTTTTATGAAGATCAACATATTTTCGCATGAGAATTAATGAAATAATTTCAAAATAAGATAAATCATTATTTTATAGAACTTTGGTATATGTTTCTTGTTTGTTTGTTGAACCAAATTAAAGAAAAAACGAATTATTTGATTATGTACATTTTTGATATAATCATTTTCGAATAAAGGTATTTTATATGAAAGAAAAATTGCACGATTTTCATTGAAACTGTTGAATGTATTGGAATATGGGGTAAAGCGAAGGATTTTAGTGCTAAAGTGGTAAGTTTCATAGGTGTTGACTCAGCTTCCGAGAACAAAAACAACTCGACTTAATTTGAAAGCAACAAAGGTGACTTCTCTGCTAGAAAAAATAAAATAAAATAATTTAAACAAGATTTGCTTTTTGTTAGAATATTTGGTCAATCTATATTTATTTCATAATAATTAGAGTAAAATTCGTTTTTTATCTTAACAATTTTTCATAATCTTTTTGTTTTCATATTGAAAAGTCCATATATAAATCTATACAGAAAAATAATAATCTAATCTTCAACTCACTCGGTGAGTTTCGACAAAAAAAAGAAATCTAAATCGTGTCAATTAATTAACGTGCTCAAAAACTGTTTATGCTAACATTCAATTTATCAAAAATATATTCCAACAGTCCAAATAAACATGGAATTCTATGTCTAATCTAAAAAAAAGAATACAAGTCAATTTAATCGAATTCATGATGTTTAAACAGAAAATAAAACAATAAATAACTTGATCGAAATCGTATAAAACGTGGCTCCAACATGTCTTTGTCTTGTATACATATTATTAATGCGTTCCGCGAGTATTTTTGAAATCTTGCGTTTGTGTCGTACTTCGGAGAACTTGCATCCAGCGATTATAGGTGTGTTGACTATCAGCGCGGAAAAAGTACACGTGATTTTTAAACGATAGCTTAAATACAAATTCCTTTTGAATTGTGTCTTGGAAACTGGGTGGACCAACGGAATATCTATGAAATGCAATCAAAATACATTATTACTTCACATCGGAAGACAGTTAAATAATTATTGGTATCTTACCCAAGTAATGGCAGGCTGGCGAGTGCAAACTCATCTTGATAATTCTTATAAAAGAACAAGCAAAACGATGTGAATACGACCCATAATTTTTGCCATCCTGAACTATTTTTGAATTTTCGCAATAAATAGCCGCTCAATTGGTTCTCGGATGAAATGAGAAAATCTCGAAGGCCAACCGTTGCTCCACGATGCCAACACACATGTATTGCATTATTGCTTCGTACAGTTGCTGTCGATGGTACTTTTTGTGATGATTGGGCACCACACGAATCCAATCCTTCTTCAGATGAACCTACAGAAAAGTTGACATTTGTTACAATTTCATATATTCGATATAGATATATCGCATGACAATGACACTTACTGCAATTTTTCAGTGTTCCCAAATTGAGTTGAACATGTGGTTTTGATTTGATTTCAGTCGATGCTTTGGATAATTCGGCCAACCACAATGTTTTTTCAGCTGTCGTTCCAGTGCTAACAGTTATTGCCTTTTGTCCACCATAAATGATGAATGTATTGTGTTCGGCATTTTCCGTAATCAACGATCGAAGTGGAACATGGCCAAGAATTTTGAATTGTTGAGTGACTGGCGATTTGCTACCATACAAAAGTACATCCGAGAACTACAAAGAAACCATTAATTCATATTGAAATTAAAATACAATTTACATTGAAACAATGATGGTCAAACATACCAAAAAGAAAATTTTCTGCTGCAAACCACGTTTGGAATGTTTCAATAGGCATCCTTGTCGAATGAAAATGCGATTACTATTGACCAATAGTGTAAATCCGCCCAAATCTCGTTGTAGTTCGCATAACAACTGGAAATTCTCCGATTCTTCCAAACTTTGCCGTACATTTTCGGTGGTTCGTGACAACATAACCAGTGCTCCCTGACAGTCTGCACTACTGGGATGCTCTTCTGGATAAAACTCCAACAATTCTAAACAGAGAAAATAAATGTCATTTATTTAACAAACCAAAGTCAAGTTTCATATTTAAAAAAAAAAAAACCAATTACATACTTTCCAAAACGAGTTGATAGTGTAGCAAACGATGTAATGGTTTCAGCACCAATGTAGCAATGGGCACATAGCATATTTTCTGCTGTTCAAATTCGCGATAAATTTGCTGGAATGCATCATCTGTTTCGTATAAATCGTTTAGACGCTCCAAAAACTCACGATGACTTTCCAAATATTCTTCGTATACAGGCAGTACAACCATGCTTTTCAGCATGATGTCTCCAATGTGATGTGTGTCAGTCATATTTCGATTTTCCCAGAGTAGAATACGATGCTCAAGATCTCGTAAGAACACACCATGATGTTGATTCATCGATTCAATCAATTGGAATAACGGTTGAAGTGATTCAACATTTTCGGGTGGCAATTCATCTTGGAACCATGTGTTTAAAATGTCCAAATCTTTTTTATACGTTCGTTCAGTCATTAGTATTTCTCTTGCCAAGAAATATGACTTTTCGTTCGGCGATAGCTGAAAGAAAAACAAAAGTTAACTTTTGATTCATTTGGTCATTAAAAAGCGATGAAAATGTATCGTTTCTTACCCTTCTCTTTGACGAATCACTGTCCCGTGAGTCAAGCGTTGAATGGCCATTCATCGGATATGTTTCGTTGTTGGAAATGTTTCCATTGTTTTCGGGATGACTATTGGTGATTCTTGTTTCTGCTTGGACCACATCATACACACCACCCTCAGATCGTGATAGCGATGACGATTTATCTGATCCCATACTCAAATCATAACGATGCTGCGGCGATCCTATTTCACCTTGACGATTCAATGAAACATTTCCATTGATTCCGTAATTGCTACCGACATCTTTGAAATAAATATTGAAATTTTCGATTAATTTATTGTTGCTTTTGACTCATTTCACTTTCTAACAAATATCTCTAAAAATGTCACTTCGTTACAAAAAATAATTGAAGAAAAATGTTCAAATTATGAATTTGCTACGATTCATGCGGAAATACACAAGAAATATTTCTACGGAAATGAAGAGCGAACGGAAAAATTATTCACCATACAGTATAAATTGTAAGGAAATCATACATTTTCTCGAAATACTCCTTACTTACGCTCAATTCGCCCTATTTAAATTTAGAAACGATTGTGGAATGGTTTTTGTATCCGAGTGCATGAGATATGCATAGTTTCATACAAATATCATTACAGAATCACCCTGGTGACCTCATTGTCAATTCATGCATTTTAAGTTAAATTAAAAAAATTTAACCCAAAAAAAAAATCGAAGTATATTCAAAACGAAATTTCATATATTCAAACAAAAAAATAACTATATAAAAATATCGATAAAAAACTGAATTTGAACATTCGGTTTGAATGCATGCGATAGAAAGTCATTTCAAATTTGGTGGAATAAATTTTTCTAATATATTTTTATTTATTTACTTCATTTTGCGTACATAAATTTATTCGGAGCATTAAATGCTTCGCATTCATCAACCCATCGTGAATTTATTGTGGTTATTTGATTGTTTGAGATTGAGTGTGGGTGTTGTATTTTAATTGTATTTATTTATTTTTTTGGAATAAAAGTGCAAATATATTGGACACAAAATTTGTTTGCAATCTTTATCATTGTCACATCATTACATTTTCGCTCAACTTTTGTCGATTGTTGTAGGATTTCTTTGTGCCAAGGTTTCGTGGTGTTTTTGCAAAATTGCTGAAATTTCGTCTTTATTGAAAGTGTTTGATTGCATTTGCTTATCAAAATGCTAATATTGTGAGGGTAGTGAGTTTGATGATAAATAATTTTTGGAATTGAACTCAATCGGTTATTATAATATTATAAGTATTCACTTTTCAAAAGATCCAGACATTAGGCTCGAGCTATGCATATAGCGGCTGCTATTTTAGAGGTGCTATTCATAGGCGCTATTTAATTCGTGTGCTGTGTGTAACACCGAGGAGGAATATCATAGCCTACTATTCTTTTGTACATTTGAATGTGAGTACGAGAGAGATGTAGAAAATAACGCACAATATGCATAAATGCATTAAAATGAGATAAATAGCGCCTATGAATAGCGGCTATGAATTAGCAGCCGCTATATCCATAGCTCAAACCTAATGTCTGGAAATAAATTAGCTAAAGAAATATTTTGATTTTTTTGTTGTTGAAAAATGCCCATAGTAAATACAGTTTTGCCACATACATCACAAAAAATTTTGTTCAACCAATTATTCAAATCCTCGTTAATTTATACGACCATATCGTATTTCTTCCAAAATAAATGTGGTTCTGCACTTTACTTTCAATCGATCAAATATAAATATCTTTTTCAGTTTCAAGATTTTCTCCGTATTATCAAATAGTAGAACGAGAGAAAATCAAAACAAAAAATATTTCGCTAATCGCTTAAATTCTATGGAGAAACGTAAATCGATTTAAAACAACCATCTTACGGGAAAAACGCACACAACATTTACTTTTTTGGTAGATTTTAATTCAATAATTTGATCATTAAATATATTTATATATTTAACACATAAAAACCTTTGAAAACGTAACGATTTTCTCTAACAGACACTCATATTCAGTTTTATCTGATTCGATTTTTCCGCCATTCGATCAGTATAGTGATTTTTGGAAAAAAAACTCGATTTTTATTATTGTTTTTCTTCTAAATCTGACACATTCATTTCGTAACATTTCACATTACCGATTCGCTAAAATTGTGTAATTGAATACCAATAACTAAATGGTTTTGTATTTTGTTTGAAAAATTAATCGATTAACAAATAGATATTTTTTTTGGATTTTTGTTATTGTTCTTCAATGAATGTAATTTTCTTTAGATTTTGTGAATCAAATAAATGGAAATAAAAAGTGTCTGAGGGGTGTTTTAAAGCTATTAGAAAACAAATAGTATATTTTCAGTATTTTCCTGTTAATTGTTATCGTTTAGAGCCATTCTTTTTATTTGTATGACAATATCATTCCTTTTTATATATATATATATATAAATATTTGGCACAATTTCCGTTGACGATTAGAACATATATGACATTCTCTAAATATTTTTTATTTCTGGTTTTATTATAATCCTCTCACTTTTTGTGTTGCTATCATCTGTACTGGGGATTGAATATATTATATTATTTGATTTTGGCATTCAGAGGCCACTTTTTTTTAAATTGGCTAAACAAGAGTTTGGCAACTCATCATTATTACTCATCCATAGGTACAATTTATAAATGAAAAAAAGTTTCCAGTAAGGGAATTAATAGGGTGTGATTCTAACGGTGCTATTTTGATTAAAAGTATACTTTTTTGGCGATTATCTTGTTTTCAACAAAATCGGACTTGGATAGAAAATCACAGTATCGGTTTATATTTTATTTGGCACATAATGCTTGTGCTCAAAATAACTGAGAATAAAATAATCTGAATTGTCAAAAACATTCACATTGTGTGTGTATTCGAACTTGTGTAAAACTGTTAAACATAATTTTGATTGCCTTTATCATATAAACATTTCTATACTTTCTTTTGATTTCCTTTTTCATCTTCTCCGTTTCTTTTCTATATAGAACAAAAGTTTATTCCAATGCGTTTACTAAATGAAAGAAGGGACATATAGGATTTACTGCTCGTCACTTAATTCGGATTCGTCACCGCCCAAAAACATTGGCGGCGGCACGACCGTTTCATTTAAATCGAAAAATTCGGAGCCCTCTGCGTCGGATCCACAGTCGGGAATATTCTGTAATGTTTCGTATTCAATATTCGACAAACGCACCACAGTGCGGGCGGTTGTCGATGACATTTGCAAACTATTACTTTCTTCGCTCGAATAGTAAATATTATCCGATATGCTCGATTGAGTTTCGGATTTTGGTTCGTCGTGTTGTGAATAATTTTGTGTTCGTATGCTTGTTTTGGGCGGTGTATCGCACTCATACGTTGAACCCGTATTTATTGAATCTTCCCGTTTAATGGGTCGTTTCTTTTGGTTGCGTGCTGGTTTTTCGGGTGGTTGTGTGCCAAAATTGTTCGATTGTCCAGTCGGATTTGGTGCGATTGTTGGTTTCGGTGTTATTTGTGGTTTATAAAGTGGATTCGTTATGTGACTGAGGCGATCGTATTTTGGAAAGCCCATCTCATCAACGAGATCATGAGACATATCAAGACTTTCGAATTTGGTCGATTTTGACGTTGACGGATATGGTCCCGAATGTTTTGATTCAATGTCGGTTTGTTCGTAGTAGTCATCGTCAACTTCTTCGTAATATTCATGCGAATAGGTTTGTTCTTTTGAAATATCGGAACTTTCAGCCGAACTTTCATGTTCGATTACAGGTGAAGTTGGCACTTTAATTCGTTTTACATTTGCAATTTGTCGCTTTTTTCGCATACCTTTCGTGCGAAGTTTTGGATCTTGTTGTCGAAAATCGACAGAACTGTCTGTTTCATTGCCACTTGATGGATTCTTCAAGCGGGTTAACGACATTTTACGCGGTGGCTTTTGAATTGCTTGAATTGGCGGTGAATCGGAGCTCAAGCTGCTCGAATAGTATGGCGAACATTTGATCAGTTTATCGGGCCGTGTTGGCATTGGAGATGAATTTTCGGTACTCGTTTCACCGCTTAATTGCGATGTAACGGTGGTCGAAGAGCTTTGGCCACCCTCTTCTTCAATAATTTGCGAACACTCTGATTGACTCGGTGGCAGGGTCAACATGTGTTCATGAAATGAATTACTTTGACGCACCTTCAATGCCGTTTTATAATCACGAATTTGAGTCTTCGACAATGTCTTATCATCGTAACTGTGATATTTAGTTAATGGTTTATCGTAGGGGCTCATACGTTCGTCATCCATTTGTTTTGCACCTTCATCAATCGCACAAAGTGTTGACGGCGTTTTCATCGAATGCAATTGTTGGAACTCCTGACTTTGATATCGTTCCGTTAATTTTTCATCATGACCGTACAATTTCTCAACGAATTGATCACTTTCGGACACAATGTCTTGACTTTGATACCGTTTTGACATGAGTTCAAGTGATCGTCGTTTGCCCGACACCGTTATCGGTGACGATTCCTCAAAGGTGCCTTTAAATTGTGGTTTCTTTTCTTGCATGTCAACAATTCGCGGTGGAATCTTAACCGGTCGTTCGGTCGATTTTGGCGGTGATTTTTTACCGTTTTCCTCTTCTTTTGACGATATTTGACGATGTTGTTTCAATTGAATGTATTCAATTCCACCGGTCGATTTCATCGGTGCCGTTCGAATTGAGTCGCCATTACTTTTTAATGTGCTTGAATTACTGTCGCTGGTCGAAGCCATTTTCGATGAATCAAGTTGTGAGATTGTTGCGACAAGTGTTTTACTACTGCTCGTCGACCATTCAGTGATGCTCTGAGCAATTTCGGTTAGGGTCATTGTAGTATCGTCGCTTTTTGGTGTGCCCGAAATCGATTCGGTTAATTTATCGGTGTCAGAACTTGAGAAAAATTGTTCATATTTAATGGGGTCATTGCTGTTGCTGCCACCGCTAAAGCATCTCTTAATTTTACTACTTGAAAAACTGCCAACACTTTTCTCGTCAAGACTTTCAATCGACTTATTGAGCGAACTCATGCTCGATTTGGTGTGATTCGATTTCGATTCACTTTTAATGCCCCCCGAATGATTTGATACCGCCGACAAACTATCCGAACCGGATAAATTGGCATATTGACGCACCGTATTTGTGCCCGTACTCCATTCAGATATACTCAAACCAATTGAAGTGTCTTCGGAATGTGAACTGTGTGTACATTTAATTGGTTTACCCATACGAACGGTACCATCTAAGTCCGTACCAAATGAACTTGTCTCCTCTTCCGAATGACTTGAATGACTACATTTTTTATATGAACCACTACTACTTTTTGTCACTTGTTCGGTTTCGAGACTGCGACGCTTCACGGTGATTTCATCGCGATCAAAGGTGCTCGAAAGAATGTCATCATTTGATGTATCCGAATTGTTGGAACTGCGTGAAATTTTACGATTAAAATATTCAGCGAATTTTGTGTCATCCGGAGAGACAATCATTTCAACGGTGCCTGGACTAAATACATCATCAACAACAAATGGTTCGTCGTCAAAGCCCATCACTTCACTTTGAGGCGGAGAGGAACGTGTCGGTTGCAAAACAATCACTTTCTCCGTATCGAGTTGTTCTTTGATCAAGCCCACATTATGCTTGTGACCTTTACAACATGTATTCGATGGTCTCAAACATGATGCTGAACTTAAGCAACTTTGTGGCTCATATGGATCAACATAACATTTGGATTCTTTTGCCGGCGATGATTTTGGCAAATAAGAAGTGCCACCAGCACCGATGACAGGGGAAGTTGGAATTTGTTGACTTTGTTCAACAATTGGACTTATGATTGGAGTTTCGATAATTTTTTCCGTTTGTGAATTGTCTTTGGAAATGTCGGCCATTTGGCTAATATCATCTTCATTGTCGCTTTCGTTTGGATGGGCCGTGGTTGGTGTTACGGTTGTGTCTGTGAATGAATCGACCATAACTTGAGACGCAATTTCGGGCGCATCAGTGAAAAATGTGGAAATTTCTTCAACAACTGGCGTTTCAATTTCAGCACTATCTGGCGGCGATGGCCAATTTTCCGAATCTTGTGATCGAATTGAAGTGGAAGTTTTCCAACAAAATGTACGCGGCAATGTACGCTTTTGAATCGGCTGATCGACCGTTCGAATGTGAGTTTCAATCGTTATGTCTTGTTGCGATGGCAAACTATCATCGTATGGAATATCAGGCAGTGGAAAATCCTCTGAATCTTGGCTACCCGCATTCGATAAACATTCCAAAGTGCGTTTATCAGTTGCCGGCGGAATATTTGAACCAATTAGTCCACGTCGTGAGGCGCATGCCCGTGCAGCACCTTCTTCAACGTTTGTAATGCAGAAGCGGCCGTTTTTTACACCAGTCGCTTCATCGATGCCATAAATATCGGCCAAACGATCACTCAATTGTGAATCGCATGGAATTTCGGGCATTTCAGCCGATGTTCGACGATCACCGTCCGAAATATAAGCAAAATTTGTGATACTACGTGAATCAGAACTGATGCTTGCTTGATGATCACTCGAAATGATCGAACACTCTTCATGAATGCTTTCAGCGTCATTTTGACTCATTTCGCCGCTACGAATCTCCTCCTCACAACTTGATTTTTCCGAAGCCGTACTTCGTTCTGAAATTCTTGACAGCGTTCTACTCAATGTAAAATTCGAATTGTATGGAATTATGTCACTTGAATTGGCACCATAGTTCGGTGTCACTTCGACTATCTCATCTTGAATGCTTGAATCGCTTTCTTTTTGTTCGTCCAAATTACGTTTATCTGTGGTACTACTACTACTACGACCCAGATCGTCTTCCATTGCAATCCAATCGTCTAAACTGGAACTACCTGAACTTTCAACATTGAATGCTTTAAAAGTCGATTGTTGTTCTTTTTGCTGTAGAATACCATGGCGTTGTGCTGCACCCATTGAACCACTACTACTTTCCGTTTCAAACGAACCCTTTGATTCGGCACTCGATTTTGATTCCAACGAACTTCGTTGATCGCTATCGCTTCCTTTCACTTCATTCGTTTGTGCTTTCAACTTTTTCGAACATTCACCTTTCTCATCGAGCCGATGCAGTTTTTTATGCACCGAAGCGATTTCTTGTTCGGGCGCTAAATGTTTTGAACTTTTCTTTTTACCATTCGAATCAGAACTGCCGCTTGAATCGCTTCGTGCCAATAGCTTTGAAATACGTTCTTCAATCGCATCCTGTTCCGTACTCGAACCCAAATCAATTGGACTTTGCTTTTCAAGGCTTGGCGATTTAACGTGACCATCTTCGGGTGAGCTTGGTGAAACTTGTGAATCTTTTTTCAATTTTAAAAGCATATTTTCGCGTAATTCTGTGCATTTTGTTTCGTCATTTGCATCGATTGATTGTGAAATGCCAAGTGGCCGTGAAATCGAGCAACTCACACTCGATTCATCGTCCAACGAGGCTCGATTTAATTGCAAATTATTTGTTTTTTCAATGGACGATTGAGTGTCAGTGCTACGCGAACGATCTGTACTTTGTTTCGAAAAGCTACGCCTTTCATCAATTCTCATTTTTGCATCGGCTACCAATGTGACATCTGGCTTCGTCATAATTGTTTCGGGCGTCGGTGTTACATTGCCCGATTCATTTGCTTGTATGAGCTCCTCGTTATTCACATCTTCCAAAGTGCTTTGCTTTACCGTGGCATGCACATCATGGGCAATGTTCGTGGGTGTATTATCGGAAATATCGGTGCCAATAAATTCTTCGCACTCAATGGTTACCCATGATGAGCCAGACTCATCACTTTTACTTCGTTCGTAGCTCAATTTCGATTGAACTCGAACGGGTGGTATTGGTTTCTCATCGCCGGCCACTTCATCGTAATCCGGTTCTTCGATCGATGGCTCTTCGCATTCAATAGTCGGAATACGGTGATGCCATTGAGGCACCACAGCATCATCGTCTACACCATCATCGGGCCGAATTTCACTGACCCAAGTCAATGACTCCTCTTCGCTTTCCATTTTTTCTTCGGCATTGTGCACGTCTTTATTGGGCTTTTCTTCCGATGGCATCGATTGCCGTTTTAGCAATTCTAATTTTCGTCGTTCGGCAATCACCTCTTGCATGTCCATCTCTTCAATTGGTATTGGTTTTACCACTTGTGTTTTACTTTTGACATCGCCCTTCTTTGACGACGGCACCGTCGGTTTTTTCTCCACAATTGGTGTTGGCGTAAGTGAATCGATCAGATCAAATGTTCGATCTAAACTTCTTGTTTTTATTTCAATGTCAAGAAACTGTGGCGGTGGATGAGCAATTTTACTCTTTTCCAGCGATAGAGATTTTTCATCGATACGCTTATGAACAACCGGACCTTCAACTTTTTGTTTGGTCAGCGCATGATCTGTGTCTTTATCTTTTTCCTCTGCATTATCGGAACGATCCGATTCGTCCATCGATTTATTGCGATCTTCAAAACTACGATTGGCTTTTTCAATTTTTTCTTGACTTCGATTCTCATCGAAACTTCGACTAAATTTTATCAACGAACAATCAAGTTTCTTTGGTGATTTTGCAATCAATACATGATCTTTGGCTTTGCTACGAATTTCCGTGTCAATGATAATATTATCGCCGTCAGTGGTTACAGAGATTTTATCTTCGGGTGGTACTGGAAATGCGGGCAAAATTGTTTTGTCCGGGCTCAACAGTGTTGGAATCGTTTGTTTTACAGCCGATTCATATAGTTTTTGTTGACGTTCTTTACGCTTGGCCGCATCCAATTCGTTTTCTTCTTGTGAACGACTTTTTTCTTTGCTCAATCGCCGTGGAAAGTCTTTTTCAAACGAACGTGGCCTTTCTTTTGAATCGCTACGTTTTGTATCGTCTTTCGCATGGTCTTTCGTTTTACGATTTGGATCTTGTGGTAGAAGTAGTTTCTCTTTCGATTTTTTAGAAGCATGTTTTTTCAATCCGCCGCGTCCGGTACTATCAATGCTACTCGCACGACTCACACCGGGTGACGTACGATTCGAACTGTTACCCGAACTATAAGGCGATTGATCGAATTTATAGCGCGGAATATCAAGAATTAAATGATCACCACTGCGAAGTTTCATTTTGGATTTTTTCTTTTCTTTTATTTTCACACCTTGTAACGTGATTTTTTCAATGAACTGTAAATTGTTCAGCAGTTCCATTTCTTCATTGTCAAAGGTAACATCACTTTTGGTTGCAATTTTCTTCGGATCTAAACCACATTTTGCACTGAATGTGCTTCGTTTTGGAGTCAATGGTTTCTCTTCCAGTATTTCACCTTCTTCGTCGACGGTATCGTCTTTTGTGGAAAATGCATTCATCGGTGGCAATTTATTCAATGAAATAACATGTGTGTCAAGACTCTTGGCACGACGGCCAGCTGTTGGTGAGTCTTGGGTTGCAATTTGTCGTTGCAGGGACGCGAATGCCGAACCTTCCGACAAATTCAATCGAGCATGTGCAAATAGAATGGGCGCATGTCCCTTTGATCGTACAACAATCGATGAATCGATAAATTCTTCAATTAGTTTGGTTCGTGATTTTTTCGTTGCTCGCACCTCTTTCGATGTGATTAACGTGTATTCGACATCGGATGTGACTTTTGTTTCTTGACACGTTTCGTACGCATCGTCATCGGTTCGATGGAGAAATTCACAACTTTCAAGTATTGGCGATGGTATTTTCTCGGTGAAGTGATAACCTTGACTGGTGATCTCATCTAAATTCTTGGGCTGTGGCATTGCATCGTCTTCGGAGCTTGGAATCGATATCGATCGCTCGGAAATGCGTCGCAACTCTTTCTGGCTAACATAAGCCGGATCTTTTGGATGCGCATGATAACGACTCTCCAATTCGGCTAGCCGTCTCGTCTGTGGCGGTGAACCTTCGACCTCAGTTGAGCTCATCGTTTGACCACGACCCCAGGCCGCTGACATTATTTTACTATGCTCTATTCTTAAAATTGGTTCAATCTCTTTTCGTGATTGTGGCGGTGAAAATTCCAAACGTGATGGAACCGCTTCAGCCGAACCAAATACTTCATCCGAATCAATGCTTTCATCGTCCGATGAAAATGATGTTATTCGAATTTTACTTCTTCGTGGACCAGTTCGGGTTCCTTTACCTTTCGAAACACGTGATTTGATTATACGTTTTATCGTCGTTGTTTGGTTTATTTCCTTTTTTACGCCAATTAATTTAATATCGGATGCATCATTTTTTTGCGTATCAATTTTCATTTTGGATACAGCGCCACCAGAGCCGCGCATTCGATGTAAACTGTCAGTTTTTGAACTTGTATCACTTTCGATTTGGCTCAATTTATGATTGAGAGTTTCCATCATTTTGGGGTCCATGCGTTTGGTAATGTCTCGACTTTTGGGACTCATTGGAGCAACGGTTGGCGACAGACTTTTATCGATTTCCAAAGTAACTGGATCGACGGCCGACAAATCAATATTTTGTGTGAATAAAAAACCCGATTCCTTATCAGTTTTCGCCAAATTATCGAGTAAATCGGGTAAAATGTCTGGTTTAATATCGCCCGATTTTTTATCATTGTCTCCTTTTTTGTCTTTGTTTTTTGGTGATTTCGGAGACTTTGGCGACTTTGGTGATTTTGGTGATTTAACTTTTTGCTTTGGTGATGGTGCGGTGCCGTTCATTACATTTCTTTTGTGTAAAATATAGGGAATATCATCTTTCAAAAGTGGCAAATGTTTTTGTTCATAGTTGCGCAGGAATCCCTTTGTGAAATCGGTATTCGGCAAATCACAAGGATGATTGGCATTAAACATTCCCTTAAAATTTGATTTACACACAACCGGCGGTGCGCTTGGAATTTGCTTATAGAAATACTCTTCGTCGCTTGTATCGGCCGGTGTTAGATCAATCGATTTTTGATGCATAAGCACATGTCGCCGTGAATTGGATATTAACCGTGATCGATTTGCAAGCGAGTTGGGATCACTTTTGGTGCGTTCAACAGTTGCATGTGGGTGATAAAGGGAGGTACTTGTTTTCGCAATATTACTATCAGCACGTGGATTATATTCTTCAAAGTGTGTTTTTGCTATTAATTCTTCTAATCGACTACTTTTGGTGCTACAAATTAAATGCGGTGATTCGATAACTTGTTTATCAAATTCAGACATCAGTTCTGGAGTCAATGGATATTCGGGGCTTTTCTTGGATTTTTCCGTATACTGTACCGACGTTGGAACCATCGGTGGTGGAGGTGATTCAATACTTCCAGTTAACGATTGAATTTTATCTTTATCAAAGCTAAAAATATTATCGGCCGAACTACGTCGATATTCCTCGCTCAATTCCGTTGACAATTTTTTCTGTTGTTCGGCAATAATCATGGCAATCGGTTTATCGTTTGCGGATTTAATTGATCCGCTTGTCGGTGTATTTGCATACGATGCATTCGTTCTGGCGTTTGGATCAGTTTCGACATTTTGTAAGCTAATCGAATGAACGTGAGTGGTTGGCGTTGAAGCACTAGTGGTTGTGCTACGCTTACCATTACAATTAAAATTACTCTTATTACTACTTGGGAATGTCGATGAATAGGTGATTTCGTTGTCGTAATACGAATGCTTGGACGAAGCAAGTTCTTTAAGTAGATTTTCATGTGACAAATGTTGAATTTCCTCTTCGTTCAATTCTCCAGCCGCAATATAATATTCACTTTTTGATTCAACGCTTGATGTGCGCTCACTGCTCATTCGACGATTTGTAAATTGTTGAATTTTTTTGCTCGTTGTTTTTGGCATTTCGTAGTTTTTTGAACTGGCCATGCCACATGTCAAATCGATAATATTACCATCGTCGAGCGATTCTTTTGAATCTTGACTCGATGCACGAGATGATGTATTAAAACCACCCGAACCCGATCCAATCAACGATGTTTTACTTTTTGATGTTGTCTCACGCGATTTTTTACTATCCGTATGATAAACACTGTCTCGTGATTTTTTACTTGAATCATTACTTTTCAGTGAATGTTTATTATAATCTTCATTGTCATCATCGTAATAGTAGTCAATTTTGGAGTCTTGACTCGATGCTCGCATCGCTTCTTTGATTTGCTTATAGAAATTTCCATCGGATTTGACGCACATTTTTTCTCGTGGCAAATACCGAGCGTCTTCAAGTAGGAAAAATTCATTATCATTCATTAAATCTGCGGCACTTTTAGATTTCTCATCTTCGAATACATGGGTTCGATATTTACTCGGGCCATAGGAGCCATTGTAATGTGTTTGGGCATAATGTTGAAAGAGTGCATAGGCACCACCTTGTTGAATTTCATTGGCCACATCTGAACCGATGCTTTCGTCATCGGTCGGAATGTAATTGCCCGAGTCAAGTGAACACGAGCGTTGATGATACAGATTCAAGGGTTTTCTCATCGTTTGTGATTTTTCATAAGCCAGCGCCGTTTCACATTGATACGAATGCCGTTTTCGTGCATTATACACCATTTCATTATACAATCGTTCGTCTTCATCGTCAATGTCAGATTTTTCTAATAGTTCATAACTGTCATGCGATAGTTCGTCATCGGATGCAGCACATTCAATGTGATTGTGACTGTTGCGTTTGTGAGTTTGATCGAGAGCATTGTATGTTGTGCCCGGATAACTTGACGAATAAACTTTTGAAAATGAATTAAATTCTTCTTTGCCTTCGATCGATGGTTTTTTCGGAGTGTACGCTGAACGAAGTGCATCATCATAACGCGTAACTGGCGAATCAATGCGATTGAATGCCAAAAATTCACGATCAAAACTTTCGGGTTGATTTGTACAGGTGGAAGCATTTCGTGTACCTTTATACTCAACCACATCGTAAAGATCTTTGCATGAGCTACTACGCAGCCATGTATCCTTATCAACCAAACCATCGTCGATGACAACATTTTCGTTATCATCGCGTTCATCGCTGTATTGAAAGTGTCTGGGCAGTGTGGTTGATTGGCCACCGTTTGATTTATATTGAACCGACGAGTAAATATTCGAATGTGAAAGTTCATATTCCAGTTTTTCAGACGAATTTTTCTTCAACGAGCTATAGCCTGGGTCACCACCCGCACCACCTTGTGATGCAATTGCTTCATTATTTGCATTATTTTTATTACTTAAATTATTTAACGACCGATGATGGGTGCTTGAGTATTGATGACTGTCATACGATTCAATTGAATCAATTGCGGATAGATCATAGTTACGTTTAATTTTGCCTTCAATATCGCCCATTAAACCGGCACTACTGTGACGAGCACCCGTATTATATGGTGCTGGCATTGGATCTCGTGTGGGAATCATTTCGTTTGCATAAGCCGACGAATAAATACGGTCGGGATAATTTCGATTTGATTTATCAATATATTCGTTGCTATATTGTTGCCGTTTATCGTCGTTGTTTATAGCATTTTGCATATTTTCGCGTGATTTCATTTTTGCTTTGCGATCAATTGTCGCATATAAATCAGCCATAACAATTGCATTATTATTGTTTAGTGCTTGATTTGGATTATAATTTGTATAGTTGCTGCTATTGGTTGGATTTAGTTTATTATTGCTACCGTTACGATTTCGGTATAAATCATTAATATCTTGGTAAATAATATTATCGGGACCGCTGCTGATGTCATCCGATTGCGTTTCTTCAGTGCTGACGGATTTAGACATCAAAAACGTATTGCTATAATGGGTTTGTTTGCAAACATTGTTGGCGTCGGTTTGTGGCCAATGTGAGATTTGCGGCTGATCCATGGTATGATCCGTAGTATGGATGTCCACCGAAGCGGTGGTTGTTTGCGAGGATTGTGTTGTGAGCGAACTCTCCGCCGCATGCCGTTGCTGGGTATAGATGTGCCTCCGATCCAATTGATCGGAGGGCACAGCAGTTACATTGTGCGCCGGCTGGAGCGGCTGCGGTTGGATGATACCCGCCGAATCCGTTTCGACAGCTTGGCTCATATGCGGTGGCGAGGTGTATTTGTGGTTGTGATGAGGCAAGGTGTCTTGCGACACCACATGAGCAAAACGGTTGCGGTTCGGATCTTCATCAATGGACACACGCATGGCAAATGAATGAATGTGAAAATATTGATTTTGAACATGAGTAATGAATTCGGTTTTTTTTTATTGTTGTTGTTTAATTTATAATACCAAATTATAAACACAAACCAGAACACAAGGTATACCAAAAATAAACATCGTTGATCACTGAACTCAAGCATATAATTGAAAAACGATAAACAAACGATGGAAATTGTATCATTTAAAAAAATCATACATACATATTATTTTCAGTCGTTGCGTAGAAATCATAATTTGAACTCAAATATGAAAATGAACGAAATGATATGAAATGAAGATGAATAAATGAATGTGGATTTTGATAGAAGAAAAAAAATAAAATAATTTGCAAAATTATATAAATATTTACCTTCGGAACGTCCATGAACCGGATCGATTTCGCGCATATTGTTGTTGTTTTGTTTGCGAGAGTTCCATGTGGTTGCCGGAGATGCAGAGTGACTCGAATCCATGTGTTCCGTTGTTACTGCAGAAGTCTTCGTCGGATAAATCTCCACCTGGGCTGCTGTGACCTGTAATCATTCGTTCAATGTTTCGCATTAGTAACGCACTAGAGTGACAGACTTGAGTTTTAATTTCTACTCACTTGAGACCGCGTGTGTTCGGTACGACTGTCGTGTTGGTGACTCGGTGTATTCACTTGCCTCTTCGTCTGAGAAGGCGTCATCGAATTTTTGTTCGGATTGCGATAGTCCCATTCCGCTGTTGAATATAAATAGAATCAAAATTAAATCACATGTACATAATTGGTAGACAGAATACGGTGTCACTTCACTGCTTTTTTTGCTACAAAAATTATACATCGCTTAAATAAACCGAAATGAAAAACCCTCAAAAAAAAAAAACGTAAACACAAAAAATTAGGGAGAAATTTGAAATGATACAACTTAATAAAAAGGAATAAAAAAACAAATAATACAAAAACAAAATTGAAATAAAAATGTACAAACCAGTCTCAATCGGGAGCAAAGGATGTGCTGAAATGCTGGAATTCACATTGCACGAATTGTGCGACAGACTTCGATTACTAGCTTGAAGTGGTCCCTGACGAAATGATTGAGACCTGCCGGAACGAACACAACATTTATAATTTTCAAATTGGAACACACGAATCTATATCAATGGTCTGTTATTAAATTGCACCGGTTCTTTAAATTTTTCGGAGAATATTTCGCACAACATTTCTAATTTTATTTTGCCGAATCAAAATCAATGAAACTTTGATAACGTTGCAAATAAATTGCTGCATTTGTCATGCACTTGATAGTCACGAATCGGAAAACATTGAATTGTTTTTGTTTAAAGTTCAGTTGTTTGTTGCATTTTGTTTTGTTTTTGAAAGAAAGAAACACAGATTTAAATAAAACAGATTTTAAGAGAAAAAACACAGGAGCAGAGAAAAATGAAAGTAAAATCACAGATATGAAATGAAATGAAGTGTGTTTGAATGTCGCATTCATAGAAATAAGTGTTTGCACTGTAAAGAGGCGTGCCAGCAGTAGGGGTAGGTAATAGGCGCAGTGCTTATTTACAAGAAGTTAACAAGCAATTTTTTAAACGTTAATTTACATTGAGTATAACAAGCACCTCATTATTAGAAGCAACCGTCTTATGCAACCGATTTCGTTGATCGACCCATAGACATTTTTCTTGATGAAAATGATAGAATGGCTCATGGTAATTTATCTAAATGACGCACAGAAAAATGAAATGATTCGTTGAGAATGAAGGTGGGAATAGCATTTTCGAACATATGTTACTTCCTGATCAGAAACAGCCGAAGAGTGTCTTGCCAAAATTTTGCACTTTGCCGAAGACACTTCTCAATCACTTCTTAACGGTAGGTTGTACATATAAGATCGAAAGTGCTTTGCTGACTGTTCTCACTTCAAATTTTACCCACTCAAATACGAGATTAAAATACATGATCTCGTCTAATGTTCAAAAAAAAAATCATATTTCATCTGCGTTTGTCATCATTATCTCATCTAATTCCACCTAAAGCTATCCTTATGGTGTTTATTTATCAAAATGTGCAATATTCGAGAATTGAATGAATAAAAGCATGAACACACACACAGAGAGTTTTCTGTTTGTTAATAAAAACAACTATCATGGCAATGAATGTTTTTTTATGCTAAATGAAACTATGTTTTGACATGCGATCGAAAAGTCCAATTTAATTGGAAAAATGTCTAAACTAAAACAGTTAGTATATCTTCGTTCAGTCCAGTGGAGGAAACAATAACAATTGGCTTGTGCTCTTGATCAATTGAGATGAGAAATAAATGTATATGCATGAAACATCGGTAAATCTAATATCATATTTAAACATATAAAGAACACGTAGAATTTTAAAATGGAAACAATGATATTAAAATAGAATATGTGAATAGAATTGAAGCAGCAAAACAAAACTCATAACGAAACCGAAGACGAATCAATCAAAACATAAACCAAACAAAAAAAAAATAAACTTGAAAAGAATTCGGAAATATATATATTATGCATATAATAGACATCGATTAACAAAATAAAATCGAAATGAAATGCGAACACGTGCAAATGTAGCTCGTCATTTCGACCGAGAGAAAGACCAACAAAAATCAAGTGCAATTCACTCACCTTTGAAATGCTTGTCGCTTGACATAATTTTCACGCACGAATTCCACAATTTGTTTTTGCGTTCTTCCGCTGTATCTGTGGGTCGTAACATAAAAACAAAAAAAAAATCAGAACGGAACAAACATTTCATCTGATTGATAGTATGAAAATGAAAATATTTACCGAAACGAACTGCCACGTGATAAAACGCGTGCTTTTCGCCGGGGCGTCGATTGCACCATTGTGCAACGAAAGAAACCATGATTTTCTACACATTTTTTCCAAAAGTTTTTACATTCGTTTCGTGTTTCAAAGAAAAACTCCACCGTATCTTTGTAATAACCCTGAAAATACAAATGTGACGTCAGACCCAAAAAAATAAATAAATATGATAATTTGAAAAGCTAAAAAAAGACATGTAAATGTAACATACATAGCCTTCAGGATGAAGTTTGACCAGAAAACGTTTTCGTTTAAATGAAATTTTTCGTATTTTTGCCCAAGAGAATGTGTTGATTCGTGTGATGCCTTGAAATACAGCAATTCCCATGTGGGCAACCGACAAATTGAGTGGCACACCCTCAATGTCTTTGGCTGGATGCATTCTCATGCCATACAATTCACAGCGTCGTGCTGTTTCCAATAGATTCAAATCGGCTTCAGCTGGCGTTTGACCTCTGCATGTTATTGGAGGAAAATAAAAATTTCAATCAATCACTCTGATAATATTACAGTGGCCATGCCACTTAAAGGTTCATTCAAATTGCGGCCATCACTTACACATGCTTTTTGTGATTTTCCATAATTCGTCGTTGCATTGCCGCATCCTGATGCGGTACAAAGCGATACGATGACAAATATGTGTGATCCGGATAATCTTCGGCTACATAATCGCCACACGATGCTATTACAATGAAATATAACAATATCCAATATTAAAATGCGCTCGAGGGCAAATGAAAACGAGAAACCGTTTTAAAAATAGAACTCACCTTGAACTATGTAACTGGCCATTAAGGCAGCTGTATTATCGTTACATTGTAATGTATTATCAGCTAAGTCTCGTTTGATTTGTAAGCAAAACAAAAATCTGTGGTAAAAGTTTGAAAAAAAAAAAAAAATTGAAGAGAAAACTTTTTTAAAGCATTGTTCGATATAATTTACCGTGTAAATTCTTCTTCTAACTGCACAGGATCGGGTGTGTAAAATTTAACGCAAAATTTAAGCATGGGTTCAACGAGCGATAGGCCAACTTGTCGATTTATTGGTTTTTCTAGATCCAACCAATACTGAAAATGTTCAAAACCAAAAACCATTAATTATTCATACGAAAATGGAAATTTTTCTTTGAAAATCAACCAAATATGTCAACGTTTACTTACTTTAACATTTGACGTAGTTTCTTGATATTCTAGACCAAAATAATCCTCTTCGAGTAAGTTGAGCTGTCGGCAAACTTGTTCGAATAAAACTTTTCCCAGCGCTTTGGCCTGGAAATATGCAAAATGCATTCAAGTTGATTAAATTTGCATGAATTTATTTATACTGCTTGGATATGTTGCAACCAATTAAATTAAATCAACTTAAAGGAAATGGGTGTGCTCAATGGAATGGAATGAATGAGCACAATCATCGTCATCATAATAAAAAGTAAAACTACAAATAAAATTACCTGCACTTGGAACAAAGTGACTGAATCATCGAGCATTTGTACGCGTATGGCTAATTTTTTCGAGCCACGACTCACTGTGGACGCCGAACCATCCACGCCGGATGGTGTGCTGAGCGAATGAGTCATTCGATTTCCCGATGTCGACGCTTGTGATGGTGCCATTTTTTTTCGTTTTTTATACGGTCGTTTGTCGTTGATTGGCGAAAACAAATAAAATGTTTCGTGACTATTTAATGGTTTAATGAGGGTAGTGCTGTGCTAAAAGGTCGGAATCGCCAATTTAAATCACTGCTCAATTAAAATGAACTTCAAGTTTTTCGTCGACGTCGAATGAAACTGTTTGTCGTATTTACTAGTTTACACCGAATCGTTGAAGTCATCTGTAAAAATGAAAATAAAAATAAACAACATTAAAACTCAATCTCAGCGCAAAAGGATGTGAGCATAAATTTTAACTTAAAAGCATCGTTTAAAATACTGCGTTTTTTGTTTCGTATTTTTTTTGTGACTTGCATCTCTCATCGCTTGAATGCATTCCTAACTATAAACACATGTCATTGTGCACACAGAGATAAATTCCGTGCTGAATGCAGTGCACCGATATAAAATGCTATAATAATGAATTCACACACGTGTTGGTAAGATTGACTTCGCAGGCGCGCACGCATATACTGAAATGAGATTCTGACAGCGTTAATTCTATTCGGATATTCGATTTTATTTACAGGATAAGCATTTTCGTGGAGGCACATGATTTTCTAACAAAAAAAAAAAAAAAAAAAAAAAACAAATCCAATGCTTGTTTGCATTTCGAGAAAGTCAAACATAACATGAACAAATTTTCAGTTGATTTAAGATTGAAAAGATCCAATATAAGCTGGCTGGAGAGTGCTAGAAAGCCAGATAAACAACATGAACCGTTAAATGTTTTAATGATTTGCTTAGTCGATATATTAGGCTTTAGTTTCTGTGGAAAATAACAAAATTACGTAAACACTGTGGCAGTGGATTTGTTTAGAAATGCGCATACAATGTCTATTCAGCGTGTGTGTGTGCTCAGAGTAAATTAAAAGGTTCGCGTGCATCATCATCATCGTAGACGAGATTCAAGTGTGAAGAATTTGTGACTAAAGAAAGTCGTAACGTGTGTGTATCGTGGGTTGGACTTAAAAGAATTTATGGCATTTCACATTGTTCTTTTTATTCTCTCTTTCTCTCTCTATCCATTTCCATCGTCTTTGTTGCGGTGATTGTTGTTATTCATTTTCATCGCGTGATCAATTTGCCTCGCAAATGACAAAATGTGATGAGCTTAAAAATATGAAAAACTCGTTTATATTTGGTAGATAATAATCTATAGAAGTTTCAACGTCGAGTATTGTATTCACCGTTTTCGTCGTTCTCGTCGTCATTGTCGCAATAAATGTGCGACACAGCTGGCTTTTTCTAATGAACAAAACTGAATATATTTTTGGCATATCGTTATAATACATCCAAATACATGTAGTTGATATTCCATGTCGCCGCATATGTAATACATCTGTACGACAGTAAATTGGCTGTGGTTTGTGCTGTGAACGACGACGATGATTATGATTGTGATTAATATTGTCTGCTGACAACCTACGTTTCTAAATCCCAACAACAATACCATACCACATAAATCTTTTGTTCTTTGAAAACAAATTTCCGGCATTAATTGGATTTTGTCGTCAATATTATCATATCTTTTATGAAACTGGCATTCAATTCAATTTTGGAAATTGCAATCGTACACATCCATTAATTGACTTAATAAACTGTATGATTTTTTTAAATTAAAATCCGGATTATTGAGAATAAATCAAATGTCATGTCATTTTAAATTGATTTGGGGTCACACCTGATTTATAGCGAATACGAACACACGCCGATAAATGTAGAAGAGCGCACAGTTCAAATGAATAAAATCGTTTCGATCATTTGTAAAACGGTTTCGAAGGCATGCGGTTGAGTGGGTAAACCGGTACTGATATGAATTAAGCATTGGTAAAAAAAATTATAATAAAAAATCGATAGAATCAAGCAGAAATAGAAACAAAAAAAATATTTTATCTGAAGACGGTTCGAAACAGAAAGAGGCCAAAGCCTCTTGAACATAGCCATTTCTTTATTGAATTACATTTTTTTCATGTTCGCTTTGGATGATAAAATGAATTTCAGTCGGCCTCTTGATAAGATAAAAAAAAAAACAAATCAAATCACGTCTATCAGCAAGACAAACATGTTCAACTTATGTGTTTTTTTCAATGACTATTTTTACTGACAGTAATTTCAACTCCTGAATGCGACATGATTGAACCATTATTTGTGCGCTCCATATTCGTCGAGTGCAATCCCAAACCACAATGTGAAATAAATTTTTCACATATAAAAACGCTGCAATCGCGTGAATGCTCGGTGTCTTCGAAATCAAATTTATTGTTGACACTGCGGGCAATGACGTTATCTATGGCTTTTGATAGACTCGGATTTTATTGGACACAAAAACAACAAAAAAATATTGTGTTCGTTCGACGTTGAATTCAAGTGCCGGTAAGGATCGACACAATCTCCAGCTTAAATTGTGTAATAAAATTGTGTTGTCACTGCGATGTGAATGGATGTGTGCTGTGCATCGAGGCCAAAATGCATTGACTGTGTTATCTTAACGGGGCATAAGCCTCACACTTAAACCACATCCATATTTAGTTATTTGACGTTTGTGCATTTCTTCTCTTCTCTATTCTCATTTGATTTGCCATTTTTGCGATACAAAATGCTGTCCACATTATATACCATTTTCTATGGCTCTAATCCATATTTGGTTGAATTTATGACTGAGTTCAGCGACATTTTTGCCAATTCATTTCATAAGTGCATGAAAGCGCATGATAAAATAAACAGCTACGAATGTTATCGAACAACCGGAACTCCAAATGAAACGACATCATTTTTCCGTATCGATCGATGAGCGGTAACGGTAGAGAAAATGAACGGAAAAAAACATACGTAATATCCAGGTGCGCCTCATTTTGATCGACACATCGACCATTTACGTAATACATTATTTTTTTTAATAGAATAACCAATTTTTTCCATGGTCACTTAGAAAAATATGAATAAACAACAAGCAATGCTGTAATATTTTTGATTAAAAATAGCAACACAATTACTCGATTGATTCACTAATTATCCAGTAGATTGGGTTTTTCTTCATTGAACCGCAACTCTGGTTGGCAAACATTAACTGCCATTATTTTAATGTATGTATGTTGTAAAATGTCCGTAAATTGCAAGTGGATGGCATTGTATAGATCTAATTCGAATTAGCATTTTAATGAAAACAAATACATTGAAAATAGACACTATTTTTTTCATGATGCAAAAATATCGCCGGAGGACACACCTTAAACCCATAAATTTTCTTCAGAAAAATTTCCACTTGTATACCGAACATCAATGAGGATGATAAAAATATGCAAATGCACCCTTCAGAATTCAATTCTAAACCACTCGAAGTTTTTTTTTTTTGCTAAACCGACTGAACCGACGGATTAATCGATGGAGAATATAGCCTCTTAACTCTTTTCAAATTCACCTTTAGTACGATAAATTATCGTCGGTAATCGCTGAGTATTATGCACATAAAACATTAAAATCAATCAATTTTTAAATGTTTGATATATCACATTGAGATGTGCCATTCATTTTATCAGACCCATTCATATCGATCACATATACTTCGAACCATGAAGAATCCCATTAAAATGATTATTCGACAGGCATCCGTTGAACAAAATTTAAAAAACGTAAGCAACCGCATCCGCGCAGGAGGCATAAGTGGCGCTTGATAGGAAAACGCTACGTGCAGAGACAAACGAATTGCTTATTGTGGCATGCTATATACATACTGTGTTATGTATTGTCATAGTATACGAATGAAGTTGATACACCCGATAGGGAGAGAGTAAGAGAAAAAAGTGGATGGATGCTCTTTGATGGCTTAACATTATTACCGAGCGCAGCGACCTAATTTCCAAAGGAATCATTGTGCCTGTATCGCAACAGTACTTGCTTTTGTTATTGGTTGAGTTGCCATCTCTCGTTCTCCCCGCTGCCATTTTCCACATTTTGGTATTGGAACGAATGCGTATACAATGGCAACCACAGATAATACAGAAATTCATGTCATAAGCATTTTCTCTGCGCTCTTTTTTCTGGTTTCAACATGAAAAGGCCCATTTTCCGTACACTTTTAAGTTGTGAAGCGACAATTACCAAAGAATTATTTAGTTTTCATGCAAATAAATCCATCAACTATGATAATAAAAGATGAAGAGTTATTTGCATTTTCCTTTGTTTTCTTTTCTCGTCGCATCAATGAATTTTTCACATTCTTTTGTGTACACATTTACTTACAATGACAATGGCCACCGGAAAAATAAACTCAAAACGAATTGTACAAATATTTATTTCGTATAAATTTAAAGTCCAACAACGCAAAAGATATATGGCGTTTAATCGATTTTTGTCAATCACATGGTATGGATGCATGAATAAACAAATGTCATGGATGAATGAATGAATTTTGTTATGTTTATCACAATCGATTGTGTATACATTTGGTATCTATTTCGGTATGCACGTGAAATAAATTGAGATAATATTCGCACAGCTAGAACCAGCTTAGACGTACTTTTAATACGTAAGTGCGTGTACAGTGTATATACGTATAGGTACGCACATCGACATTGAAATTGCGTGGCCCCATTTGGTTAAAAAAAAGGGCTCTCTCACTTCACACACAATCACTCGCCAAAGTCAACTCACTCGGTGAGTACAACAATTTGACGAGTTGATTTTAAATTCACTTTCCTTCTTACGCGCACCGCACACACTCATCGCATTCCAGTCATCACAGCTAAAATAATCATATATATGTGACGAGCGACTCTCCGACGGAATGTGTATGCGTACTGCAACGGTATGCGTGTTACACCCTGTTTTTTTCTCTGTCACTCTTTTCGTTTGTATTTTTCTAACTCTTGTGTTTAATTATTATCAAAATAATTGCACATACTACATACATTTCCCATGCATCGGAATGAAATTCATTGAAAAAATCATTTGATCAATAGCTTGCAGCTAATGTACGAGCTACTTGAACTAATTGAATGCAAACGGAGCGCAATTGAAATGAGAACAAGACTATTTAATAATTTTTGTTTGTTTGCTATGGGGTAGCAGAAAAAACGTCACTTACTCTAACATCTCGCCCTTTTGTTTCAAACAATTTGCATGAATGGTTTCATTTCGATCTGCTGCACTACCATTGTGTTATTGATTGTTTTATGATTTTTCGCGTGTTAATTATTTAAACGGGTTTTTTTCGTGTTTCGCCTTATTTTGAGTAAATTTCTGTTTGGCAACAATGAAATTATTCTTTCTCATCCAATTATCGCATGTGTAACAAACTTTTTTTCTTTCTTCAATTTTAAATATCACTCACGCACGAAATAAAATACTTAAAATAATATGAAAATTGCATATATTTTTTCACTTTGCCCAATTCCCGTTTACACCCAGTTATTCTTTTTTTCTTTTTTTCTCACATTCAATTGGGTCGATGATAGCATCTACACTGGATTGGATCAACACTTTTTTGATGTGGATTCTTTTTTTTAGCTGGTTTTGCTTTGCGTCTCTTAAAAAATGAAATATGTTCGAATTCAAAGTAAACACTTAAACTTGGAATCGTTTATGAAAAAAGTGCCGCAAATTGATCTTTTTTTTACATAATGAATACAAATTGTAAATGCAGAGAAAAAAAATTTGTTGAAATGAAGAAAAACACAAAATTTAGCACTATACTTAATTACATGAAAAACGCAGCGCAATAAATCACACACACCCAACGTCAAACACTGCTTTCGCCATATTGAATACGAAAAAATACAAAATTCATGAACGTACCAAATAATCGAGCGTATACATAGATCAACACTTACACAAGCACACACAGATACACACACACACTCATTGGTTGTATGTTCTGCTTTGGTGGTGCTGCTCCGTCTTCGGCTGTTGTCTTACACTTCTGGAGCCCGACACATTCTCACTTCATACAACATTTGGATTCGAATCGTACACGCAACGTTGAATTTTGGTCAATGTGTGTGCGTGTATGAATTGTATCGTGTCCGTTTCACTCTTGCACAACGATAAACTTTGTCGGCTGGAAGGCGCGTCAAGTTACACGACAATCGTATGTTTATGTATCGGAATGCTATTGCTTTCTCAGTGCAACTTACCAACGCAAACAATTTATCTTGAATGAATGTCATGTCGATTTCAAGTGTTTTGACATTTGTAATCTACGATTGTTATTGGACGAATGGCGACATCTATTGAAAATTAATGCGAACTTGAGGGGTTTTGTTTACATTTTCGATTCAACTATTTTGTTTTTCAATTGAATAAAGAGAATTTAAAAAAAAAAATGAAAAAAAGAAGGACGTTTATTTGAGTTTTAATCAATTTACATTTATCATCTATGTTTAGATCATTGTGCTGCCGTTAACTATCACCGCTCACTAATACATAAACAAAATCATGTGCATCTTGGACTGTTCAATGCTAAATTGATCACGAGCTAATAATTATCATTTATTCTTTTTAATCATCGTCATATGCACATGGCAATGCGAATTTTATCGATTAAAACCGTACTGAATGGAATGAACAATTTTATTATAGAAAACTATTTGTGAATTATTTTCGAGATCTATTTTGACTTTTTGCTCTTCTCCTTTTTCTTCTGTTCATCGCCCGATTTACGGAATCGCAAGCAACACTTGAGCACAAGTATAAACAGAATAAAGCCAATAACAGTGATGGCTGGCAGCAAATACGTGTTATCATTGATTAAATTGTTGATTCCATTTGCTTGGTAGCTCTTGATGTACATCACAATTGATGCCACCAATTCATCACTTTCAAAACGAAACAAAAACAAAATCGGTCAATGTTAGTGAAAGAAATTAACAGTCACATCGTCTAAAATGTACTTACAATGGTGATGCTGGTGCTTTAATCTTTTCAGCTCGTGCATTTCGATAGAATTCTTGAGCAAATGATACAAATGACTTGATATCATATTTCGGAATATCGTAACGATAAAAGTTCCCTTGTCGAATGCTAAAAAGTAAATAATTCAATTCAAACTTCGATATAGTTCGGTTGCTGTCTTCCATTCAAACTTACAAGATGAATTCCGGTGCTTTTTGAACACCGAATCGCTTTGCTGTTTTTATACCACGAAAATCTTTGTCAACGCGAGCAACATTGACACGATTGCGAAGAGCCGCACCCACAGCTTCCCACACCGCACCAAGCCGTTGGCAATCAATACACTCCCGATTGTAACTAAACAAGTAAATATGAATTTGAAAATAAATCTTAACCATTTTGTGGTGGCAAAAACTTACAATAATATCAGCCAGTCACCGGTTGTGGCACCAGTTGCAGCTTGTGTAAGATGTTCAAACGTGTCATCCGTAAGCTCTTTCACTGTGGGCGTACGATTTTGGTCGAGTTTTTGGTAAATCTCATCGCTATTAATATTTCCAGAGTAGAGCAATGGAACACCGTGGCGGAAGAACACGATGGCCGGCTCTTTTTTCGGGCTATACAAACGCACCAATTGACTGTCAATCACTTTTACAACTTGGGCTGGAAACATATCTCTGAATTCATCGCGAATTTTAAACAATTCATTCTCATATTTATCACAATCAACACAATTGCTCTTTTTTGCTGAAATAACAACATTACATACAAATTTACGAGATTTCTTTTGCATGTGGATTATTACTAAATTGGTCACTTACCAAAAAATACAATCACAAATTCATTTGATTTGATGCGGTCCACTAAATCATCGTCCGAAATAGTTTCGAAAGTATTTGTTGCTGATGTTAACACAATCGTCAAGATTGTGACGAAGAAGATCGACGAAAACCATTTCGACTGCATGGTTGAATGAAGATTAAACATTATTTTTGACGACGAGTGTCGGCTTCCAATGAAATTCAAGGTATTACGTATTTGCGTTGATGTGTCGGCAAAGGAAATACATCGACAACAATGAATGAATTTATAAATATATACTCACACTCACAACGAAACACGTACTTCACTTTCTACTGTAAACAATACACCGATGGATGATCTGACATTTCTGTTTGAAAGACTTATGTGTATTGAATATGGCAACACTTGAAATTAATTTGAAAATATTATTTGAAAACAGTTTGTATACATGTTGTGAATTTCAACTTGAAAAATTAAACTTTGATTTTAAATATTGGAAAATAAGTACTAAGGTTTTTCAAAACTCACAATATTAGTCATTATTTGATATGAGAACACAAATTTTTTTTTGGGAAAATTGCTTTTTTTCTAAGCTGTGGAAATAAGCTACTGCTTAGATCACACGTTTTCAGTAAACGTGAGTTGAGTAAGGAGACGAAATTGTTGATTCATCAGTCAATCTTCAGACCAACTATCCTTTACGGAAGCGAGAGCTGGGTCGATTCTCAAAATTTAATTCATGGATTGGAAGTGGCTGATATGAAAGTTTTGCGAATGATTTCGGGAGTATCGCGTAGAGACCAATGGGAAAATCGTATAAGAAATGAGAGAATTCGAGATGATTTGAATGTTGTGTCGGTGGATGAAGTTGCAAGAATGTCGAGACTGAGATGGTTTGGACATGTCCAACGTATGGGTGAGTTGCGTTTGCCAAAGAAGATTTTGTATGCCGACGCAGATGGACCGAGAAACAGAGGAAGACCCCGTAGACGTTATTTGGATTCAGTTAAATGTCATTTGGATGTTAGAGGGTATGATTGGTGTAGGGAAACTCAAGACCTGGCTCTCGATAGGGAAGTTTGGAGAGGAATTGTCAGAGGAATTTGAGTCTAGTCGTTTTGTAAAAGACCACACACCGAAAAGTACAATCCGTCTATAAATGATTGTTGTTGTTGCGTTTTTTAGATTGACATAAATGACTTTCGATACGGTTGAGAAATTGTAAAAATTGATGTATCAAATGATAGATGATGCAATTGTCGCATACAAACATACCTAACAGTTTTGTTTTATGGCCTTTTCCGTATTCAATGTTTTTCATCGATAAACTTAATTAATAAAATGTTATCTATTATTCATCACCATCAATTTATCATTTATACCAACAATATCGCTGTTTTGGTCAGCCGTAGTAAAAAAGCGATTATCGAAAATATTACTCCTCGAGGTCAGATTGAAACCACCTTATCCGTTTGGAAGTAAGTATTGTTTTGTATATACAAAGAACGTAATACAATATTTTATAAAAATTGTATAAGATTCACTTTCAGTTCTATTGAATGTTTTCTACGGTGGGAAGTGAAGCGAGCAAAAAAATCCACGAACTCGTTTAATCCACTGTAGTTCAAATCGATTTGTTGTATCATATAGACTCACTAAGTCACAGATCGGCAATTATTTTTACCATGGTGAATGATCAGTTTAATTCAATTTATTATGTCAATTTTCGAATGAAAATGATGACAATTGAATTTATTCTATTCTACTCCGTAGGAATGATTATGCACAACTAAACATCAAAAAAGGATAAGAATGGACTATATTTTAGCTCCAAGTATGCCAACACAAGTAACGATCATATAAAAATCGTTTTTTGTAATTATGATTGTGCGCATTTTTATTTATTTTTCGCGAATCATGCTTCGTACAGATACGGTTACCTATATTACGGTTATTGTAATTTTTTGCTGGTTTATATACCAATTATAATTCTTAATTGGTTTAATCTTTATCAATATAATGACGTCTTTCGTTGGCGAAGCGACCCTATATAAACCAATTGGCAATAGATTTGAATCAGTTGAAAAGTTTGTGCTTTGTTCAGAACATCAACGGAAGAAGAATAAATTATTAAATTAAATTCGAAAAATCATCGTTGTACGTTTAAATTGATTTAAAAATGGCATTATTAAGTGATAGTTGGAAACTCGATATGTTTGCATTTTTGGTTGGTGCTTTAACATTGGCATATTTCTATGTAAAATATGCATACAGCTACTGGGAACGAAAAGGCTTTAAAACGCTCCCTTCGTATAGCTATTTATTGGGACATTTTAAAAGTTTGTTTTCAATGGAAGTGTCATTCGGAGACTGGTGCAAAAATATTTATAACTCAACAAAAGAGCCATTTATTGGTATTTACGGTATTTTACGGCCAATGTTGTTAGTTCGAGATCCAGAACTTGTTCGTTCGATTTTAGTAAAAGACTTCGCAAATTTCGCTGATCGTGGTGTTCACTCAAATGAGGATTATGATCCATTGAGTGGCAACCTTTTTTCGATTACCGGACAAAAATGGAAGAATATGCGAAGCAAATTGACTCCAACATTCACATCTGGAAAATTAAAGGGAATGATATCCACGTTAAATGAATGTGGCTTTAAATTACAAAAACATTTGGATAAATTAGCAGCGAAACGTGAAATGTTGGATGTACGTGAAGTGTCTGCATGTCACTCAACAAATGTGATCGCATCGGTGGCGTTTGGAATTGAAATCAATTGTCTGGAGAATCCAAATAATGAATTTCGAGTAAATGGTCGTAAAGCCCTTGATCAATCATTTATGAATGTAATCCGGGGACTTATTAGTTTTGTGCAGCCAAAATTAATGAGCATCTTAAGACTTAAATCGGTTAATTCAGATGTGGAGCGGTTTATAATGTCGGTGGTGAAGGATAATATGGAATATCGTGAAAAAAATAATGTTAGCCGCAAAGATTTCTTTCAATTGCTTCTTCAATTGCGAAATAATGGAACCGTTCAGTTAGATGACAAGTGGGAAACGGTCATTAAGGCAGACGAAAAGCAAAAGTCATTGTCTGTGAATGAAATGGCCGCACAGGCGTTCATCTTTTTTGTTGCTGGATTTGAGACATCATCAACCACACTTTCGTTCTGTTTATATGAAATTGTGAAAAATCCAGAAATTCAGAATCGTGTAATCGAAGAAATTGATCGAGTTTTGGAAGCACATAATGGACAATTTACATATGAATCAATTTCGGATATGAAATATTTAGAAAGCTGCATCGACGGTAAGATATAATTGCTACTCGACTGATATACAGATTGGAACTTAATTTTATCGAAATATCTTACAGAAACTTTGCGGAAGTACCCGCCATTGACCATTCTGAATAGAGCCTGCTTGAGTGATTATAAGATACCCAATACAAATAAAATCATTGAAAAAGGAACGGAGATGTTTATTCCAATTTTTGGCTTGCAAAGAGATGAAAAATACTACGAAGAACCAAACAAATTCGATCCAGATCGATTCAATGAAGAGAATTCAGTAGGGAAAAATCAATCGAATCGACCTTACTATCCGTTTGGGGATGGTCCCCGGAATTGCATTGGCATGAGATTGGGTAAAATGCAAACGAAGGTCGGACTAGTTATGAT
>NW_022198157.1:423849-454187 GCF_009176525.2 Contarinia nasturtii | reverse complement strand
GAAGCAAATGAAGGAAAGATTTCCTACGACTCTATTTCCGAAATGAAATATTTGGAAAGCTGCATCGACGGTAAGACAAACACTTTTTATATGATTGAAAACTAATTTTCCGAAATGTTGATGTTTCAACTTCATTCATTCATTTTAGAAACATTGCGCAAATATCCAGTGGTCCCACTGCTAACACGGGAATGTGTGAAAGATTATAAATTGCCAGGGACTGATAAGATCATTGAAAAGGGTACAGAAATTTTAATTCCAGCATTTGCTTTGCAAAGAGATGAAAAATACTACGAAGAACCAGATAAATTCATTCCCGAACGATTCAATGAACAAAATTCGATTGGAAAGAATTTGACAAATCGACCTTATCTACCGTTTGGTGAAGGGCCACGAAATTGCATCGGATTAAGACTGGGCAAAATGCAAACAAAGGTCGGACTCGTTTTGATGTTGCAAAAATTCCGCTTTGAATTGGAAGAGAGACTTAAGAAAAATGAAATGGTATTCGATCCTAAAGTATTTTTCCTTTCACCGCTTGGTGGAATCAAACTTCATATCATTAAGCGGTAACTAATTTTAGTAGTTATAATGACGTTATATTTTATATTAATCTTAGCGATTGTGGCTTAATGGTAATAAATTAATAATTGAAAAATAAACGGAATAGACTCAATAATTAACTAAAGTAGGACTAGTTTTGACGTTGTAACAATTCAGATATGACTTGGAAATTGAGCTCGAACGAACGCACGGGAATTAGATTATACGTCTTCAAACGATTATTTTGCTTGTATTATTTCACTAATTAATTTTTGTGCGACTTGCTTGTATTCAATTAATTGAGTTTGAATGCATATTTTACCCATAGTTATCAGTATTTTTATCATTTCACTAGGGAAATAAATGGAACAATTATAAACGAAAGTCTTTTTTGTATAGCTTGTTGAATGCATTAAATGCATATATTATATCCTATGTATACATACTTGAAACTATCAACTATATCATGTAGCAAGAGAACGTGTAGCTTTTCGACCCCACTTGATTTTGCGTTTAAAATTATAACAGTGCTTCGGATTATAGATTTCAAACTGTAAAATGCACCAATTCAGAACTGTTTTGGTAGATGCGATTAACATTGACAGATTAATCAATTGATATTGTTTCGATTTTTAATGCAACTATTTAATATGCTGTTTTTATTTCGAAGCAATCATTGCCTGGAAATGCCTGTGTAATTTACATATAAACGAGTGAGACTCAAACATGTGCTTCTTCAAAACAATACATACACAAGCATCACATGTATAGCAGAAGTCAATAAGTATTCATCACAGAAACAAAGCTGAATAGCGTGCGCATATATTTGTGTTTGCACTGCTGTTATGGCATATACTTTTGATGTTTGTGAGTTAGTGTGTATGTATTGTTTTGAAGAAGAAGTTAAAGTTTTCCTATATGTATAAGGGAATCGGGTTTGTAATAATAATGTTAACACCTAAAGTTAGGCAATTTCAAACCCCGGACATCGAAATGACTATAGTATACATTGCATGAACTTCAAATCAAATGAATCTTGAACCAAGTTGTTACAAATTTAAGATCAACTCTGGATAAGTCTAAAACGTATGTGTCCTAATTAGTCATTGACTAAAAATGTTGCATTTTTAGCGAATTACAATAATGGCTTTTTCAGCATCACAAGTGTATAATAATTTTTTTGCAGGGAATTCAGAGTTGGTTGTATCTCCAAATCAGCCATAAATGGCGAATAGTAAACATGAGCGCAAAGAAAAAACAAAAATACATGCATACACCAACTATTTTTAGCATTCATGATTCTGAGTTTGATTTAAAATGTTCTCACTAGCACTTTCAAAGTACTTTGTATTTGCCAAAGCGTATAAATATCTGTGTTTGTTGACACGCAACGTCAGTTTCGATTGATGCATCCAAGTGAGATTAACGAGTATTTACATATTGAATGGTCATGGTTTTGTTCAGTGATAGTTTGAAAACAGATGCTCTGATAGTTTTTGTTGGAGCATTGACACTATTTTATTGGTTTATACGACGGAATTACACGTACTGGGAACGCAAAGGTTTCAAAACACTGCCCGGTTGTAAATATTTCGTGGGACATTTCAAATCGACGGTCACACAAATTGAATCAATATCGAATATAGTTTTGAAATTGTACGAAACAACAAATGAACCGTTCATTGGATTTTATAGTTTAATACGTCCAACGCTCATGATTCGTGATCCGGAACTTGCTCGTTTGATTTTGATCAAAGATTTTTCGCACTTCCCACACCGTGGCATTCATTGCAATGAAGGTTTTTATTGATTTTTCGTAATCCCTTTGAAAACCACCTGTATTGTTTGAAGTAAAAATGTAATGTAAACTTTTAATTTTAATGAAGATTATGACATACTTTCGGGAAATTTGGTATCACTGCCGCCTGAAAAATGGCGAAACTTACGAGCGAAACTCACACCAACATTCACATCGGGGAAATTGAAAGCGATGTTCCACACACTGCTCGATTGTGGCTCAACGCTACAAAGTCATTTGGAAAAGTTGGCCAATAACGGTGAATTGCTCGATGTACGAGAAATAGCGGCAAGTCACGCAACAAATGTCATTGCATCTGTCGGTTTTGGCATCGATGTTGATTGCATTAACGATCCCAATAACGAATTTCGTGTGAATGGTCGTAAAATTTTCGAATCAACCATCATAAATGCAGCTCGTCGGCTAGTGAGTGTTTTGTTTCCAACTCTAATGGATGTGCTACGAATAAAAACGTTTCACTCAAGCATTGAACGATTCATTGTATCGATTGTAAAACAAAATCTCGATTATCGTGAACAAAATCATGTAATTCGCAAAGATTTTTTCCAACTTTTAATTCAATTACGGAACACCGGAACCGTGCAATTAGACGATGATCAATGGGATACGGTAATTAAAACCGATGAAAAACAAAAACAAATGACATTGAACGAAATCGTTGCGCAGTGTTTTGTGTTTTTCGCTGCAGGTAGAAATTGAAATTGACATTATTTCACAACAGACACTATAAGTTTTTTCATTTCCCAATCAGGTTTTGAGACATCTTCCACCACACTATCGTTCTGTTTGTATGAATTGGCGAAAAATTCAGAGATTCAACAACGAGTGCACGATGAAATCGATCATATTTTGCAGAAATTTGATGGACAAATAACTTATGAATCCATTTCAGAGATGAAATACTTGGAAACTTGCATCGAAGGTAAATTTACCATTTTCATAGCTGTCATTTTCAAATAAAAAATGCGTCATTTTAATACAGAAACGCTGCGAAAATACCCGATTGTTGCCGCATTACCACGATCATGTGCAAAAGATTATCAAATACCGGGAACAGATAAAATCATTGAGAAAGGCGTCGAAGTGATTGTTCCAGTGGCTGGATTTCATAAAGACAAACGATACTATGAAGATCCCTATAAATTCAATCCGGATCGATTTAACGAAGAAAATTCGAATGGAAAAAATCAAATCAATCGCCCGTACTATCCATTTGGCGATGGACCTCGGAATTGCATTGCAATGAGAATGGGGAAAATGCAAACTAAAGTCGGACTCGTTTTAATGTTGCAAAAATTTCGATTTGACTTATTAGAAAATAAACAAAAATATAAGGAACTGGATTTTGACCCGAAATCCATTTTGCTGGCACCAAAATCTGGAATTTATCTCCGAATTTTTAAACGAATCTAAACATTTCAAGTGCTCTTCTCGACATTTTTTTCCGTATACACCATCAATTATTGCATGTGATTCACTATCAAATGGAAAACATTTCCTTCTATTTTTTTTAATAGAATGAATCACTTCAATTATAAAGATTATTTGGAGTGTGATAATTTTTTGTTGTTTTCTGATCAATGGATTTTTTTATAGGCTTCATTATCTTCGTGGCTTCATTATCTTCGTATATGTTGCCAAATTTGCGAATTTTTTTTTTCTCTTTAGAAATTGCAAACCTCTTAAAACTGGTTCATGACCCGTGAATTTCAATTATATTCGTGCAATAGAATAAAATTCCATTGATTGTACTTTTAAATCATGTTTTATTTCCACCCGTATGACTTATTCATATCACAATACATTATACAACCTACAATATTATATACATGCTATGTCGCTGAGATAGCAGTGTTATCGTTCATAGCCACTGATAGATAGACCAACGATGAGAATGGCAGTCTATTGACAAGAGAGAACAAGAAAATGGCAAATCAAAACCACATATGCATTGTAAATTGTCTAGCGCTAAGGTTAGATTGAAAATATTCTACAACATTGCTGATGTCTCTATGTTAATCGGCTTTTTTTGTTTTTATACAATATTATTAACATATCAATTGGAAGTTTGAGGGGATAATACAAAAGTTTTTCGACATCAATTCTTACTGCTAATACAAAGTAAGCTTTTTTGTGCCAAATTTATACATGACAATCAATAATTTTGTATCATTTAACTATCATTTGTAAATTGAAATTCATAGTTATTTAAAAAAAAAAAACGAAAAATGAGTTGAAATCATACTCATACAACATATCTGTCTCTTCGACAGATAGCAAGTATTTTAATTCAGTTTTACAGTAAAAAAGACGGAAAACTTGTTTCTCGTAAAGTGGTTATAAGTTCTTATAGATTATCTTATTTTTAGCGCATATTGGTTTCTTCTCATATGACTGACTTCAAGGGCACACACTCGTATTTCATATACAATTTCACATGCATATATTTCACAGCGCAACTGTAAATTATTGAGAGAAAAAAAACACAAACGTTTTTTCTATGGATTTGTGCACAATGTAATTAATAACAATCAAATGCATTTTGTTTTTCATTTTCGCTAATGATAATGAACGTTCAAATCAATAGGAATATTGTTATCGAAAAAAACTTTGTCATCGTCTGATTAAATTCTACGCTCGTCAAAACACCAATTAAAAGCTTACTACAAATCTTTAAAAAAAACTAAGTAAAATTAATATGAAATAATATATTTGAAGAAATGACCGAAGCACTACTGAAATTGATATAATATTCATACTAATTCAATCAATTAACACGAATTTAATTAATTAACACACAAATCAAACAATATAGTTGCAATCGCTTTGAAATAAAATGTCCAGCTTTGATCATTCTTTCACTTTTAAATGCTCCATATTTTTCACAGTCGCAAAATGAGCGTAGGAGGGTCGGGTGACAATCTTCATCAAGTCTATTACGATTTAAGTTACAAAATATATTACGAACTACATGCACTCAATAAAATGATGAACATAATACAAGACATACAGCCAATAATTAACCCATACGATACTTGAGTGGCCGATGCCATCTTTTTTTTCTTTATTAAATATCGGGAAATTCCAACAAATATGTGAAAAAAACTCCATCCAGGTGAATATTCAACATTGCCACTAGGCATCATACATTTTCACAACAAAATTTGTACACAATTTCGCCAATCTTTGTTGGGTTAAGCAAACTTATTGTCCATATGATAACTTGGTAAACGCTAAGTTGCGTGCCGCCTGAATTAATATAAACTACAATGAATAATTCACCCATGGTGATTCTGAAATCTTTAAATTATTGCCACACGCAACAATTGTGCCAAAATCAAATTCAATTGTATATAATCAGGATTCAGTCTGAAAAAGAATTAGTCTCCGTATAAAATTGAATAAATTTCTCGGTGTCTCTCTCTTTCATTCTGTCCATGCCATTGTGAATGTTATTATTCAGTGTATGTGTTATCAAGTTTGTAAAACGAAACTTTTTATATGTTTGTGTGTCTTCGACTCTATAAATATTGGCGTCTGCCGAAAGATAGAGCTCAGTCATCGAGAATATTTCGACGAAGATAATTGAAAGTGATAAACGTGTTCGTGCATTAAATTCATTGTGTAAATTGAACGGTCGAAGTTCCATTGCCAAGCGATGGCATATTTAACAGATACATGGAAACTTGACATAATTGCGCTGCTGATTGGTGTATGGACATTTTTATACTTTTATGCAAAGCGTCAATACTCATATTGGGAACGAAATGGATATAAAACATTGCCAGAAGTGAGCTATGTATTCGGTCATTTTAAAACTGCCTTTCTACAAAAAGAATATTTTGGCGAACTTTTTGCGCGACTATACAGGAGTACAAATGAACCATTTATTGGTGCCTACTCCATACTTCGTCCGATGCTATTGCTTCGTGATCCTGAGCTGATACAACGGATTTTAATCAAAGATTTTTCATATTTTACCGATCGCGGTGTTCATTGTAATGAGTCGTTTGATCCGTTGTCTGTGAATTTGGTTGGTTTGCCAGGTGATAAATGGAGAAATTTGCGTGGAAAACAATCGCCCGCATTTACGTCGGGAAAATTAAAAGCAATGTTTTCCACATTGATTGCTTGTGGTGCTGATTTGCAAAAATACTTGGAAAATTTGGCCAACACAGATGAGCTACTCGATATTCGTGAAGTGTCGGCGTGTCATCAAACAAATGTAATTTAATATTAAAAAATTAAATTTTTCATCATATTTGTTGGAGTAAATTTAACATTTTTTCCTCAAATTTTGTTTTAGGTGGTCGCATCCGTTGCCTTTGGTTTGGATGTTGACACCATCTCGAATCCAAATCATGATTTCCGAAAGTACGGAAAAAAGATTTTGGAATTGAAAGGTTTCAATGCAATTCGATTTTGTGTTAATTTTATTGCACCAAAATTGATGACACTATTTCGAATCAAGTGCTGTGACCAGAGTGTTGAAGACTTTATAAAATCAATGCTGCAACAAACGTTGGAATATCGCGAAAAAAATAACGTCTATCGCAAAGACTTTTTGCAATTATTGATTCAGCTACGAAATACCGGCACAGTGCAGCTTGATGACGAATGGGAAACGGTGATAAAACGTGACAAGAAAATGAGTTTGAACGAAATCGCCGCACAGGCAATTGTCTTCTTCGGTGCCGGCGTTGAGACCTCATCAACAGCACTCACATTTTGTATGTTCGAAGTGGCCAAACATCAAGGCATTCAAGCACGTTTGCACGAAGAAATCGATCGCGTTTTGGAAAAACACGATGGAAAAATTACGTACGATGCACTTTTAGAAATGAAATACATGGAAGCAGTTATTGAAGGTATATTAATTCTGATATTTATTCTTCTCTCATTTGATTTTATATTGTGATAAATTGAACATTTTCTTTTGCAGAGGCTTTACGCAAATATTCAGTCGCACCGATGCTAGAGAGAACTTGTGTACAAGATTATGTGATACCTGGAACGAATAAAGTCATTTTAAAGGGCATTGATGTTCTTATACCAATATTTGCATTGCACCGTGACGAAAAATATTATGAAAATCCACAAGTTTTCGATCCAGAACGATTTAGCGATGAAAATAAAAAAGGCAAAAACCAAGTCAATCGACCATATTATCCGTTTGGTGATGGACCTCGTAACTGTATAGGGATGCGATTGGGGCAGTTACAAACTAAAGTCGGCGTAGTCATGATGTTACAAAAGTTTCGATATGAACTTGAAGACAGACTCAAAAATTGTGAACTTGAATTTGATCCAAAAGCTTTCTTATTATCACCAAAGGGAGGACTTCAACTATACGTTTTCAACCGATAACACCTTTTTTTTAATTCATTTGCGTCAATACATAAGTACACCTTTTCAAGTGATTCTCATAAACTTTGATCACCTTTTATTGTAAAGGCGAATCACCGATTGAAATACTTCAATTGAACACGATGTAATCAGTTAAGAGTAATAAAACTTTAAATCAATATGTCGTTTATAATTTGTTTTTTCGTTGGATACTACTATCATGTGAATAAGTATTGGCTTGTTGGAATGAAAAGAAGTAAAAACAAACAAATCGATCAAGAAGCTATAAACAGCTCATTAGAAAAAAAACACACCGATCAGAAATTGGTTCAAGTAGTAAGCTGTTCATCACGTGATTTTTAAGTGAAATTTTTACTGCTCGTATCGATGCATAAACGGATGTACGACTTGAATTTTTTAAAAAATATTTTTGACCACCCTCTGAGCAATTTTAATCAATATCACAGAATTTGAACTTAGTTTATATCGACCTTTGCTTGAAAATTCATAAAAACGCACAGAAATGTGGTAGTTTCTGCACTAGACAACAGAGCTGGTATTTTCACTCCGAAAAATTCAAAACTTATATTTGAAATGTAAAAATTCTATGTAAATGTGTGTGCACATTGAAAATATAGACATTGTGTGCGCCGCACACAGTCTGTGAGTACAAAATCTGCTGTGTGTGCGCCGGCGGGCAACAGTTTCATCAAATCTGTCAAAAATAAATTCGAAGCTGTTTCACAGCAGTAGTTCGCTTGTGTTTTTCCACCGATGGCCAAAAAATTACTGTCGTCCATTTGATTGGATTTTTTTCGATAACGTGAATGAAAAATAAACAAAAAAGCTGTTTTTTCAATATTTATTTTTATAAAAACAACGTAATTCATATATGTTTTTTATACAAAATATCGGTAATTGTTTTTTTTTCTCACTACGATCTGAGCATATTTAAAAACATAGAACTCAACAAATTGATAGTTGTAGCTACCAATGAATGAATATATTCTGTTGATTCTAAGGTTGCGAATATAAAAAAACTACTTTATTATCTTACGAACAGTACTCAGTTTTAAAGATTAATTGCTATAATAGGTGTTTTAACATTTATGAGAAAATATAAAAGAAGTGTGTTTCTTTCGAGTGACAAAACAATCAATGTCGTTGCTTTTTTTCATCAAATCCTCTTTCTTCTTTTTCCTTCATTCAACTTTAATTCAAATAAATTAATAATTCTATCCATAAATGTCATTTAAAATCGTTTAAATACAGAAAAATTGTATTCATTTCATTCTGTGTGTCTTGAAATCTTGTTCTTGATTGAAATGTCCCGAATGAATTGCCGAACCGAAATGTCCAATTCAAAATGAAAAATAAAAAATCAAATTTGCTCTGATAAATTTTCTCATCCCAAGTTCTCTAATTCCGATGAACAAACCAAATCAAAAGAAAACTTTCGTGAACACGATACGCCACTTTTCGACTAGAAAATTCATAGATTTTAATTCTTGTTTTGTTTGATTGGTGCATAGAATGTTTTATAGTGGATCGGCGGGTATTTCAAATTGATATGGAAATGAATGCCGTCGTACCGCCTTCGGCGATAAAAACGGTCCACTTAATGCTAGGGCTTTTGTAGATGGTTTGTATGTTGGCAAGTTGATGCGGACAACTTTTAAATTGTCATCATTTTTAATAGCGTCTGCATTTGTGTAATACTCCGAAGATGCGGACGGCATCGATCTACCACGGTTCGCGTATAAATCCACTAGAGGAGAGGAAGTTGTTCGTTTTTCCCGTATTCGCAGTAGGCTTAGGATATTTTTTGTGCCACGTGAATCAATCACAACATTTTGGGCTTCATTTTGGTCAGATCGTTTGATGTCGGCGATGTTGGCCATGGTTGTGTGTTTCTCATTTGGATCATTAAACTCGGTGTCGAATTCGTCATCGGCACTATCTACAATGAACACAGTATCGTTTAGAATAGGTGGTAAATTAATTCGACGCTCACGAATGACTGTTTCATTTTTAATATCACCTATTTTCGGTATATATTTCGGTCGCCTCTGGTTCGGTTCCTCTCGGTCGATGCCGAAACCAAAAAAACGTGGCGCTTGCTCGGATATTAAAGGCAATAATGTTTCACGTGCATAGCGTTCGGCTCGTTGAAATATTTCGCCCAATCGGAATGGCAACAATTGAACATTGAAATAGGAGTTATCGCGTGTCATGCTTGCATCCATCGGAACTTGTTTCATTTTTCGACTACGAGCCGTGGTCGCCTTGAGAATTGGCTCCATTATCTCTTCTTCGGCAAAGACATTCGTCTTTTTCTCGCCATCGATATTAAACGATCGGCCGGTGTGTGGTTTTGGTTGTGGACGATCCTTGAGAATTGGTTCGAATATTTCACCAGGCGCTGCCAACGTTTGTAAGCTACGACTTGATTCGGCTGAATTTCGTTCCAATGAATTTCCATTCTCTAGAGCCGGTTGCCATGGCAAATTTGCCGCCTTATTTGCGTACACATAAGTTTTGTTATTGGTAATTTTATAATTTGTACCTAGATTTAAGACATTCTTTTTCTCTCTCAGTTTGTCCACATCGTCCACACTTCCGCCCCCACTACCGTCAACATTTTTCGGATTGTCCGTTTCGAATGGTGTAAACGTAACGTCATTTTCTTCGGTTATTTCACAAACGCCTGACTGTAATTTTATCGATACGGGATTTCCAGACTCCAGCAGCATGTAATTGCGACACATCGAATAGCTTGCGCCAAAGCTGTCGGTTAGAACAATTTTATTGATATTCCAATGTGGCAGACCTTTGCTCAACCATCCACTGTACGTTTTGTACGTGAGCGAAACACTCTTTGGAAAACCAAGGGCCGGATGTGGAACCAAAATTCTCGATATTACATCACCAGCAAATAGTTCGGCATCATCTTTGTCAGTTATACTGAATGTTTCATTCAATGAATGTTCACCGTGTAGCGTGGCTTCAATTTTACCAATTGTTCGCAATGGCAAATCACTCTCGGACGTATGGATTTCAATATGAAATTGATGCGCACAGAAAGGCTCTTCTTCGCGCGTCACCAAATATAATTGACCACGACCGGTTGATTTATCCGCATAATAGCCCATGTTTCCACATCGTGAGTCTCTGTAATTGGAGTCGTCGCATGGGAAACAATTTCCTTTCAAGAAATCATCGTAAGTGTCACATGGAAAGGCCGGGAACAAGCATTTCGATGCAATTGAATCAATGAAGAATTTATATGCTCGACGATGATTACAAAGCGATCGACCCTCAACAACACTTGGAGCTAAAAACAAAAACAAAAATTAAGCGATGCGAAATAATGTTGATCGTGAAGTGACGTCTTACACCAAATGAAGTCAGTAACAGCACCAACGAAAATATTCGAACAACCAGTTTGAACACGGCCACCATTTGGATAGAAATCTGTTGTGAATAATTAACGCGAATTTTAGTGAATGCGATACTTGGATGGACGTTTAAAAATCTTACCTGCATCTCCCATTGGTTGCCATGAACCTGTGAAAAGATTTTTTAAATCAATTTAAATTGCATCATTCGTAGTAAAAATTAAATCAAGGGATACAAACCTAAACCACCAAGAATCAAGTTTTCACCATTTGAGTGAATGACATCAACGAAATTTGCATCAGAACTGTCTAAACGAGCTCGAATATGTTGTGATTCGAACAGAGGCCCCGCTGGATCCAACTACACGTAATAAAAAACAGAATGAATCAATGTGAAAAAAAAAATGTTGAACGTGAAGAACACGACGTCTTACACCAGTTATTCGTTTTAGGCCAGGTAGCTCTGAACCAGCAAAGCCACTCACGTGCGCGCCCAAGCTAAACCCGATAATATGAACATGATTCAAATTAAGCCCTTTATGCTCTTGAAGGCCTCGCATCAATAATGATAACTGCTTTCCAATTAAACGTGTATTTGCTGCGGCTCTCACATAATTTGGCAAACTAGCTCCAGCCTCCCAATCAACGCAAATCACAATACAATCTTCGACAGCCATTAAAGCGGTACGCATTTCATAGATCCAAACATGATGGCACGCTGCACCGAACCCATGCACAATCACTCTGACTGACATACGATCAAAACCTTCGAATGTCTTCAGCATGATGATATTTTTCATTAATTCCGGCGTCAGGTCAGATGAATTGCTTGGAAATTTCGAATCAATTGGTGTGGCAGCGGTGTTGTTGTTGTTGTTGTTGGTGACGGTGGTGGTGGAGGTGGTGGCATTACTATTTTTCTCTTTGTCATGGCTGAGTTCGTGAAACATGCGACTCATGTTGAGATATGGAATTTCAAGCAATGGCTTGTCAGAACGATTTTCCGTAGAATAGAAATAAAATTTTGTGCCAATCTCTTCTGGCGATTGTGGTAACTGTCGGAAAGGAACAAAATTCGTTTGGAATTAGTTTTTCAATGAAAAAAATTTGGAAATTGAACATGGTAAACACGGTTAAATGCCATTTTACCCTAGACAAATTCGACCAGATTCATTTTAGCCCGAATCTGTTTTTGATCAGAGTGAAATGCCAGTTTACCATCGAATTTCCCATGTGCATAGTTCGGAGTACTTTTTTTTGTTTTTAATGTGAATTGAATCAATGTTTTTCGAAAATTGTCTTAATTTACCATGTCTAAATAGCCAAATGGGCCGCTATCCTCGAAACAGCCCAATTCGTCATAGCATACACGCTTCTCGGCACGCTTGTGCCGATGGTGATATCGATGCGATTTCTCATATTCATACATTGACTGTTGAACTGCATTCAAAATTCGCATATCATCGACTTCGTCTTGAAGCTCTTGTTTATGTGTTGGCCATTTTGCTGCTACATCTGTAAAACCATTGAAAACTTTAATTTATTTGGCGTAAACAAATTCCAGATTATTTTAAAATTCATAACTCGAATCAACCGGAAGGAAATAAAACGCACACAATTTAGTTGGTAAAACATGTCTGAATTAATTGATGGATCTTTTTTTTTTTAATAAAAACCATCTCTTTAAATTATGCTACCCGTTTAGTGTATAGTAATCAATCTGTGTTGATTTTCGTTGACTTGCGGTCAAAGTCCCTTACGCATGAAACGCAAATGAATCTCGGCTCGAAAACTCATTTCATTTTAAAATTAAATGAGAAAAGAGTGTGATGCGAATTTCGCTTGGTGTGAAAGAAGAAATCGAAAGAAAGTTTTCCCTTTCTTTATGTCATTTATATTAGAAGCATGATAAAAAGTAAAAATGAATATATCCGAACATCGACTAGACATTGCGGCGCAAAATCCCATTTAAATTTAATGAATAGAGAAAAAAAACGCAAACGACAACAGCAGCAGCAGCATCGACTGCGATGTTTGAAAAGGAAAAATATCAAAGCACATTATTTAACCTGACCCACATTGTGTGTATGTGTCTATACAGACAGGTGCAATTAAATTCAATCGAAGCACATTTCGTTCGTTGAATTGAGATAGTTTCCGAGTGTTCAAAAAGCATATAGAATATATCGTCGCCGATGCCGATGTAAAAACTTGTTTTCCTATGCTTTTTCTGCTGTTGTTGTTTCGAGTCATTTCGATCGGAAACAACGACAAAAATGTGCTGCATAGACACAAAGCGACTGAGAGTGTGTAAATGTGTAGAGAGCTTCAGACAGTGAAAAGTGAAATTAACGATTGAAATTGCGAAAACATGAATATCAATTAACTGTGATGCTTTTGCTGCGGCATTCAAAGATTCTTAATGGATATCGGCGTTTCTCTCATTTTCATTCGTTTCATAAGTTGAAATAAAAACGCGCACCTCATCCACAATGTCATTTGATTTTATTTACTCAAAATTAATGGCAATGATCTTCCAACGCAACGCAAATCATTTCAAACAAAATGATAAAGAATGAGCTCGAAATCAATGCATCGGAAAATACCACTTTTTGTTGCTTCCATTTGAGCTAAAAATCGCATTCAATTTTCAGTGCGTGAAATTGATCACGCTTTTTAAGCAATCCAGCGGTTTTGATGAAAAACAAAAACAATCAAAACAAAATATGTAAATTTAAGTGGCAGTGTGCAATATTTTTTCTTTTTCTTTTTACTTCTTTTGATCAAAATCATTTCTAAAAAAATACATGGAATATAAACGTTTTTAACCCACATTCGATTTGAGATGCTGATCGTATTGTATAAACTGTTGATAGCGTCAATTTAATAAATGAGCTTCGCATTCAGTCAATTTTCTAAATGATAAAGAAGAAAGCAAAAGTGGTCGAACCTTTGATGTTGCATTTTCACTTGCGTCGCAAATAAGATTCGATATGGTTGTGCACATGCTGCGCAAATTGCTTCTGATTTGCGACCAGTCGCCGTTGTTATGAATTAACCGAACCATTTGTGATTAATTTGAATGAACTGATTGACTTGTTCGGTCATTCGGTTAATATAGACACTTGGATTCGGTTAATCGATATGAATGAGAGTTTCAATTTAATCTTGACGTTCAATCGATTACGATGATTGAAAGCAAAATAATATGTCATTAAATCGCTTTTATTTAATGTTCAATCAATGCTAGATGATACAAAATTATCAATGAAACAACTCAACGCACATCACCCGGTGACTATGCAGCGAGCATACACATCAAAATGAAAAAAATAAAAGAGATCATGCACGCTCAACCCAACCGAACAACGGTGATGACGAAGAGCAAAGCAAAAAACTGAAAAAAAAACTTTCTTTCGATAAATAAGTAGGTGAATCTTTTTACATAAAAACATAAGTGATTTTGAAGTCGCACCAGAAACAACATCGAATCCATAATAATAACGTTGATGGCAATCGAACGATATACGATTCATGGAATGAAAGAAAAAACCTCAAACTAAGCACTATCACTCACAAGCGCGCGCACACACACACCACATTTTCTGAGACAAAAAAACGCATAATTTAAACGACATCACTTCTCTCTTTCAACCTCATCTTGTTCTTCATCTGACTCATTCATTTTTGAAAAATGCATCTTATAAACACACTAAAAAAAGTGTCGCATTTGTATTCGAACTTCACGTTTTTTTATATTTTCTTCATTCTCTTTCTTTAAGCTGCATAGTGAACATGCAATCGATTTTCTTCAAACCATAATTTGTGGAATGCATCGACGCATCATGCTACCGTAAAGTTGTGATTCATTTTAATGTAAAAAATATGTTAAATTTTCCATATTTTTCCAAATTAATTTTTTCGATGCAGTATTGTTTGCTATAAAATAAAAGTTATTTTTCATCGCAGCGATTCATATTCATTTTTTTTTTGTTTTTTTTCTTTGCGGTAAAGTTTTGGTGAATGGCAAAAAATTGGGAATAATGTAAAGGCGGTATTCTTGAAGTTACGTTCACTTTATTGCCAACAGCAGATCGGGAACAATTAAAATGCATCAAATCGGTGACTTGGTGAATGTATGAATTCGCTCGCTCAGCCAAATGTGGATTTATGATGAGAAAACTTGGCCGGATTTTTCGTGATTGTCAATTTTGCTCAATTTCAAAGAGAAAAGCGTCATTGTCGAACGCAATGATTCGTGATTTTACTTAACATTGTCTATTCATGTGCGGTGACATATGTCATTCAAGCATCGTCGAAATAAACAACATTGTGAAAATGACTAATTAAATATTTACCTTCTTTTGTTCAATGCTTGAAATTGACGTGAAACAAGTGAAATTTTGTTCCCGCTGTTTGTGCGCAAGAGAAATGGCGACTAAAACCAATTGAAATGGTGATTTTTAATAAGTCACACTGTTTACCATGTAGTTTTGTTTTTCGTTTGAAATTGTCTATTTGTTCCAAGTTTCGCTGAATCATTTAATTTCAAAGCAATTAATTGTAGAGAGACGCCATCATGTGCCCATAGCAAAATTTTCAATTAACATCAATTGAAATAAACAACATTTGAATAAGTAAAATGATTTGTTCATATTATGGTAATTAGAGGTGGCAGGCCACTTATTATTATTATACGTACGGCATTGTTATTCATTTGGCGCTTTGCCATGCAGATTGCGTGTATTATTTTTACAAAATCTCCGATTTCAATTACATCTTAATTTGATGTGCGTATGCGTCAATTGTTGTCAATAATTGACGCCACAGAAATCTTGATGTGAATCGGGATTGCGCTAGAGATGAAACAAAGGTGAACATACAATAATAAAACTTTGAAGAAGAAAAAAATGCCTTTTGATCATACGGAAACCAAGTTGAACACCCTGTAGATCTATATATTTACAAGAAATGTAAACGAAGAGAGAAACATGGTGGTTCAAGAGAGAAATGGACAGAACTAGTGTGCAAAATTACAACGGCCAAATATGATTTACGTGTGTAAATCGTGTGAATAATAGAGAAGACTATGTAATTAGATGGGTAAAAAAACAATTGACCGAAACTTTGCTGCAATAACGCAACAATTTCAATTCGTATTTTATAAGTGATTGAATTTCAGCATCTAGATTTGCATGACTGATTTATAATCCATCATCTTCGCGTATGCGCGTTGTGCGCTATGCGGTCATTTCGATGTAGCATTGTTTTTATTTCTATTTCTCTCGCTCTTTCTTTATTTGTTTTTCCAAACATAAAACCGTGTCGATGGTTTACAAATCGCACGATGTGTGCCGATAAGTCTGTTTTTGAAGCACAGCAAAAAAAAATAATAATAATAATACAGCATATATACAAAACATCGTTGGATTTGCCAAATGAGTGTGGTAATCGCGATGTTGTTGCTGAAATTGCGATCACGTCTTTTTGTGGGTATGTGCCAGCGATGAAATCAATTCGATTTATGAAATAATGATTTTATGACGAAGTGCAGGCAATTGAATTTAATCAAATTAGAAATAGTTTGCATTTCAAGTTCAAATTAGTCGAAAACGCAATTTTATCGCATTGCCAGCTCTGAGCTGAATTGAGTTGAATTGAGTTCACGGCTATTCATGAATCTTGCTTTTTCTTGCAAATCAAAATTATGTAGCTTCACTCAAAATGTCGTATGCGATTTGTGTGATTTTGTAATTTTATGAAATCCGTCCGGTAAAAACCACAAGGTATGGGCAATAAACTCATTTGCATCATTATTTCGTGATTATGGAGGACAATTCATACAATCGTTCATCCGCATTCGGACACACTTCCGTTAATTTAAAAGCAACAATTCGTGACGTCAACTGCTATTTTAATGGGCAACATTTCCACCAAACTGAAAAATAGTATCACATTGGTTTGACGCAGTTTATTTGTTTTTGTAACGAAAACTAATGTATTCTCAATAGCTTAATTGCAGGTCAGGTTATCTCAAGATCACAAGCTATTATCGAATATAATCAAATATTGAATTATTTTAAGTTATCACTGAACTTTGATTTAAAATTTGCTAATTTTCATTTTTTATGATATATCATCACCTTGTGCAGGGAAATAACTACAATTCGACGGTAACCAAATGCCATTAATCTTACTTTAATATCAAAATATGTTTTTATATATAAAAAAAATTAAATTCGATAAAAATTGTTGCAATTCATCGTTGATGGCAGTTTTTCAGAAAATTATTGAATCTCATTACATTATCTACAAAACTACATAATTTACGTTTGAAAAAATGCCGAAGAAGGAGAAAAAAACATGCGTCAGCCAGCCGATTGCACAATCAAAATCATTCACATTTCACAGAAAGTTGAATAGTCTTTCACTTTGTGTCTTATCCGATGGTAAGTGAAAAAAAAAACCCAGAAAGAAATTTAGTAAAATTATCAACCGACACAAATATTATGTATGCGCACGATCTAAATGTGTGTAATAATAACAAGTCATGCGTTGACCATATTTGTGAATCTTTCACATTTTGTGGATGCCGTAACACGAGTGACAAACACACCGGAACACATATCAAACGGTTATGATGCCGGATTATTTTTTTCTCTTTCTCTCTCTTTTGCATCAGCACTATCTGAAAGCCGATGCAACCGATACTTGTTGTTTGTATATTTTGTGATTATTATTTTTTTTTAATTGTGCGATGTTAAATGTTACTTGTTAAATATCAACCGCACTTAGCGAAAGCCAAACGAGCGATAAAGTGAATTGAGTCTTGAACGAATTGTTTAAACACATTTAAGAGAGTGAGAGATAAAGATATATTGAGTGTTTTGAAAGTGCGCAACTTTACATACATATGTTGTCATTTGTCGCCTGACATGCTCAACAATTAAACTTTCAATGAACAAAACGATGAAAAAAGTCGTTTTTGACGTACAATTGTTTTGTTTATAAATATAACTTTATTTCTTCCAACAAACTGGTTGAGCAGAATGACGGCATTAAGTCACTAAATCGTGTTGTTGTTTAATTTCCTTCAATACGTTGTGAAACGAACTTCGGATTTGCTTCCTACTCAAGAAAAACCTTATACACAAAAAAATATTTCTGTTTTTTTTATTCAGTTGTTTTCCTATAGTTGTCAATGCTTACCTGTTGCTATCGCATTCAACGCAACGATAACCGCTAATATCACATATGAGGTATTCGTACGATTAAAAATGGATTTTATGCAGCCAACTCGTCGCATTTTCGGTCACATAAATGGATTTTGGAATTGTTTCGTCGAAATCGTCGACTTCAAAGTCAAATCTTCTGTTTTCTGTCTTGTATTCTTTTTTACTAATTTAATAAAAAAAAAATACGAAAGAAAAATCGCTGTTTATTCTTGTGTTGTATGTCACTTCACAATGGCTATTGTTTATTCGATTTTCTTATTGTGATGTCAATGACAAAACAAGCGGCTTTCAGTTTTTCTTCGAAATAATTCTTATGAGTATTTTCATTTGTTAATCACGGCATTGAAACACACCTTCTTCTTTAACCACAATTATTTCGATTGGTCTGATTTCATTTTCAACCTTTTTTTACTATAAGGTTTTTCGAATATATTTTTTTTTCTATTGTTGTTCGTTTTCTATCTGCAATTTTCTTTCACTAAACTTAATTGAATGTTGCTTTTGTATTTTCTGCTCTTTATAAACAAATATTTAAATGCATTATGAAGCAATCAAAAGTTTTTTTTTTCGAGTTGTCACCACAAAAACTACGATAAAAAAAATTGTGTACACAAAATCGTCGGTATTTTCATAGAAAAGCAAAAAATTCCGGCCGAAGAAAAATTATCGACGAAGGAATGAGTTTGAATTTCTTTTTTTTCTCTATCCAGCCGCCGATTGTAATCGATTCGGTGTTTTGCAGACCGTGTTTGTTTTCTTCTAAAGACTTTTCGAATTGGAAAAAGCACAGCAGACAAAACGAATGGGTGCTTCTGTACCGTACGACGTTCAACGCGAATCTGTTTGGATGTTTTCTACTTTCACACACCTTATGATCAAGCAGAGACGATGTTGATTTTTCGAACGTGTAGCAAACGCACACGGTTGTGAGTATTTTTCTTATGTTGCTTTTATCTCTCTTTTTTTTTAATAGTTGTTGCTTGCTTCACGTGTTGCTTTACCTGGTTTTTACTTCAACTGGTTGAATTCTGTGCATACATATGCGTTAAGCTCACGTTCGCCTTAGTTTACCTTAGCGCAGCTCTCTGTGTGTACGGCATATACACAACACGAACGATTACGAATGGTTTTTTTGGCTTTCTGGTTGTGTAGTATGCGCTTTCTCTATTCAACCGATGAATCGTTTTGGAGCAGCTTGTTTCGGTTACAGCATTGAAACGAACGCTACATGGTTTCGATTACAACAACAATGCATATTTCCCCCAGTTCAATGTTTATTTTGAGTCTTTGTGTATGTGTGTGTGCGGGTCTGTATCAGCTTGGTATTCTCATCACATTCAAAATGATAATGACTTAACTCTTATCGATCGATCGAAGCCCAATCAAAAGAAAAACACAACGGTTCAATTTTCGTTCCAATGGAATAACGCAGCACTGCAACGTGATAATTCCGAAAAATCTGAAATTGTTTTTTCAGATTATTAATGCAAATTGATATAAAAAAATCTGGATAATTAAATCAACCACTAATTTTAGATCTAATATTCTATCATTACATGCAAGATTCTACGAGAGAACGGATAAAGGTGTGGGAGAGAAGGAAACAGAGGGATAGATATTGTATAGAGATAAGAAAACTACTGCTCCGATCGAGACGTAAGTAATAAATTAGTTCATTAGAAATTCCTTCAATCAACGTTCGTTTCCAATTCTCAATGCAAATTCCCCATTCATTGCAAGGAATAAATTTAAAAGATGCAAATTCATTTCATGTTGCATTTTGTTTAACAACCAATCTAATGTCATAGTAAATAAATATAAATTTCGTTCCTTGATCGCTTCATGAGATTTCTCTTTGCTGGCGACAAGTACGTCTAATCATATATATTTTGATTATATATTTACGTTGAATTACTACTAAATTATATAATGGCATTCAAACACAATTTAAAATACGTTAAATTTATAATTTGCAGTGAATGCGATTTCAATCAAAACCAAAATTGTATTATGACTTCTACCACACCTGTGCACACAATCTATTATTTAATTTCAATTAGCAATGTTGTGGGTTTCGTTGTTGAATTAGGATTTGCGGCGATCACACAATGATTTTATGTGATTGCCATTTGGTACCATAAACATATCATGTTCATGTCGACCGTGTATCAGTGAAGAAATGTGAAATTCATCGTTGATAGTTTCCATCAAACCGACTCGATTTGCATGCTTTACACGATTGCATTAGGCAATTTAATTACTTGTAGCCATGCCATTTCTATTATATTCATAAAACACACGCGGTCGCTATGAAGCAATTACACATTTCAATCATGAGAAGCGGGTGAAAATTGGTAACTTGCCAATCCAATGCACTTCGTACTGGAATCCAACATAATTCACCAAAGTTATGTAAATCAATAGCCTCTTTTTTAATTGGAAAAACACCACAGGGAATCCATAAAAAAGTTCAGTTTTATTGAAGTTCATTTTATGACCTGTTAGAACATCACAATAAAATGTTTTTTTTTTTTTGTTACAATTTTTCCTTTTACAACATTTCTTTTGGAAATTATCAAACATGTAATCAAAATAGGCGAGGTGCCAGGAAGTTTTATTGCAATTCAGTTGGTCATTGTGTTTTTTCTTTGGTTCAAGTTCCTAGATTTGAAGCCCCATTTCTCCATTTCTCCGCGTCTCTTTCATAAGTACAGAGTCTTAATTACATAACCGATATTATCGGTCGAATTGTAGGAAATGAATATAAGCCATAGAATAAAAGATGCATGTTTCTCGAATGTTATGAATGTATAAAACGGTTCTTTTTTCATCAGTTAATACCCATTTAATTCATACGACTAAAATCGAATTATTTGTGCACTCGTGAGTCGTTAACGATAGATTGAAATGAGGAAATGCATCTAAAAGTTGCTTTCTTTCGATGGAATGAAATAAAATGCCTAAAGTGACAAATAAATTGAATAAAAGAGACTTTCATTTCGGTGTATGTTTGCTGCTTTCGAAATGCACCTTTCTTCCTCTCTTCCCTGCCTCTCTAGTTCTTCGTATATCGATTTCCTAATTCCAAAGTCGCCCAAATATGGTACATACCGTCGTCGATACGATGGGAATTCAAACAGCATCGAATTGCGCAACCATTTTTCTCTATATAATATTTTTTTTGCACGAATAAAGGCAACACACACTTGAGCTACCGCGTTCAGGGTAATTTACTAGGCTGCTGTGCGAAATGCTGATTTCTTCATTTGTGCAAAATGATATTACGACACACTAACGGAAGTTTGATGTGTGAAAATTATTCGTGAAAATCGAGATAGAAACATCTAAATAGTTTCCGCGTGTTAATTTGCTTCTCTTTTTTTTCTCGTACAAACTATAAAAAATTAAAATTAAAATGTGGTGGCTTCATGAAAATTTCTGGAGAAGTGAGCAATTATGCAATCGCAAAATCCAATTACACCACATAAAATCGATACAGAGTATTATCAAGATCGTATTAGTTATATCGCCTTAGTTTCAAAACGATCCTCGTCACCATTTTACAACAAAATGCTTTCGACGATGAGAGTGAGAGTAGAAAAAATAAATATGAGTAAAACCGTTCATAGACATCCGACATTGTAATTGCGCGTATCAGTCGATATGTGCACCACAAACGAGATGGAAAATGTAAATTGGCGCATTTATCACTGACATTTTTTTTATAATACAGCCTCTCGTAAAGCTGCAGCTCTTCGAACACGGTTTACTGTCTAACGGTGGAACTTGACTGCATTGTCATATTCGCAAACGTGAAAAAATACTACATTAAATTCCACGGATAATTTTACCAAAGAAAATGCACAGACGTGAATGAAAAAAAAGATCTCTCGTCGGTAGCGTATAATAATGCGACACAGACGTGTGTTTGCCAGACTCGTTTTATGCGCAGTAAAAACACAAACAAGCACAAATAAACTGGCGCATGCTCGTAATTTGTTGAGTGTAGCTTTTTTTCCTGAGATGATTGCATCGCAATGTGATCTTTTATAATTTTGAGTACGTGTTTTCCGCTAATGAGGAAAATTTGGTCATTTAAATGGCACAGTTACCTCATTTATTTTGGTTGTGCCTAAATTCATTGGATTTTTTTCTGTCGTTGTGGATTGAAAATATGAACTGCATAGAGATGCATTTTTGCGGTAATAAATCTTTGTGATTTGAGTCATCAATGGTACTCAGTGTCAAGGCATTGAGTGGCACGTGTACCAAAGACCATATATGCAGTATTTCTCCTTGCATGCTAAGGTTATTTTTTTTATTACGCTCTTGAAAATCTTATAAACATATAAAAAAAATTATCAACTTTCGAAATGTCACAACAAAAGTGCCACTTTCATTGGTTCATATCGATTTATTCGGCCATTCATCTTCGTCTCTTTGAAATGCGTGCATATTCACACGAAACCTTTGTTCGCTTGTTCGTTGTGTTTTCGATTTTCTAGAATTCCGAATGCTAAGCAAATGAAAGACCTCAATGCCAACACTGGCGGCGAAATGACAACAAGCAAAATATAGTCGCTGTTGCTGTTGTTTGCGTCGCATAGACGTGTGAACTTGTAATGCGAACAAATCCAATTTAGATGTAGGTTCGAATTTATTTTCGGACTTTCAATTGTTTGCGTTTTGAACAAAAGCACAAATCAGCACCATTTTGCCAGCTGCGTATCGATACGTTTCAGCAAACACTCTGCCTAATGCACATAACTCTCAAGCTAATAAAATAAAAACGTATTTGCAGTCTCACGTCAAACATAAAACGTCCTTGGTGCGACACTTAACATATCATAACCGTTCATTCACACAAGTTATCGTGTGCACGCAAATATGGAAAAAGTGTCTAGAAAGGCCGTTCCAATCATAATAAAAAAAATCATTCTTTTATAGCATTCAGGTGATTGGCAATCAAAAATTGACACAACCATTTGACAACAAACATGAAATTGAGCAATCCACGAATTCTTAACTAGCATTAGCATTAAGATTAAAACGTTGAAACAGCTTAAAGTGTTTATTCACCTTTCGAGTTTATGAAGTGTTTCCAATGAATTTAACAAATATTTCACAATCGATAAATCAATAAAGACGCATTAATGCAATGGAAAAATGACAAAAGACACATGTTCGAGCAAACGTTTTATGTGTTCACACATTTGAATGTTTTCACGACGATCGAAACAAATAAAATGTCGCATCGATGATGAAATGCACAGTTTTCTATGATATAAAGTGAATTGGTGCTGATTAGTTTAAATGATCGTATTCAGTAGAGTGATCGTGACAATCGATCGCAAAAGACTGTAAATAGAAGACGAAGATATCAGACTTCTACTGAGTTTTAAATGAATCTAATTTCAAAAAATTCACATGGTCCTTTGAACATAGACTAATTTCTGTGTATAGCTTGACAGCACTTTGTCGACACATCATGTGAGATATGATGATATACTATGTTTCGTCATGGAAAATGAAAAAAAAAATTGTTTCAAAACGTGAACGAAACAAACGAAAATTCAATTGGGACTGTTTTTTTCTGTGCGAGCGTAATAGTTTCATAATCGTAGATAAGATCCAATGGTTTTGAAGCTCGTCGATTCAATTTCGCTAACAATACTTGTTTCAAGACATTTTGCAAACGATGTGCATTTTCGCACCGTTTTCATAATTACATACTCACAAAATGTAAAACTCCATTGAAATGGGCTTCATTCATTTCAGATGTGATACATTTCAGTTTTTGTGAAGTCAATGATTAGATAAACACGCGGTACAAGTTTCGGTTTCCATACAATGTGATTGATCTGTGAAAATCCAAATCAGAGGAAATTCGAATGGGCCAAGTAACTTTTGTGTCTGTGCACATTTCGTTGTAATTTGATGCAACCAAGCGAACAGAGAGATTATGAGATTTTTGCTCCCCTGTATTTCAGCTCGCAGAACAGATGATGCATATAAATTATTTTCACCTTGCCGCATGCAATTTTTTTTTCGTATTTCCACGATATTTTTTTTTTTATTCAGTTGTACCTTTCGCAATAACGCAATGGCTCAAATCAACCGTAGTAAAAACAATACCGTTGCAGGCGCACACAGAAGGGGAAAAACTTCAATTTTTTATAATATTTTTTTATAAGGGGAAAACGAAATTTCGAGAGAAAAATCAATGAAGCATTCAAAATAATAATAATAATAACAAACGAAACTATGAACCCGCATTGATTTGTCTTGGTTATAGTTTTCCGTTTGTTAATTTTATGCAAAATTGCACGCATTCAATTTCACATAAAAGCACATTTCGAAGCGCTTCCGTTGTGATTATCATCGATGAATAACCGTACAATACGGTGGAATGAAATGTTGAAAAAAACTACAGTTGTTTGTATATTGGATCACAAACCACTGATACCGCCGCATTGTACCGTACAATCCATAAATCAATGCTTACATGACGCGCATGTGGTCGCTTCTGCGAATTTTTCCAGAAACGAATCTCTCGCATAAATCTTGGAATTGGCGATTCAAACATTTTTGAAATCACTTTGATGGTTTAAAATGCGTCAAATTCCACCTGGGAAAACAGACACATTTTCACTTTTCAGTGGACGAATCGTAAATGGTCAATTTTGGCGTAGCAAAACGCTTACTTCCTAATTTGGAATTGTTATGCCTGTTGCAACAAACATTGTAATGCGCCATATAATTGTATGCAGTGGTAATGCCTCGCTTACTGCCTCTGAGCTGGTGAAACATTGTTGTGGTTGTTTAAATTAGAAATTTTTACAATTTTTCGTTAAATTTGAAATTTATGGATTGCAATTGAAATGGCAGAAAAATACTTTGCACGACTTTGTATTATGATTAATTGTTAATGGTTTTATTGTCCATTTAAACGCTGGTTAATTGTTTGGGAATTTTCAGTTAAATATTAGTTTCCGTTTGGTTTCCACAATAAACTTCCTCGTTCTATGCAATATGCGAAGCACACGCGATGCAATTTAACAGACATTTCGGTTATGATAATTTTCGGTTTGTTTTTTTCAAACATAAAATAAATACATTGTCGATTGGTTTTCGGAAATGCATGTCATACTCAATGCAGTCAGCGTATAATTTTGCAAAAACAAAACATACAAATTGTTTGGTAAAAATGGATAGTTCTCACATTGGTAATATGAAAGTCATGTCATGCCACCGGCTTCCACCCAAAACAAATCCATCGATCATATCGGGAAATTTGGAAAAAAAATTAACAGTTCTGGTCTCGTATCACAACCGTGAGACCGATCACATATTTTATGAATATGCGAAGGCATATGAACTATAGAATGTTATTCTTTTGACGAATGATGTTTCCATGTGTCATTCAAATGGAATTGCACAAACACACACACATCGAAATAGAAATCTCATTGCTACTGAACGCTGACTGTAAACAAAAACAAAAACTAATTAAAATAGCATTTTTTTCGTATCAAAAGTCGATTGAGCGAGAGAGAAAAAATCGCATACACATCTCACAATGAACTTATAGCGTACTTTGATTAAATACACAAGTTGAAATATATGTATATACGAAAACTTTCATCGGTAGATTACCTTGACTTTTTTCTCATCGTATGTTGCTGTTTTTTGCGATTTGTATTTTCCTTGTGTGATCGGCAAACAAACAAAAGTCAGCCATTCAATTCGATATTTCGAACGGTGTGTTTATCTCTGATTGAATTTCTGTTGATCAACAAGCGAACTAACTGCATTCAATAGCAAATGGCAAAGCCATCGTATGTGGAAGCCGATGTAATTGCCCATGAAATCAGGTAGTTCGTGATGTTCTCTGTTGAAATAAATGCCGTATCATCGTTTTTCGTCTTCTTCTTCTTCTTGCTCGGCACAATAATAAAGTCGTCGTCACCGAAATTCAGTCTCGATATTTTGTAATCACATATTGACATGATACGATGGTTTTAACCGAATAACGGTGTTTATTGTTCAAGCAACATTTGACCTATGGTAAATGGCGCTCGCGCAAAACAACAGTAAATGAATGTGACGTAAATTGTATCAATCAATCGATTTGAATAACTTCCACGAGGCGTTTATATTTCGCCAAGAAAAAAAAAAACTTGGATGGCACGTAATCGCGTTGGATTATGAAATTTTGCGGTTTTTTTTTTAATTGGAGCATACATATTAATTCATTGGATATGGATTTTGGTTAGCAAGAATGTTCGCGATGTAAATTTAAAAGGCGGTGGAAATAAATTTCGAGCCAATAAAGGCTTCAAAACCGAAACACAACAAATTGGATACGGTGACTAACGGCATATATGTTTCGTGCAATTGTGTTGACGGTCATTTCGTACATTTTCAGTGATAGATTCCAAATTTGATTTCACATCCATAAAACATCCACAAATTATGAATATAAATCACGCATTTGATTTCTATTAACCTTGAATTTCAATAAACAAGCAATTATGATGCGGCCAAATATTTTCTTTCATTGGCCATCGATTTTTTGTGTGATCTTTTTTCATTCAGAGTAATCTCTAAATTGATAAAGCCTACGCCGAATTCTTTTTTCAAGTTCGTTATTCAATGGTCGCGACATGTGATCAATATAATTTCTAACGATAGCGGCCGTCCTTCTTGGAATAGAGCATGCCGTCTGCATATGCTGGAGCACGTAATTGGTTATTACGGTAATAGTTTGGCCTACTGTGCATACGTATAACGGTTGAATGACATGCCAATTAGCTATGGCCTGACGTCATCAGACGCCGAATGACGGAACCATTGCCCGATGACAGCTTGCACCATACATGCGTGATGCACTTATTATAATTACATTTTGATATGCTCCCATTGCGTCAATGCGTAAACATTGAAAATCTTATCGTGCGAACGTTCGCATAGTTCAACTAACTGCTCCACTTGATTGTTATTATGAATGTTTTATTTTTTAAATAAATTTTTATGATGTACTGTGATTTTATAACTTCTATCAAAATCCAATCAAAAGAATGCTGCCAATTTTTCGTCTGCCATTCACGCTCATGTTACGAAATCGACTTCTAGAAGGTACTGAGGAAATTCGCAAAGGCAACAAGTAAAAAATTATAGTAGCGATGGAAAATACAAATCAATCCAAATAGTAGTAATAATACAACGGAACGCAGTCAATGCGAGAACCGGTGCTCAAAGAAGCGTTCACTTTTTTTTTCTTCATTCATGTCAGTCAGTGTATGCGCCACAATATATTTGTGCATGCTCGCAAGCAATCGCTCTGCTCTCTCGCACTTCTGTGAATGGATTGCAGTGCAAATTGTATTTTGCTGCTACACAGCCAGCGATTATGGTGATTTGCTTCGCTGGATACTCACTCATATGCAATTAGAATTAGGTAACTGTGAAGCTGAACAATTAATTTTTTCCATTCCGATCCGTCGCATGCACTTCAAGACCCAGCCAACAGAGAAGAAATTCCATCGTCTTTGTGTCACTGATTCGTTTGGTTTCGTTGCTGTTTCTCTTCGTTTGTGTTAAATGTGTTATTGTTCTAGTAACAAATATGTTGTTGCCACTGATTACGTTGGCCGCATTGTTCTTTTTTTGTTCGTAGTTGCTAAGATCTGTATTTATGGCGATGATATTTTGCCTCGACTTTTGATTGAATGCAAAAGGCGACCAAAGCGACATCAAGTTTATACATAAGCATGTGCGTGCGCGCGCGCATTTTTAATGACTTTCCGGGCGCAACCCACAAAAATTGCAACGAATTATATAAGTTTTCACCTGGCCAAAACGCTCACACATATAATCATTTTGGATTTCCGCACACACCAATTAACTTATTATATTCATTTGACCTTCTTCTTTATGGCTTAGATTACGGTGATTGTATCATCCATTCAACTTTGTACAAATCGCAAAAAAAAAACCAACAAAACAAGCAACGCTTAAAATTTGCTGAAATGACAACAATTAGCCGGGTTTTGTTAGCTCTGGAAATTGTTTTCATTTTACTAAATACACACATGATTCTGTCAAACTATTTCATAGACTGTTCACATAATGCTGCTATTGTCATGGGAATCTCTTACCGCAACATCTCATACCGTTCTGAGAAGACTTTTAACTAACCACCATTTAAGTCAATTATGTGATAAGAATTAATTAAAAATTACAAGTCCATATTGCGTCATTTCAAATGTTGCCATCGAAGCTTTGAACAATATATCGTCTTTGAACAATACATCGAAGCTTATTTCCGGATTTTATTGTACAATTTTAAAGAACAAACCAACGAAAATAACGCGAAGCTTATTCAAAAGCATTTGTTTTTAAGCACAAACGTCATTAAGTTAAGCTAATTATCGAATTTATTTTTGAATAGATTTAATTACAGATTTGGCAGCGTGTTTCCTTTTTATGTTAAATGTTAAATTGATTATCTTTTTTATTCTATTTTTATTTCATTGAATTTTTGAATGCGAATTCAATCCATTCAAATTCTCGTCTTTCGTAGATCGAAGAAGGTAAAATAAAAGATAATGTAATTCGTTGTTGTTCTGGATCGCGCCAAAGATATGAGGTGCCCTCGAAATTGAATATATATATTCATGATTGATTAATGCGGCAATTCATTCGACATGCGAAATTCACACACAATGAATATGATAAGGTGTTTTTTCCCCTCTGTTAACAAGGTCAAAGTGCAAAAAATAATTTTCCATCTTGATAAATTTATATATATATTCATTTTATATGTCTAAAATAAGATCCAACAATCTTGTGATCTTCATAAATAGCGTTAACATTCACGTGCTGCTTGTCACAGTGAATATAAAAAATCGTCGCAAAAGAGAAATGAATGATTCATGAGGCTGAGAATGTTTCGAATCTGAAAAGTCATGGATGCGCAGCAATTAGTCGTGCTATGATCTTCTTCGCCACATTTTTTTAGATGAATTCCACTTTTTTTTCTCAATGGATTGCCTTGTAATACTTGCAATATATCGCGCTGTGCAGTGCACAGTGAGCGATTTATTGTAAGTAAATAGTGTCAACGACGCAAGTGATAATTAGCTTGTATTCGACAATGAAAAACATAAAGAAGCGACGAACCGCCCCCGATTTGTAGGCGAAAATTCACAATTGCCATTATATTTGTGTGTAGAGAGTTGACGATGTTTCAAGTGATATTGAGTCAATCCGTGTGCGGAGTTTGTTTTGTTGTCGTGCTTTCTAAGTTGGTGCAAAATAGTATACATGCTTAACGATTCGTTTCACATACTTCACTTGTATTGCTTTGCATGCACAACATTCACAATTCGCTAAAATAGTACGCACTTTAAAATTCAATTCTCTCATATGAATGATGGGCTCAACAAAATATCATTATAAATTCACAACTGTTTTCTATGCAAATATGCAAAAAATAAATAATAAAATATAAATCCAAGTGGACGATGAGTTTTTATTGCAACAGCTATATTATTTGTAATCAATGTACAATGTTAAGTGTGAAACAAAAACAAGAAATATTTCCAGATTTTAGCCTCAGCCATCTTACATTGTTTTCTATCAACAAGTTTCTATGAATTCAACTACTATAAGAGTGCAACCAAATTCCATGTATGGGAATGCAATTCTAGATGTATTCCGAGGTTAAACAGCTTACCTGATTCAGCTAAATATTTGAAGATGACAATCAATCAAATTGGGTGTGATTGATTACAATTGTGACAAACGACATTTGCGGCAAGTGAGAGATACAGAAAAAAAACCTTTCTCGGCATCAAACAAGTTGTGAATTGGATATGATTGTCAAGTGTCGATGTAAACTTTCAAAATTAGCTCATAATAGTTCCACTTCAACTGGTTTTTCGGGATATTTCTCTCATTTTAATAAAATGCCAACAGAGTGAGAAAAAAAAA
>NW_022198157.1:309731-398849 GCF_009176525.2 Contarinia nasturtii | reverse complement strand
TGTGTGTTAGACAGATGTGATAGCCACTACACCATGCGAACCGATGATAGTTGGGCGAAAAACGACAACCGAGAGCCGAGTCCATTACTATAAATTGAAATTTAGATCAAGTGAAAGGCAAACTTTCATTTAATTTATTAATCCAAATAAAATGTATTGTTAGTTACTGAATCTTTGCTTTGAAAGTGCATGAAATCAATCATCAATATCAAAATGCCGAGAGAATAAATATGGTCACATTTCAATGCGCAAAATTGTATGAACAAATAATTACATAACTAATAGTACACCGCATGAATGCCTTTCACTTATGCCCAGACGCAGCTATAAAAACATAAGGACCAGAATGTATATGATGTATTTAAATTGATAGAGGTCAGAAAGTCACTAAAACTGATGAATACTGAAATTGGATTGTTAGCTTAATCTTTGTAAAGAAAAGAAACATTGCTTTACAATAAAAAAAGGAAACATGTTTACTAAACAACAATTTGGACAAGTTTGAACCGGATTCAGCCTTTTGTTTTAAATTCTTCTTTTTAAACATTCAGATTCTTCTGAAACATTTATAAAATAAAAAGATTTTTATATTAATTTTCAAATTAATATATGAAAATATTGAATTTAATGCACTTTATAGCATTTTAGTTAACATTTATTCTGAAATTTCTATTCAAATTGAAAAGTGATATCATGACTGAAAAATGTGTAATTTTCGTATCTTTAGATTCATGTACAAAGTACGTTACTTTGAAATGTATTTAAACATTCTGCAAACAAATTCGTGGTGATTTTCTCTAAAAAGTCCAAGAAAAACATTTAACTTTAATCGAAATACATAAAGTTGTTTTTACATCAAACATAACATGGAATTAGCTCAAAGATCAAATGAATAAAAATACACGAACAGAAGATGATTCAATATAAGAGAGCTATTTTGTATGTACACGTGGAGATTAAATGGAAAATAGGTATATCTGTTAAACTTACTGCCATTCATGTATAAGAAACCGTTTATGGAACCAGAAACTGACATGAGCTCCGGTGGTGTAGTGGTTATCACTTCCGCTTTACAACATTCGAAAGAAGTAGAAACGCGGACGGCCGTGGGTTCGATCCCCACCTGGAGCAGTTGTTTTTTTTTATTTTTTTTTCTATCGACTTTCTCAAACTTTTTTTTATATTTTTCATTACTCTTATCAATTTTTTTGACCTATAAATGTTTGTTCAACTGCAAATACAGCACTGTGTTGCTATGTGGCAAACGCTTGCTTTATTTCTATTATAAAACTCTGGATCGATTTTACAATAAACTAATGCGAGTAAATTAAGTGGATTGTGGTGAACGTAAAATATGTTTCCAGCATGAAAAGACGATAAAACAATAAATAAATAATGGAAAAAACGTAAAATAATAAAAAAATAAAAAAGAGAACGTGCTTCAGAGAGGGATCGAACCTCTGGCCGTCCGCGTTTCTACTTCTTTCGAATGTTGTAAAGCGGAAGTGATAACCACTACACCACTGAAGCCCATGTCAATTGCTTGTCTCAAAAATGGTTTTTTGTACATGAAATTCACCGAAATTGAACATATTTGCAAGCTTTTTCTTGTAAAATAAGAAATATTGATACGGAATGATTTACTTTGAATTGAAGATTAATAAATCTATTTGTATTTCATAGAACAGTATCAATAATATAACTCTTTGACCTTCTTTGCGTCATATAATTTCTGAAGCTCCCATTTATTCAAAAATGGATATCTTTTACACAGACATTTATGGCGACAATTCTATACACAGGTATAATTGGCTTTGATGAAAGTGGCTAAGTGACCCGCTTTTTAGTTTGAAACATAAATGAACTGATTCAATTCGTTGAATAAACTGTTTAATTGCTGAAACACCAATAAAGTTCTATGAGATCTAGTTATTTCTATGCTGTTATTTATGGATCTTCAAAATGTCTAATAGTTTTTAATTTCAAATTGAAATTATCAAGTATTAAATCATTTGAAAGAAGAAACATGTTCAAAGTTGGGCGATTTAATTTGATATGTCGAACATTTTAATAGCGTATTTGTTAACCAAGAATTTGATATGAGTTTCATGTTCCCAATTTTCATTGTTTCAATTTGAAGATTCATGTTCATATTGCAATTTAAATTTAATGGAATTTTTAATTGGGTATCACTCGGTCAACTGGAAATGTTTTCCATCCAATAGCGATACTGGATATTCGTTCCCAATAAATCACTCTACCTCAACTAATTTGAAAATGTAAGTCCTGTAATGAAACGTTGCTACCATGTTTTCCATTAAGCTAGAGTAGTAGAATATTTCAAGATTTCCATCAAAGAACAGTTTTCTTATTGTGAAAAACTAAATTGCCGAAAATTAGGAAACTTAATACAAAATTGATACATTCGTTCAGTGTTCGTTAAGATTGTTGTTAAAACGGTTTGTTGTCCACTTTATTCTCTCATGAAGGTCGTGATCATAACCAACAGTAATGAATAGTTAAAGTTTTGGCACCAATAATCTTTAACCTTCTTCGACATTTTATGTGTGAGCACAGGTATTTGATGAGACAGTATTCTCTTAGTGGTACTTTGTGCTTGTTTTTTAAAGGACGCAATTACCATCATACTTTCTTCAAACTGCTTGCTCAGCTATCAGATAAAAATCTCTTGAGTTTGATGCAACATATACGGTTACATTTTACCAAATGTACAAAATCAAAATTGGAATGATACACAAAAAAGATTCGCTTTAAAACAAAAAATAAGATAGATCATCAGTATAAAACGTATTTTAGATAATTAAATAGATATTCTTATTAGATAAACATATAAAATATGGAGTTTATTTGTCAAAGCGTGTAGCTCATGCGTCAATTTTTAATTGGAATTAAGGAGATAAGAAAATCCGAGCAGGTATCATCGGTCTTGTTAGAACAGTGATCGGCTGCGGATGTTTCTTTTTTTGTATAAAAAAGTGCCGAGTGTAAGGCAAAAGTATCAGAGTGCTGCTTAGTATTAAAACAGTCAGTTAAAAAATAAAATCGCATCAACATGAAGTTTACCAAATTCACAGTTTTGTTTGTAATTCTCGCTATTGGTGTTTCAAACATTCAATGTGATTCCCCTTTTAACATTATTGAACGACTTTTGGACAACATTGAAGAGGGTACTAAAGATGTTCCTGTTGACATTTCTACCGTTGATTATAGTGATAATATTGATTTCGACGAAGCTGAGCTCAGTGAGGCTGATATCATTCTGCTTGAGAAGGGATATTAAGGGTGCTTTTTTAAAGCTATTCACCATCAATCAAGCTGCTCTTATATGAGAAAACAATCAAAACATCCTTTTGCAAGTTAAAAAAAATCGAATTTCGTCATTTTTACGGAATAAATTTCAAATTATTGTTGTTGTTGAACATACTGTACTACAAAAATTAGTGAAGAAAAATTCTTATTCTGATACAAATTTAAAGTGATTTTATTTATAAAATGCTAACGTTTTCTAGCTATAAAACTCGAGGCAACATTATTTCCGAAAACGTTAGCATTTTATGAATAAAATTACGTTAAATTTGTATCAGAATAAGAAGTTTTCTTCGCTTATTTTTTCATTTGAATAAATTTCACTTGAAACTTTCAATTTAATATGTATCGACGATTTATTGTTAAAAAAACCAATGAATTGTAACTGGAAATGATAAAATAAAAACTTAATCAGAATGAAATATATACTTGTTTCTTTCATTCCCTCAGCATTCTCGCTTATCTCAAAAAGATAAAATTTATAGATATTTGGTATGTTTTGAACTATAAAGTACGAGTAAATCATGTAATCTATATGAGATTTAGTAATTGAGCATGTGTGTACTACACAGTGTCCAACATTTCTCCGCAAAATCATTCATATAATAAATGTCATGACATTCCAACAAAAAATACCTTCATGCTAAAGAAATATTATTATTTGGATAATTTTCGTAAAGAAAGAGAGGCAAAAACAGCGAGCGACCAAATAATAATTGCTAATTTTATTATTTCGTGAGTGAAATTGAATGCTTGCCTGAGTCACTAAGCAATTATTGAACGCTTGTATTGTCAACGATAATCATAAAACGTTTACCGTTTCAACATAATGCCAATTATTGTCAAAAATCGCAATCACAATCGACCCCAAAAATCGTACGGAATTCCACATCGATTGGCTTTAATTCAATTTGTCCAAAAACGCTAGTTAAAACCAATTAATCAATAAAAGTGAAAATTGATCGAATTTATTTAGTGTGTTAAACAAGGTGTAAATATCCGGCACTCAACGGCAAGCAATGAAATTCGACACAAAATCGATACTCAATTTGTTTTGGCAAACCACAGCCATGAATTATACTGTGATTATCATTGTAAATTATGTTTTTCGTTTTCGTTATCCTTCTGAATCGCGAATTGTAAATTCGTAAATTGCTTGCTTGTTTCTTTTATTAAATGAAATTGTTGTGGAGTTTTTCAATGTCGGCAATCAAATCAATTTCAAGATACATTATCCGGGCATATTTATTGCCTGTAGATTTGCACAAACAAGCGACGCTATACCGTACGAAGAAAACTTGGAAAAAACTATAAATAACACCGTGCACGCAAATCCAACATAAATAGATTTGAGAAAGGGCATGGTACCGCATGATATTCTCCCCATTGATTACCATTGGATTGTGGACATCGATGGCGTGACACTAATTTTACGAATACACTTGATGGATAGAAAGATTATCAGTGTCACAATATGTGATAACATTGATTGTATGGCAAATTTTCGACACACAAAAAACAAACAAACCAATGACCATTTATGTATATAAACAATGGCACTCACAACAAAAGCTCTCCGTTTTTTTTGCTCCAGCTAATTTGGAATGACATTCGCTTTCTTCAGTTCAACATTGTTGTATAATTATAATGCAGCAACACCATAATGTTTGGTCATATGACTCGGTTGCCATTAAAAGCAACACTTGCAAAATGTGTCGTCAATAATGAGTTTCATCCCCAAGCTAACAACAGCCAACAACTGTCAACACATTGCTTTTGGAATTCGAGTGGAAATCGTGTTTTTTTTTTCTTTTTTAAATTAATCCCTTCTCTGTTTTGTCATCTGTCGAGCTTTTGAAGAATTATTTTTGCACCCATTGGCATGTGACTGTTTTAACTTTATTTACATTCCATCCGAATGACACACGAAAATCGGGCGATAAAAAGCGAAGAAAACAAGTTTGTGAAAACATTTGATAAAAATAGACGATTTCCTGTTTTTAACTTCAAGGGAAATTCTCCCCCATCCCGATGAAAATAAGTGTCTCAAATGCAAACAGAAAAATTCTAATTGAAACAAACAAGAAATGTCATCAGAATAAATATGACTCTATAAACTTACAAATGCTCTGCATTTTTCTCGTTAGTTTAATGTCTTTGATAAGTCGAAAAGTTTTCGCACATTGATGTTAATAATTTTAATGGAAAACACACATAGAAAATGTGCACGGCTCGGATAGTGAACAGTTTTCCGATTCAACGATGACTTGCATTCTTGCCACTTGAAATATGCGATTCAATATGTGTGTTTGTGTGTGTGTGAGTGTGTAGGTCGCTCTTTGTATTCGTAAATACACCAACAACCATATGATTATGATTGGTGTTCGACACGTGCAATATTACATCGATTTATTTTCCAAATGCAATGAGTCGGCTGTGCCGAACCGAAATATGCACAGCATAAGTAAAAAATAAATAACGATGGAAAATGAAAGTGAATTGATTTGGGGTTGTACTTACCTTGTGTCAAAAATAACACGTTGAAAGAATAAATGGAAATGGCACCGACCGACATTCTTCCATAGCACCATTGCTTATGTAAACATAAAAATCGCTTTCAACATACTTTATTTTGCTCTACCTTTGATTGCTGTGATTGCAATAATTCAATGATTCGTCGAATGTTTCGTCGTTGTCATCGTTGTTGTAGTCATATTTTGTTTGTCGATACATTTACGTTGACATTAAATGGAATTCAATTTTTTGTATTCCTCGAAATCACAAAACTAATGCGTCATCCGAAATAAAAGCATACACAAATACACCGATATCGGAATGAAAAATATCACATACACAAAAATAAATATTGTTAAACACAATTTTTTTATATAAAAAAAGACAACTTGTATTTGCAAATCGGAGGAAACACCTTTTAAGTCTGCTGTTTCGTAAGAGCATTGAATAATTTCAAAACAAAACACCCCGAACGCTCTACAATCGACAACAAATTCGATGAACAAAAATAGTTTGAAATTTATTTTACAATTTTTTTTTTGAAGGCTCAAGGAAACACAATGCTATATGACGTTAACCTAGACGCAACCACTCTTTTATTGCAACCTCATATATATTTACGTTGAGAAACGGAAAAATTACCAAAGAAAAACACAAAACCGAAGTAATAATAGCAAATAAAATAAAACGGAATCGTTTTTTATAGTATTACACACACACACATACAGTACATGGAACATCAAAAATCATAGCTTGGTTGGGCACTTTGAAAATACAAAAAATTGACCGAAAAAACTGAAAAACACAAAATAAACAGACATGAACCGAAACAAAAAAATCCTGAAAACGAAGGATTAAGATTCTCTACTTGAGATGTAGCACCAGTAGAGAGGTTTTCACGCAAAGAACACTACCAGTGAACTGCTAATGTCAGTGATTCATTCGGTTTTGCAATGTTTCGCTTTCGGTCACTGTTGCTATTTCTGATTAGAAGCAAAAGATTTTCCACCATATAAAATAACGTATATGCATGTATATAGTTTGCACGCCCAAGTCAACACACAATATCATTTCGGTGGCGCACACGACGAACCACCACCAAATACACTACATAAATTCACTTTCATCCACATGGGAAAGCAACACTCACGGTCTCGGCGCCACATTTCCATGCACTGGGGAAATGTAACACATTTATGATGTCAAAGAATTGATTGGTGCGTGGATAACACAGCCCAAAACAGCAAGTCTTTCATTTCGCAAATGTTGATTATTAATCAAAAAAAGTTTTCTTTTTGATTCGAAAAAAAGCTGTATTTGCTTCAATTTCTAATCTCATCAAAGAAAAACCGCCAAAAATCAAACGTTCTCCTTCAACGGTTTTTTTTTTCAATCTTATAAGAAATTTTAGCAGAACAAAATACTCACGTATTCACGAATCACTTTGATTCGTTTGTCTGTCAAATGACATAACCTCATTTTAATGAATTGTTCAATTGAAGACTTGTTGATATTTTTATGAGCATTCAAGTGATAATTTTGTTTCAAAAAATCTGATAATGTTTCGAAAATTGTGTATAAATTCGTTGGTTCTACGAAAAAAAATGGTTTTTCAACCATTAACGTATCGATTGCCATCCCAAACAACGGGCTCTATTTATAATTTTGCAATGAACATTGTAACTCCCTTTCGACTAACACAATATACGTATTTCTCAAATGAGCCAACCACAGTTAAGAAATTGAATAAAGAAATTGATTACGAACGGAAACAAAAAGCCGAGTCCCAATGTCAAAAGATATTTCAGTGTACGGTCTCCGAGGCTGATGAAGTGGCTACATGTTTATTGAAAGAAAATGAAAATGTTGATTTAAAAACCATACACAAGACGGTGAATTGGTTACATCGTCAAGGTGCTACACATTCGACTCTATTGAAAAATTATCACATTTTACTGATTCCCAAAGGTAAGGTTTCATTTGACTGCTGGCAATTATAATGAATTTAAAAAATAAATATTTTTCCAAAGAACAACTCAAACAGCGAATGGAAAGGCTCACGTTGAGCTCTTGGAAGCAAATCGATGACTTTGTCCCATTTCTAGCTTTGGATGTGGAAACAATCAAAAATCTTCGATTGCGCCAAGCGAGAAAAAATGTCAAAATTTCAAACCGAATCTATCTTTTGAGCGAATATTTTTCGGTAAGCATTTCTTAATCCGTTAAAATTTCATTCAGATCGAATAAAAACCGTCTATTGGTTTGCAGATTGAACCACCAATCGTAAGTCATTTTTGTGCAACAAAGTTGGTTATCATTGATATGGAAGAGGAGTTGCTGAAGAGAAAAGTTAAACTGCTGCTAAGTAATGGGTTGTGCCCATTAAAAATATTAAAGGATTTACTAGTATTGGAGCGAAGTGAAGAGATATTGAAAGAAAGAATTGATTTGCTGAAAAAGTTTAACATTGAGCCTAATTCTTGGATGCCCTGGATGTTCAAATGTCCGAAGCCAGCTTTCAATTGGTTCCGTTGAGTTTTTTATTAAAAAATATTCAAGTGTTCTTACAGTCGTCTAATTTCTTTCAATTTCTGTGATTCAGGACAGTGAACGAACGATTTATACGAAGACGGAACGTGGATATTATGGTGGAGGTGATTACAAAGAAACTTGATTGCTACCGCACAACTGCCCATGCAATAATTAGGTAATGATTTTTAGTCAAATTCAGCGTTAACATACGTTGCACTTTTACTTAATCTGAAGTCGAATTCATTTTTTCTTGGGTTTATCTCTGACTAACTCTTGTTTTTCTATTTTTCTTCCACTTGTGACTTTGGCTACAACTGATGACTGAAACTACACATATATGTGGTGCTAATTTTGAACATAAACAAACGCTGGCGATGAATCTATAATTGCATAAACAATTATTTATTTCTATAGAAGGGAAAAAAAATTGCAAACAATTGATCCCGAAACGGTGAGATATTCAATGTTTGATCAACATAGAGACTTAAACTGAAACCATTGTTTTTCTCTTCATGCAGTTGGCGCCTGTAATTGATGAACTACTGAAATATTTTCGACCAAAGATAATTTTGGACAACTACAGTCTCTTAAACTATTCTGTTGAGCATATAAAAATACGCGTGGCTGAAATATTGGACTTACAGGATACATCCCTGTCGCCAGAACAATTGACCATTGATCCAAAAGTAATTCTTTTGAATAAAAAGGAATTTAAACAATTTGTAAAAAAAAATAAAAAATTAAAATAAATGAAAACCGCCTAGCATGAGCACATGAAAGAAGTGTTTATTTATTTAACCAAACATTTGTATGCCATGTATTTGACACGACATTTGCGTGACAAAATTAAAATCAATAACACACGTGAAGTTGCAGCGAATGTGATACTGTCAACCGATAAAACTGGGGAAATGTGTTTGGTAATTATGAAGTGGACGGAGGAGAACAAACAATTGAGAAAATATACGATACAGAGAGCAGGTTTCTTATCAGAAACGATAATTTGATGTTGCTCACCAAAAGAAATTTTTTTTACTGTAATCTCTGATCGAAAAAATCTTTATACACATATATAAGTGGTAGACGGTTTTGGTTCTTCAGGTGGATAAATCGTGTGGAAATGCAATAGCTAAGAGACATTTTGAAATAAGTTCTTCTTCTTTAATTCACTGCATCGTGTGCAAACAACAAGTTCACCTCGATATAATTACACATTTGCCATAATATTCGATATTTAGAACAACGTCATGGACGTACAGCGGCAGCAATTCAATGGTGATGCGATTCGCCAAGAGCTGGCTAAACAATATCGTAAGTATTTATTCGAATTTATTTGGGCATTTTTTATATATATCTAGGAAAAACAAGGAAAATTCTTGGTGGGGTAAATAATTGGTATTGTATATTTTGGTGAATAATCAATGAAAATTCGGTTGTCATTTGCTTTGAGTTGACATTGTGCATATATGTTTGGTTTTATTTCTTTTTTTATTACATTCGGAGAAAAAGCAAAGGAAAGTTTCATTCTTGTTTTATTCAACCGTTTTCGTTTCAATATTTTGTAATTTTTGTATGAAAGCAAACTGCTGCCAATTTTTCTCGGAATACAGTTTAAAATTGCCTACGACATACATGTTAATGTGATAATTTAACGCTGTTTATACAAGTGTACAAACCAATGTAAATAAAGTGTGATTATTTTGTTTGATTTTAGATCGTGCCACCACTACGTCCGTTGACGATGTCGATTTGTTAGCTATCGATTTGTTTGCGACAATGGTGCAGCAATATGAAGCATTTATTACATTCGATGCGACAAAAATTATCGCTGAAAAATTTAAATCGGCCAACCCAGACGAAGTATTGCTTGCGCTTAATGTAAATATTTACACAATGATTTCTTCTCGACATCAACTCAGTTATAACTCACTTTCGATTTCATTTTAAAATATGCATATTATGTTTTTCTCTTGAACTGTGGTATATGGTAGGTGCTGGAAGAGTGTATGTCTAAGTGTGGCGCAAAATTTCGTACTGAAGTTGGAAAATTTAGATTCCTCAATGACTTGATAAGGTTGGTGTCGCCGCAGTACGAGGGAGAAAAAACGCCGAAGAAAATTCGTGATAAAATATTGGACTTATTATTGTTGTGGACGATAAATTTTCCGAATGAAAAGAAAATCAAAGAAGCCTATGACATGCTATTGAAACGTGGCGTACGGCATGAAACTGCAAAGCCAGTGATTGCAAAAAATGATGCAAAACATGAAGCGATTGATGTGAAATCACGAGAGAGACCCGAACCCGATTTGTCAGCTAAACTACAACGACTTTTGCGCAGCTCAAATCCAGCCGATTACAAAGCAGCTAATTTACTCATACAAAATATGGTGAAAGAGAAAGAACGGCGCCATGAAGTGAACATGCGACGGAAATTGGAACTCAAGGAAATCACCGAAAATGCCACCGTTTTGAAACAAATGTTGGACCAGTTGGAGGACGATCAGACCAAGAAATCATCAACGGATGAAATCACCGAAGATTTATTGGCCACATTGACTTATTTATACGAATCGTGCAAAAAATTGCAACCGACTATTTTGATACTTATTGGCGATACGGAGGATAATGAATGTTTGGGTAATTTACATATTTCAGATTGACAGCGTCTGGTGTTAAGTCTCAGATGCTGTAGCACTGTTTTATTCTATTCAGTTTGGAAGAGAAGGTTTTCTACATAGAGAGAGAAGGTTTTAGTGGTAAAATCCTTCTCCTCATACAGATATGTAGATATGTAGTATTAAAGTCAAATGGGATAATTCACCCGGCGATAATAATTCGAATAACGAAAATGAGTGAAAATTTATGAAACTAATAAATCCGCTTTTCTCGTTGCAGATGATGCATTAGAAGTGAATGACTTGGTAGCGGAAGTATTTCACAAGTATCACCGACTTGTTATCAAGAATAGGCCAAAATGTGCAAGCTCTTCATTGATATCAACACCCCAAACGAGTGCGGTATCGAGTCAGAATGGCACTAGTAAAAACACCATGGATGAATTACAAGAAATATTTGCAAACAGCAGCACTAGCAATGCTAGTAATGCAAACAATGCTAACCCCATTATGGCTATGACACCACTTGAACCCACACCTGCAAAAGTGATAACAAATGGTAATTCACCGCAATAAATTCATCCAACTACATTTCAGAATTAATTTGTGTGTTTTTTTTTCTATTACTTCAAAAAGATACATCAGATAAATCGTGGCAAACAATCAAAGATTTGAACAATGCAGCAACAGGTTCCTTAAACTCACTAATTACGCCAATTTCTTCACCAGCCGTTGCAAAATCTGTCGGCACATTTGAAAATCTTTTGAATAATGAAAGGTATGATGAGCCAAATTCCAATTGTCCGTTTGACATTTAAAATTATTTTCAATTTCATTCACAGTGTGATGTCATCGGTACAAATTTCAAAGGCATCTTCGATTTCAAATTCACATCAAGAAAAAGTGAACGCAACGCAGCTTAAATTCCAAAATTTCGATTCGGAAATCACGCAATTGATAAGCGGTTTAAAATCCAATTTGAGAAAAGAGTCTGAAGAGGTCATCAATTCAGATGATGACAAATTGCTGCTGGACAACGATGTAGAGCCGCTCGAATCGGAAACAATGAACAAGTCAAGCGATGAACTGGTTCTTAGTGAAGCGATTAAACAAGAAGTAGTTTCGACTGATGAAAGTGCCATTCAAGTCAATTTAAATAAAGCATTAGCAGATATTGTTGTCGATTTAAATGAGATTCGGCCACATGATAACTACGCACCACAATGTATTATGGACGAGAAGTCCGGATTAAAAATCTTGCTAAATTTTACCAAAGACAAACCGCGTTCCGACGTCGTTGTTTTGGTTATCACCACAATGAATCAAAATAGCCTACCGATTAGAAACTTTCAATTTGAGGCTAGCGTTACAAAGGTATGACAAAGAATGCAGTACTCAATTCGCAAAAAATGCTTGAATGGAATTTGTTTATTTTCAGCCGTGTAAATTGCATTTACAAAAGCCGTCGGGACACGATTTGCCTGGCAAAAAACCGTTTCGCCCGCCAACTGAAGATATCACGCAAATTTTGTTGATTTCCAATGCCGAAAAGAAACCGCTAAAACTAGTTTGTATTATCAGCTATAAAATGGGCGAAGATCCGGATATGGTTAAAGAATTTCTCGAAATCAACGATTTACCTGATCTTTTTAATTAACAATTTTACGTATTCTAATCATTATTCAAGTCATTAAAATGTATATAAAAAAAAATTCCTTTTGAAATGTAATTTCATTTTTATTGTATTTTGATTTCGTTAGTTTGGCTTTCTTCAACAACAACAATAAAAAAAAAACAATGTACGATACTAAAATTAAATTGGACTTTTTTTGGAATTATTTTTACTTTTTAACGTTTCAATTACAATATTTTCTTGTAATAATCACAACTGATAACTTTAACATGGTACATTTTTTTCAAGTTTAATCCACTTTGTACCCAATTTAGTCTTCAAATAACCAATAATCTAGAATTATTGTGTATTAAGTCTATTGTAAAGTAAGCCCGAAATGATTTCGCAGTTTGTGTCCTCTGGCCAAATACGAAATAGGGATGGTTCCGACAGAGAAGTAGTTCGCAAATGGAAAAGTGAATCGGTGGGGTTCGATCCGCCGAAGAACGTCAACTGTATGGCATACTGAAAATGTGAAGAAAATATATTACAAAATATTGTGTTTAGGTACTCTTTTTAGGTTTTTAGGGAGCAAAGGAATAAAAAACATATGGTCCAAATGAATATACCTTGAAATGTGGTTCGATGATGATGGCTTCTGGAAATAGTATTTTATTATTCTCGAAGACATGATCCTTGGCATAGTTGATGGCAGAAACTTTGAATGAGCCTTGTAAAAGTACGATGTCCGTACACTGATCTCGATTCGGTGAAATCTTCACGACACTTACCTAAGGGGCAAATCACAAAAGAGAAGAATACAATTAATTTAAAATAATCGACAAATAATCGAAAAATAATCAATAAGAATTAATTAATAATAGAAAGGCAATTTTTAAGTTGCCCTTGAACGACACTTGCCACTCCGGAAATTATTTTTTGATGAACAATAGAAAATGTATCAAAAATTGTTCCTATTTCGATTCCGCCCAACAGTGTTTTGTATTGTGCATTGAAATGAAGCTCTTCCATTTTATCACGTCGAATTGATGTGGATCTTTTAACAGCTCGGCCAATTTTGTAGTTGATCATTTCGTCTTGATTAAATGGCGTCGGAAATTTGGCTGCTGTTATAACAATGAAACGTCGAAGCTCTTGCGCGGTGAAGAGTTCACCAAATGACAAAACAATTCGAACGATTTCATCACGAGTCATTGCGCCAAATTGGATGTGTTGAAAAAAACCATTCAATTGATCACGACGGTTCTGCATAACATTTGGATCGACATTCGCTGCATTACACGCACCTTCTGCCCAAGCCAAACAAACGTCAAAAATCTTTTTTGCATAGATTTCTATGTATTTGATTTGTAGGATGCATTTCAAAAAATCTTCGCTTACGGAGCGGATGTAGTCGCAAGCAAAAATCTCTTCGCCTCGTTGGAGTATTTTCCATTTGAGTATTTCGGCCAAGTAATCAAGTTCGTATGTGATTGCCAGTCCATAGCCAATCAGAATATGCTTTGGTGTGTCCACTTGTTGCAGGTATTGACAGCAGCTCTCAAATAGTCCATTGACATTGTATTTTTCGCATAAATACATCGTTTCACCAATCGTTTCCATGCTGATATTGTAGTTCATTTCATCGAAATAGAAATAACGGAGAAATGCGCGAAATCCATCTGGTGAAGTGTCTGTGATTTCAACTGCATCTTCTTCCTTCAAATTAGATGTTTAGAATAGATGTTTGGAGTGAAAAACAATGAAAAACATAAGGTGCAAATAGATATACCGGTAAGCTGCCGTGGAACATTTTTTCGAATACATCACTGTGGGTGAACAATACAAATTTATGCGCTGGTACACTTTCCTTATGATTATCATCATTTCCACAAATGAAAACAACATCAGAAGTGTCGAAATTCAAATATTGTTTGCTCATATTTTTCCGCTTGTCGGCTGTATGATGGGACATTTTTCTTTATCATCCGATCGAATCGCGTTTAAATCAATAATCGATATTAATTTTTTTGAAGAGTTAATTTTTTATTTTTGACAAATTTCTTCAAACAATTTCGATGAAATTCATTTTTTTTTTTTCAATTTAAACTCAATCAAATGAATCCCTTGCTACTGGACATGTGCGCACCACTTAACTCTCGCTTGCGAAATGTGTCAAAATATGTCAAAATATATACATGTTGCTCCTTTAACGGTACCGACCTCTATTTTTGTGTGTCAATATTTGTGTTTTTGTTGTTTTACATTTATACAGTATCGTCTTTCACGAGGCAGCTAACTTTTTCTATCATCACTATTAGTTGCCGGGTGATTGACCGTATTGTATAAACATTTCTTTTTCTCTCGAAAATACAATATTTAAAAAACAAAGACTATACTTTCATTCGTCACATTTAAAATTATGTCGTCGAAGCAGATACAAATAAAAAACAATGGAGTTATTTATGGTGAGCGACTTAAAACTGACCGAAAAAGATTCTCTGACAAAACGTCCATTTCAAACCGAAATTGAAATAAGAATGGATTTATCTTAGTATCCATCGCACTACTTATATGAGAGCTATGGTGACCAGTATCAACTATATACCGGAAGTCAAACGGGTGATACCATCATGCGCGCTAGAATTCACAGTTCTAAGAATTCCTTATCAAAATCCAATAGCCAGTGCAAATGGAAAAGAAAGAACGAAGAAGAAAAATGAACAGATGTCACTATCACAAGACTACCATTCATTTTGGGAATATTTCCAACTTTTTTAATGTGTCATAAAGAACGATAAGATAAATATTTACTTGTGAACAATCTCAAAAAATTTACAAAGTGAAAAATGTCGATAGACATAGTGCAAAACCTTTTGCAAAGTCTGTTGCCATTGATTTGGATAAATTCAATGAGATCAGAATTTTTCGTAATCTCCAAAAAATGCGTCTTTTCTACAAAAAAAAATACCACCATTTGCTTTATCATTTTTCTTTAAAATGTGTATGTATGCCAGATGCCTTTTATTTTTCAAATCAAATATAAGCAATTGTATTCGCTGTGATTCACAATTTAGCGATAAAATAGTGAGATCTTCGAGTTGCTTTTTTCCGTTACTTGTCTCTGCTTCACAAATCTTATCGTCACAGTTCGACATGTGTTGGCAGCATTTATCTCAAAATGTATGAAAAAATAATAGTCATTTTAAGATTGTTGTTGGCATTGTTGTGTATTTTTCATCGAATTTTTTTCCACGAATTTAGCTGTTACTTTTACTTTCATTTAGTCAACAATTTCAAAGAAATAAGAAAAATCTTTTGGTATAACTCTAACAATTCTCATCTGGAGAGAGAGAAAAAAGCAGACAAAAGAAGTGAAATATTTTGTGCTGATTATTCTTTTCCGGAAATTTGAGCGTAAACAACACTTGGATGCGAGATTAAAAACTCCAACGGTTTTCAAAGAGCTGATAATAAGAGAAATAAAAAGAATCGTTTCCGATTCAAAAAGACATATTTTTTGCTGCAAAAGATAATTTATGCGAACAACAAGTTGAAACAAAACTACAAGACTGCATTACAAAAACAAAAACAACGATGATCGCCGATAAAGCGAACATGTCAAATCTCTTGTGTATTCGAATAGCGCGCCAATGTAAAATCCAACGAAATGTCAACTTCTCTTGTCAAATCTCCAAACTGTTCGAAATGTCATTGTGAGAAAACAATGAAATTGTGAAATAAATTACAGACAACGACGTGTAGTTTGTCCTTTCTTTGAACTTTATTTCAAATCGTGAATTTAATTTTGAATTGAATTTTTAAATATTTGTGTGAAGGTGTAAAAAGTAGAAATCAAAAAGATGCCAGTCGATTTGGAAGAATTTATTAATGGAATTGCGCTTTTGGCAGATAATCGTAATATGCGTGTTACGTTAAAGCAAAGTGGTAAAGGTGCAGCTGTTTGTGGTGCAATGTGCTTTATTGGCGGTTTAATTGGTGGCCCTGTTGGTCTTGCTGTCGGAGGCACAGTAGGTGGTGTAACTGCATACAAAATGTCTAGCAGTAAGTTGATCTCATTCATTAAAAATAAAATTAATTTTACGTCATGTGTCACACCACACTAAATTATTCATGTTTGTTCATGATAGATTTCCGAACCGTCGGTGATATCATTCAGAACGAATTAACGCAAGAGGAGAAGTGGCGTTTACAAGAACACATTGTCAATTCCGTGCGACAAATTCATCCGACCGATATCGCAATGCTGTTACCATTGATTATGAACACACCATCGTTACAGGAAGCAGTTTTAAAGACAGTCGTCACATTTATTACAAACGAAATGCGCTATACGATCGCCAATTGATTTGTGTAACCTTTGATCGCATCGCACTCCAATCTTTATTAAGAGCCATATCGTTATAATTTGTTTTACTTTTCCTCAAATCTAATTCGCGAGTAGGATTTTATACAATTAGTGATTATGACAGAATTTTAGATCGATTTAAATGGGCACGATTTCGCATTGATTTTTAACGAAATTGTGATAGTTGTAGATAATATTTGTACTTTTTTATGTGTGAAAAGATGTAAATGCAAATTGGATGAAAATTTTTTTTAGAAAATAAATTATACAAAAGAAAACCTTGCACAATACATTTTCGAATTTGATTGAAGGGGTTATGCATCACAGCAGTGATTTTGTTTGCCTTGCTTCACGTAACACGTGTAACCGATATCGTACAATTTTTAAAAGAAATGTATAGTTGAAATGATCAAAGTTTAAAGTACCAGTTTTATATTCATTCTTCTTTTTAATATTGTTTATTTTGTTCCATTTTTAATATGCTTCTTCAAAAAAAGTTTGAAAAAATTCTAAAAGAACACAGATTTAATGCAGAAACTATTTTAAAAATGGAAATCAATAGCAACTGCTATTTTATTTGAGTTTATTAGTCTATGATAAATTTCGCAGCAATTCGGCAACGTTGGGGAAGTCTGAAACGATAGAGTTGATCGCAGTCAAATTTAAAAAAAACTTGATTTATTTTAGAAAAACTTCGATGTATTATACCATTTCGTTGAGCTAGTTCAATTGCTCTGTCACCATCAACATTTCTATCGGAAATTCTCGCACCACTTTCGATCAGGAATCTAATGATGGAAGCATTTCCATGCAAAGCAGCCACCATGAGCGGAGTGTATCCTTTCGGACCAACAAAATTCACGTCTGCACCATGTTGAATTAGTGATCGAGCTATATTTTCATTGCCTATTCATTGAATAAAAGATTCACAAAAAAATTCTCCAAATTAACTGTATTTAATTGCTATTCGAATTCTAGCTTTAAATTAGTCGTCATTTGAATATTTCAAAAAAGTATCAAATATATTTTGCTGCTACCGAATAAAATACAAAAAAGTTTTGAATTCAGAATTACCAAGGTCAATTGCGGTAAGAAGGGCATTGAGACCGTCTAGAGTTTTGGCATGAACATCGGCCTGATTCTCAATTAATAGTTTTGCTATGCTCTCTTTACCTATTTTTTCACAAATACAAACAATATAATGATGCAGATCAAATGTAAGATTGGCCATTTTTTGGAACCAACTCTTATTTATATATATGAAATCACCTCTTCGAATGGCGAATATCAGAGGAGAAAAACCCTTAATTGTAAAATTGGGATCCGATTTGTGTTCCAACAGCGTTTTAACCATACTCACCGAACCTTTTAAAAAAATTAATTTTACTTAGGTGTTGTCATGTAGATATATAAATACAAATACCATTTCTAAGGACAGCAAGCGTTAGGGGAGAAAATTCTGTAGTTTTTTCGTTGGCATTTATACCATGTTCAAGCAAATCTCTTGCAATCGCCACGTTATCTACAAATAAATATGAATTGGCTTTGGAGATTATAGTTACGAAGAAATAACCAACAACAATTACCACGCATAACAGCTATTTCAAGCGGTGAAGGTGTACCATTGGATTCAACACTCATATTTACGCCATGCTCTAGAAGCGCTCTGACAACAGACTGTTTATCTATGAATCGTTTTACAAGCAATTTAATTTACTTTATATAGAATTATTTTCTTTTTTAATTTGTGGCACATGCCCAAAAATATTTTGATAGATTACCATTGTAAATGGCGACTGATAATGCAGTACGTCCTTTATCATCTTTAAAATTAATATCTTTACTAGATTCGATGTACTTTTGAACGGTTCTTAAATCGCCTGGAAAATAAATCAACTTTTAATCTGCAGAGAGAGAGAGCAATTTTGTTCATTAAATTGAACTACGTACCTTCTTGAGCTGCATATAAATATTCCATACTGCCAAGAAAAAGAATTTTTAAAAATATCTATTTTTTACTTTGACATAGACTGACTGCCAATTGCTATTCGCTTATTGGTTTTGAGGGAAGGAGATGAGTTTGAAAAAATAATGCCACTCCGTCACTTTCGTACAAAATAAATAAAGGAACGATTTTATGTCGTCGCATACGCAATTGGCAGCTACTGGCAGTACAGTTTACTAAATCTTTACTAAATTCTTTAGAAATTCTTAGCACTTACGGTTTAACTCCAAACCCTAAAAAAGAAAACACGTATGTTATATAGAAATGCGTTTATTGTTAAAAATTAATTAAATATGATATGAGAGAAAGAGTTAGTATATAATCTGATTGCACGAAAGATGAAAATACCAAAGAGATCAGCTAGACTCCATCCGTGTGCCACGGTGATAAATAGTGCCAGTAATAAAATAGTCTTCATCTTGTGATTCCCTCTACAGAAATTCCAAATTAAATAGGTCAAATTGAATCTTACTTATTGAAAACAAATTTCAAATGACAATAAATGAATTTCGTTTATTGCCCTTTCGGTCACAATGTGTTCGCTGAATATAATAATAAAACTGAATCGAAAATAGCCACAATGCATGAAACAAAGCTTTGTTTGAAAATAAAAAAGTGATAAAGTTATGGTGAGTGATAGCCTTTTGACCCCTCGCATGCAATCTATTAATATACTTTTAAAGTGAAATGCCAATACATAATAATAATAGTTGTATATCAATTCCAAATCAAGAAAAATATTTACGTATAAGGCTCGTACAGGCTGTTGTAGTACCAGACATTAGGTTTGAGCTATGGATATAGCGGCTGCTATTTCATAGGCGCTGTTCATAGGCACTATTTATCTCGTTTTAATGCATTTATGCATATTGTGCGTTATTTTCTACATCTCTCTCCTACTCACATTCAAATGTACAAAAGAATAGTAGGCTATGAATAGTAGGCTATTCCTACTCGGTGTTACAAACAGCAAACGAATTAAATAGCGCCTATGAATAGCGGCTATGAAATAGCAGCCGCTATATCCATAGCTCAAACCTAATGTCTGTGTAGTACATCAGTAGTGTGCGGAGGGGGGTTTACCTCCCTGTGATTTGGATGAGAAATTTTTTTTCGCCAAAATTATTCGAATTTGCTAGGGTTTTTGATTCAAAAAGTGAAGAGCTTTTTTTTAGCTCATCAATGTAGAAAATTGAGGAGAATTCTTTCAATTTGCTAGGGTTTTTGGTCCCGATAGAATTTTTTCCGATTTGCTAGGGATTTTCGCCTCAAAAAGTGACTTCCAAATAAAAAAACGAAAATTTGTCTGATTTGCTAGAGAATTTTTTGGTTTCGAAAAATCACCCCCCCCTGAAAAATTTTCCTCGCACACTACTGTAGTTCATATAAATATGTACCAAAACTGAAACTAGACAAGAATCATAGTGTATCACAAAAAACTGGTTTAATATGAAATGTATTTGAAAAATTCCACTTAAATTATAAAAAATTTCTCATTTTTATCTGACTTCAAAAGATTCAAAAAAGTGTTTTTATTGCTCACGGAATTTTTAAAATTTAATGCCAACAAAAATTGGTCTCATTAATACCAGATACATATCTTTTACAAAAGAGATTGACGATTCGATGTTTTTTTGTACAAATTACTACAAATTAGAGAACAAAATTGATCAAAATAAAAAAAATGTCCTTAAAAATAAATTAAAAAATCACGATTCAATATTTGTGCCTTCGGTGTCATTTTTATCTGCGTCTATTTCATTCGCATCTTCAGCATCGTTAATTTTATCATTTTCGTTGCATTCGCAGGTCATCGCACCGTTGAATATTTTTTCATTGAGTGCGATGACGGTGCGACAAAATTCAAAATTATTCAATTCTATAAAATCCGCAATGAACACATTTGATGTCGGTTGGTTGTTGTTTAACGAAAATGGCCCTGGCCTTTGTAATTTTATCCAATCGGTCATCTTTTTGCTTACTCTAGCCGCACATTTTTTCTTCAACGACGAGTAAAATCTGTAAAACAAATAGTAAAATATCAATTCATTGATATATTTTGGTATATTCAAAGAGTGCTTTGAATTGTACCTTGGTACGATGTATTTAACAGGTGGCGTAAGCACACATTGTGTGACATATCCAGTATTGGGAGATCGATATTTAATACGTGCATCTAAACTTTCTTCCAGCTTCTTAACATTAATTTGATTTGGCCACGGAGTGGGATAACAGCCACCAGCCCAAAATTCCGGCGGTACGTGCGAATATCGATACACAACCAATATTTGTTTTTTCAATGAATTGGCCGAGTCTAGTGTTAACTTGGTGAGTGGACCGAATGATGGGGTGAAGAATTTATCTTGGAACATTTTGAAGAAAATCTTGTTGAGACGATCATAATCTCCGTTCGAAAAATTGTAAAAATGTTGACAATCGAAGATGACAAACTCCGTGGGATGCTCGTCCAAAAACTTTCGTATCTCTCGCAGTGGCTCGGTGATTTCTTCACAATACAATCCATGCACAAAGTAGAAATTGAAACTTTTTGGTTGCATACAAATGCGCAGATCTAAATAACTGAAAATATCATAAATTATTCATGGCCTGGAAATGCCTATGTAATTTACATATAAACGAGTGAGACTCAAACATGTTCTTCTTTTTCCATCAAATATACCAGTGGCGCCACCAATTTTACATATAAGCGCATACAAAATTTTCAATATGGCTGCGCCCATGAGAGAGAAATTTCGTCTCATTCATTTCCGCCCCATGAAATTATTGTTCAATTAATTCTGCGAATTTTCAAATGGAATTGCAAATGGTTCGAAATGACTTTGCCTTGGCCTTATTAATTCATAGATTTTTATCGAATTTTAAAATAAATGAATAAATGCAAAAGCATGCCAACTGATCTAATATCTGTAAATATTTCAAACGGTTTCTAGCGCAACTGGAATATGTATATTTATTGAAGTGTGCCGGAAACAAAAAAAAAACGTATTGTATGTTCAAAATAAGTCGTACAATAGTAAAAACTATTTTGCAAAAGTAAAAATCAACTCGAACTTGAAAAATATTTTTTGAATGCAATTCGATTTAAATGCATACCGTATACCATGGTTAAGCTGCTCCAATGCATTCAATTTTTGTGTAATCGCCCAACGACGAACAACACATGGCAGGACTTTGTACAGATGACTAACGACTGGTTCAGCATCGGGTGCGACTTTGGCCAAACGGCTAATACCATACGACATTGAGTCATGACTTCCTAGAAATAGACCATGACATAAGTTTCATTCAATAATTTTTATTGTTTCGAGTTTTTGCCAAGAAAATCAATGAAATTGAAAATACCTGGAATGGCTAAGTTAATGATTGGAACTTGTTTTATTGGTTCTGGCAGTAGTGTCATCCATTCTGTAAGATTTTGCAGCGAATCGTCCATTTTCGTGTAGCTAAAAAAAAAATTCATTCGAATTAGAGCGAATCGTTTATTTTCATTTATTAAAACAATGCCATATTTAATTCAATTCAAAGTTTTGTCGGAGTTTATGCGTCAATGCATGTACATTTGAAATGAGCGATAAAGTCTCGAAATGATAAAGAATTCAAAGTTGAAGGGAAATTGTTTATGAAATAAAGATAAAATGTTTTCGAGAGCTTGAATTGCATGCCACACACAATGATTAGTGTTTCCTTTTGCTTATTATGAATTGCATTTCCTATTTGAAAATGAACTTTGGTCACTCTATGTTGTGCATCTCCAATCACTGTATATATGTTATATGGAATTTCTCAGAAAATAGTTGTTTATTTAAAATAAAACATTGCATTGAATACGCCTTTAAAAGTAAATGTTTATTTGATTTGAATGGCAAACATAATAGTTTCTTTGAAAATACATTGATTGAATACATTGATGACACTGTGATCAAATGCGGGTAATTGATAGTTAAAATCGAAAGTATTTCAATTGTCGTAGCCGCAAATACTATCGACACAAAAAACAAACAAAATGTAATCACATACCGTAGGTCAAAACACCATAGAAACAATTGTAGATGTTTACAATTTATTTAAAAAAAGAAGATCTGAATTGACTCTTTTTTATGTTGATTAAATAACAAATTGGTGAAAGTGTTCGGTTTGGTCTCTTTGTTTCACCGATGTATTCACGATCGCGTAAATAAACTACTTGTTTGAGTATGTCGCGATCAATTTCGACTCTGTTCGTACAAAATCTTACAGAAATTATAATGTTACCAGAACCAATAATGTAATAAACAACAATAACAGACACAAAAATTGATTGGTGTGTGAATGCGAACACAAAATGCGAACGCTGAATGTGTGACACACATACAGCGCAAAATATACAACAAAATTACATCTGATCGGGTCAACAACAAAACATCTGTGTACAACACACATACACATTCACACGCGCAAAAAATAAACTCCCCACTTATGTCGCATACATACACATTTTGTTGTCAATTGAGTGTTAGTTTGCACGTTTTGTCGTTCATAATTCATGTAAAAAACGGTGGCAAAAAATATATATATTACGGAATCTTTAACAAATAGCGACGGGTATTGGATTTTAATGGGATTTACAGTGACATAGACGATGTTTTGTAGCTCAATGTCGATTCTATAAATATGTAAACAATGAATGTTTTGAATTCGACAGTCACTACTCACAAACTGAAATATGACTCACTGACAGCGAATTGCATTCCTATTCGTAAACCTACAAATGGAACTATGACAATCAATAACACATTTTGAATTTTAAATTGCACCAATTGGATTGAGTGGGGATTTCGTGGTTCTATTTCGCAACGAAAAAATCAATTTTATTATTACCCGTTTCAATCATTTATGCTTCATGAATTCGTCTTTGGCTATGGTTTTTTTTCCAATAGGGTTTCAAATCTCGAAGCCAAACACAAAGTTCATTACCAATGACACAACATTACAACGCAGCACAGGCATTGAAATCGCAAGAGAAAAACAGAGACGGCTATAGGTGTTCGTTTCGTCTTGGTGACTCGTATGAGTGGTGTTGTGCGGCTGTTGTTGTTGTTGTTGTTGTTTGTGTACGACATTTGGTGCATTCGGTATTCGCGGTTGCTATGAATGTTCGCTAAAAATTTCCTCTCTGTCTCATCGATGTGTATCTTTGGTTGATTCGTTTAGTCGGCAAGTAGTGTTCATCGCTCGTTGTTCGCGTTCAGCTCAACATTGTTCGCATCGATTTAGTATTTGAAGTGAAGAAGAATAAGCAGCAGCAAAGAAGAAACAAAAAACATACATATACACACACACCGTACAAGCAGTGGTAATAATAAAATGTGCAAAGAAATAGAAAACAAAAATAAATAATTTATTATTTGTAAAAAAAAGGGCGGCGAAACTAATTTCACTTCTACAGAAGTTTTTTTCTTCTTCAACAGTGATGAGTCGTTGTGAATTTATTGAAATTGTTAATCATTAGACATTTTGCGTTCGACAAAGAGAAAAAAAAAATAAAAATAATTGAATTTTGCAGTCGGCATGGAATGTTTATTTCGGGTTTTTTCATCTGCGTTGAACAAAAAGAAGACATAAAACGCCAACGGAGTCGAAACAAAAGCCACGAGCGAATCAAGCAATTTTATCAATGTCGGAAATTTTATTACGTGCATTTGAGATGGAGCTATTGTTTTGTTGGTGAATTCTGTCTTTTTTTTCTTCACACTGCACTCTCTCCCGAAGCGGACGCTCAATGCGCAAAGAGAGCCAAATTTCGAACATAAGATTGATCAACACATATACGCACACATACAGCCTCTGGTCCCATATCAAAATCCAGCCATCCTAAAAATATCTTCGCAATTTTATGAAATTTTCCGATCTTCAAAAACATCCTTTCATTCTCAGTTGCCTATCTAAGAAAAAAAAACGAATTGCACGTCAAAAATTGAACCATTTTTTTTCGGTCGGTTCGGTATATTTCCATTCAACACACATACATACAGTCGTTGTATCGTCGTTGCTCCCCTTGGTCGTTTGCGATTCCGGCACCAAAGGCAATTTCCTTGTTTCATTCTATTCGTGTCTGTGTACGCATATCAAAAACCATAACACTGTATTAGTGAGAACATAAAATTGAATATGTAGATAGAGAGAGGGTGTGTTCGTCGAAAATCAAAATTTACGCAAATCATATTGCATTTAGTCTTGTTGAGTTCATTTTTTTATGTTTCATTACTTAAGCAAACACAAAATCATTTGAATTTCTCTTGAAAATTAACAAAACAAAAAAAGAAAACACCATTCGACAAATGTTGTCAATCACGTTTGTCCGGTGTATGTGATTCGGAAAAGGTTTTTTTTTTTGCATTTCGATTCGGTTGGATGAAGCCAAGTCGCTTATCCGTAAATAGAAAACAACAACATCAAAACAATACGGCACGATAACAACGGCTGTTTAGGGTGTTCTTTTTTTCTATATTTATGCATTGTTGCCGCCTGTAACAACACATTACACAAATTTAAAATGACGGAACAATGCAAACATCAATTCAATGATTGACATACAAAAAGAAATGATTTTGCATGACATTTTTCAACGATAAAATACGGATAATTCAGATTAACAAATGATTATTGCTTTTATATTTGAATTTAGAATTGAAGAAAGAAGACAACAGAAGTCGTGGCAAATGTCAGTGCTCGATTAAAATAGATAAGATATAAGCCGAAAATCAATTGACGTGATTCATGTGAAACCGAAAAGAACAAAACAAAAAAAAACATTTTAAGTGTCTGTTGTGTCATTTTGTTTTATAGTGAATTCTATATGTGATTTTATCGATTAAATTGAATAAATTGTGTAAATTGTCCATGCATATAATATCGACGAGTAAAGAGGGATATACATAATTACAAAAGACCAGGTAAATTATCTAATTCCGTTCTAACACATGCCAAACAACAACAGAACAAAAAAAATTAGAAACAAATCGTATTTACATTGGCATCCAACTGGTTATTGCAATTCGCATTGAGTTTGATTATTTGCGACTCGCAATGCACGTTAATTTTCATGATTATGTATTCGAATGATTGTTTTTTGCATGTTAAATGGTGAATGCATGTACTACGTGTGTGAGAATTATCAATAAAAATTAAATTGTAATTGGTGACGATCGCAGCAGCAACGGCATCAACAATAAATGTTGATTTCTACTGCCTGATGGCATCATTCTCTCCACCGATATTAGTCATTCGCATCTATCTCTAACTCTCATACGGATACATTAATTCATCATTTGAATTTCTGTACTTTTTTTCTGTGCTGCACCGTTGTTGTTTTTTTTTGTTTGTTGTTTTCACCGACCCAAGACTACGAATGTATATCGAATGTGATTGAAATTGGCCTTGAAATGAAGTTGAATTTATGCTCGACCGTGATAACCGGTCGTCATCAACAATTAGGAAATTTTGTCGCATTGATAAATCATTGAATTAGTGTCAATCTTGGCTCTTCTTCTGATGTCATTTGAATTCACCGTTGGTGATTTTAAATTGACTGGTATGAAATCACCATCTTTCGTTCCACTCCATAAAATTGAATGTTATCAGCGATAAAATCGAATTCGAATACAAATGTATCAACGTTTGAATCATTTGAAGAAAAATCAATGTGCGCAACGAACAAAAGAAACACACACGGAGAGAGAAAATCGCTGATGCTTTGTGTGGCATTATGCTGACTTGGATTTTCGATAACATCATATAAAAATTACAATGCAATCAGTTTTTTTTCTGCTGCTGCTGCTACTGTTCGCCCATATATCGTTTCCCTTTGCTTTTCGCATCAAAATCATCCTGTCCGATGATGACGATGATGTCTTTATAAACGCCGCTAAAACGAGGTATATGTTTTACGTTGTTCAGTCGTATCGGGCGAATGATGGTATAAAATGCAACAAAGTGTGTTATGCCTACGTGATAGAGCCTGATATTCGGAGCCGCATGAAAAATGCTATAATATTCCTTTTTGTCATATTTCCCCATTCGCCTGTGCACTCAACAGCAACAACAACACATCGTCGTGTGAGTTGTGTGTGTCGAATGTCGCGCTACCATACATGCCCGGTGTCAATGTGGTGGTGCGTGTGTGTGTGTCTGTGTTTGAGTGTAAATGCTAGCTAGCGAGTTTCTTACCGTACAAGTAACGAACGAAAAGCATATATTGGCTCATTGCCTTGTGAAACCGTATGGCAACTCATGCAAGACTCTGCATATCGATTGCGATATCGAAATTGAATACCAGCCAAACACAAAAGCCGCACAACTTTATACAGAGAGGGAAATACAATTTTCGTACGTTTATATGCAACTCTTCAATGCATTGTGATTTATTTTATTTTTTTCTCTTCGTTATTTTGACGAATTTACGCGCTCCAATAGTCTGCACAACACACAGTATGGACTGCAATTTAATCTTATGCAATGAGAGAGAGTTTTTCAGTTCAATTAGGAGAGATAAAGAGAGAGAGTGCCAGAATGACAAAGAGATATGGAGAGAGACAGAGAGAGAAAGAGATCAAAAAAGAATTAAAAAAAATGGTGTGCGGTTGTTTTTGTCGTCAACTGACTGTTCCATGTTTTTGTGAGTGGAAACAATAATAATCAACAATAAGCATGTTTACCGTATGATATACGAGCGACACTAAGAACGGATGGAAATGATGATAAAAATACTAAACACCATGAAGTTGCTCTGTCTCTCTTTCACTCTCTCGGCCCAACCATTTCAATCGACAAATGATTACATATTCATGCATTTTTCTGCAAGCTCAGCGGTTTTTTTTTCACTTCTCTCGGTTGACCAAAAAGATAAAACACGAACTGCACACTGATTTCACGTTGAATTCATTGTGTTTCACCGAGCCTTTGTATGTTTCTCTTTTTTTTGTTTTTATTTCGCTTTTACCAGAAATTATGATGAGAGAAAATACTTCAGAGAGTTTATTTCATGGTAATGATTCATTGAATCGATTGTTTCGATACATATTACATTTCTCCATTTCAGTTTTTGTTTTTGTTTCAAATTGTTTCAATTATTCGTATTGTATTACTTTTGATTGTTCCTTCTGTTTTCGCTTCGGTGTTCTACCTTTGCTAAAATCACTCGCCACACAATGATTTCTAATTCAATTTAGCTGGTTGTGTGTGTGTGTTCGATTTCATTGAATCCGGCTGATCATTTGTTTTGAGCATTTAATCGCATTATTACTTTTTATGATTATTACAGATGAGCGTGTGCTGATCTGATTTTAATTTCTGTTTTAGTAATCGAGTGTGTTTGTGCGAACGCATAATCAAGCACTTGAAACAGCGGCGCGCACAATTATTAAATTTATGGCCAGAATGAATGAGTGCACTCACGATGTCGATACCAGACATTTGCCAGTTGCCAGTTGTCATGTTGTTCTTTCTTTTTTTTTTCTTTTTTTCAATTATTGTTTTTCATTCTGTCTATGTGATATTGCTGCCACTGCTGCTGCTTTTGGACCACAAACATACTTTCCGTGACGAGTTTCATTTGCAGGCTCTCACTCGATCCACAAACTGAATTCCGTCCGATGAAGTCGCGCGGCGGCTCGATGATACACAAAGAACGCAATGAATTTGGCACAGTTCTCTATATATTGAAATGAAAACCATATAAACGAAACGATGCTAACTGTCTGTCAGCTTCGGCGTCATTTATGCTTTTTAAATGAACTTTTCTTCTCATCATATTGCCATTTTGCAAAACAGATACACACATGCTATTGCTTCAAGTGTTGATGTTTCTTGTTTTTTTTTTGTCGAGTCGAAAGAAAAGGCGAAAAAAATTATGTCGAAAACATACTGGTTCATAGCAGCGTATTCAGCAGTGCGAAATTTCGCGAAATACATAGAAAGAGAAAAAAATATCAACGTTGGCCATTGACCTGATGCTATATTGCCGCTGAGTCACAATAAAAAGAAGTGTTGGACATGTTTTTGAACGATGTCACAACACTAAAATAATTTTATTGAATTATCGTTTATCACTGCGTGATTTCAATCCCGAAATGAAAAATAAACAGAAAGAATTACGTGAGTTTTTGTGTGTGTTGCGAGATTAAGGCGAGACAAATCAGAGAAGATAACGAAAAAAAATAAATAAATGGTCGGCTTAAGCAAAAAATCACGTCATCGATTCCGTTTGGTGAACTTTTATAACTAGAGTTTAATCACTCTTCATCGAAATCACTTGATGGACAATGACACCGGTTACGCATTTTCAGTAAATTTGCATTGTTATGAGTTTCACTCGTTAACTCTCTCTCTCTGTGTCTCTCTCTATCAAGAGAGAGCCGGCTCTTAACTTGATTGCTATAATTTTTAGTTTGTCTAATAGTTAGTTTCGTAAACTAACTGGCCAAATGAACATTTAATGTCATTCATCCGGCGATAAATGCTTCATCGCAGTTGACAACCAACGACCATTTTTTTAAAGTATGTATCTTTACCATTTCTGGCCAACGCAAAGTGGAGTAGCAGCGAGAAATTATAGATATTTTGGTTGCTTTCTTTTTTTGTTTTTGTTTTTGGTCGTACTCTTTGGCACGTTGATTTTTAAATAGAAAATATAGTGTATAATTTGGGTTTGAGTTTCGGTCGATGGTTCATTTGCTCCAGTCAAGCGTAAAGAAGGCACAGTGTTACATTTGAAAATAGCACCAAAATAGAAAACTAGTAATTATCTCTCTCGCTCAAAATTACAAATTACAAATTCTATCTCGTAGTAGAAATAGAAATACGAGAAAAATAAGATGAAAAAAAGAAACATTCAAAATGAGCGCAAAGCATACGAAATAATAACCCGAACGCGAGTGCGCAACATCAGTTCTTCAGTTTATATCGGGGCAAATGAGCGCCTCATGCCATTTACAATTTCTGAATCTGAAATGCAACACACACTCACGACCGAAGTGAATATGAACCAAGATAGCGTGCACACATTGTGGCGACTGATAAAAATAGCGTCAAATACGAAGCGCAACTCACTAGCGCGCGCACTTCGACCAATTCCATGCCATAAATGAAAAGTGCAACCGATCAAAAATGCACCGTTGCATTCACGTAAAACGAAAGTAGAAACATCGGTCGATTCCCGGTTCTAACGACGATTTAAAATACAGTCATAAGCATTCATCGCTTTGATTATTTCGTTAGATCTATGTGGCACAAGCACACAATTCTCGCATCATTAGAATGTTGTTATATTCGCACAATCTAATGTCGATTTCTTGTTAAATGGAGCTGGTTTTTAGCTAAGAGAAAAGTGGCCCAATTCAAAGCATAAATAAGAATTTTCATACCTTTTACTCGGCGTTCAAAATCAATTTATAACTTATTATATATTCTGCATAAGCAGACAAATCTATATATATGAATATCGTATTGATTGTTGCGCGCATCGAATCGAACAAGTTGAAATTGAAAAATAAAATAACGTTCACTTCTCGTCTTTCGCTCCATTTTCGTCTTCTTCATATATTCTTCTTATTCTCCTTTTACCTTCTGCACCAAAGTATGATGTGTTTTGATTCGATCACAGAACAGTCAATCTATTTTGTTTTATTTTGTTTCGCTATTAGAACAAATACAGCATAAATTGACCGACACACTAAACAGTTTTTTTTTATTGAACACATTTTTCTATTGCCATTGCTTCGACAAACAAAAATACTGGGTCTTTGGAGTGCGATTGAGCTCATTGCGGAATTTTTCATCATGTTTTATCAGAAATTGTGCCAACAAATAAACATAGTACACTGTATATAAATTGTACATAAACACTACACTGGTCACATTTGATTGCATTTATTGAGCTCAATATAGATATTTGTTATTCCACTCATTACAGCCGATTGCAATATTATGATTATAACATTTCGTCTCGTATCGTATATGTATATGTAGGATTTTTTTTATCATTCCATTTATTCCATTTCATTTCTCTAATTTTGTTCTCTTCTTTGCTTTGCTCGTTTTATAGGTATCGATTTTCATTGTCTAGAGACACAATTCAGCACTGATTGAATTCATTGCGCCTACTACGAAACACATAACCAAATAAAAAACAACAACAACAACAAAAAAATTGGCGTTGATTCGTGAGCAACACCGAATCAAGTAAGCTGAAAAAAAATGGCGTGGCGTTTTAAAGCATCCAAATATAAAAATGCTGCACCCATCGTACCCAAGCCAGAAGTTTGCATTCGTGACATTGTGTAAGTAAAATTCATAAATTTGTGACCAAAAATATACCATCATCACATTGAATTATTGTTATTATGCTCTTGAATTTAATATTTGTTTAATTATGTGTTCGTTATAGTGTTGGGTCATATCAAACGTATGGCAACAATATCGCTGCTTCGGCCGCTTTTATGGCCTTCAATTGGGAACATGCTGGGTCAAGTTTAGCTGTGCTGCCGCTCGACGATTGCGGTCGTAAAAGTAAAAATATGCCATTATTACACGGACACACAGACACGGTTACCGACTTACATTTTTCACCATTTCACGATGGTCTGCTTGCAACTGGATCACAAGATAGTCTTGTAAGTTTGAAATTATTCGCAATAAGCCGAAAGTAAGCCGATTAGAACGGCAATTGTCAACACACACGAATTTCAGCAAATATTCACTTTCAGTGGCTTTCTTTTCCTAATTCGAGCCGTTTCGAGAAAAAAACCATCATGTTTCTAATATGAATGAAACTTTCTTTCCTCCAGGTGAAACTTTGGCATATCCCCGAGAAGGGTTTGGAGCAATCGTTGACCACTCCAGAGTGTCAGTTTACACATAAACAGCGACGAGTTGAAACCGTTGGTTTTCATCCAACGGCCGATTATTTGTTGCACTCAACAGCAGCCGGAAATATAAATCTGTGGGATTTAACAACACAAAAAGAAGTGTTCGGCAGCAATGAGCATCCCGATGTTATTCAGTCACTCAGCTGGAAACTCGATGGAACTTTGATGACCACAAGCTGTAAAGATAAAGTCGTTCGTATCGTTGATCCAAGATCAAATGTTCCAATTACAATGGCCGCCGATAGTCATCAAAGTATCAAAGATTCGCGTGTTGTTTGGCTTGGCACTCAATCACGTATTCTAACTACCGGATTCGATTCGGCCCGTTTGCGTCAAATTATCATTCGAGACTTGCGAAACTTTAACACACCGGAAAAAACATTGGAATTGGATTGTTCTACAGGTGTTTTAATGCCATTGTACGATCCAGACACAAATATGCTCTTTTTGGCCGGCAAAGGTGACACCACAATCTCATACATGGAAGTTACAGATAAAGATCCATATTTGATTGAAGGATTGAGACATAATGGTAAAGACAATCAATTTAATTACAGACATTCTACTGAGATAAGCTGAGCCAGTGGAAATATCTCACATGACTGCTGAGCTGCTAATTTTTTTTAAAGAGTTTTAAAGAGGAAATATAGAAAAGAAAGCAACTATGCTCCGCCAAATGAGATATTTCAACTGTCTGACAATATTTGACAAAAAAAAAAAATAGGTTTAAACCCACGGCTGATTTTTAAATATTTTGCTTTTGTCTTTATCAGGCGAGCAAACAAAAGGTGCGTGCTTGGTGCCAAAACGTGCGCTTCGTGTGATGGATGGTGAAGTCAATCGTATCATGCAATTAACATCAAATTCAGTCATACCGATTATGTATCAAGTGCCACGTAAAACATACCGTGATTTCCACAGCGACTTATATCCCGAAACGAATGGTTATAAAACTGATTTAACGGTGACGCAATGGTTGAAAGGTGTCAACACGCCCGTTATGAAAATGAGTTTGGATCCAGCAAAGCGTGAACTTGGCGACGCTCCAATTATTGTAAGTTAATTAAACGAGTTTATCTAACAATTCGTTTTCATCTCTTTCTCTATCCCACATAACATACTTTTTTTTTGTTTTCAACTCTCATTTTCGACACAAAACCATATCATATTCCATTTTCTCTAAAGCGTTTTTATTTCCGTTTGACATTTCAATTTTCAAAATCTAACTGTATCTATTTCATTTTTCATCCTATAAATCATTTATTTATGTGCACATGTCGTACGATGTCAAAATGTGTGCAAATTGCAATTTGCGGTGTGTGAACAAGGTTCATCGTGGTACATTGCATGAAATGATTAAGAATGATGCAAATAAATGTGCAAAACAAATTGAAAGCAAAACTTCAGTCACGACAACGCCCACATCGTTGCGTCAACAGAGTAACAGTGAAGTTGATAATCGGCATGTGCTTGCATCGGCTCAAAGAACGTCAAATAAATATAATGATGCTATTGATGATAATGAAACAAGCAAACCGCTGTCAAAGATGGATCTCATTAAGAAATTCGATAGCAAATACAATCAATCCGAAACGGTTGATAATAAACAGTCACAACGCTCAAACTATGACGATCAAAAGATAAACACCATTCCGGATGATGTTGAGAACGATGAAAATATTCAAAATTCAAACAATGAAGAAACAATCGATTCGCCGGATAATCGAAGTCGAAGCAGTGAATGTGATTCGACGGCAAACAATAATTATAAAAATGGAAATCAATACGGTGGTAATAATGCAAATGGCAATGATATTATTCCACCAAAACCGTTACCACGTACTAGTCGCAACAATTCGGTGTCATCACTTTCATCTGAACACGGAATCTCAATTGCAAATCCCATTGATGAAACTCCAGTTCGACCAGTCGCCAAACCACGCACAACCACCACTAGCTACAAGGTTCAGAAACCCCTTCAAAAAGACTCTCAATATTATTATTTGTACTCACTTACGTTTTGCACCGTTTCTGTTTTCGTTTAATTTGCATTGTGTTTTGACACGTTTATTTTTATATTTTCTTTTATATATGGTTTTATTATATATATCGGATTTGGGTTCATTTTTTATATCTCCGTTTACACATGTTTTGTTTTGTTTTGTTTTGTCTAGCGTCTTTTTTAGTTCAGCTTCTTTGATGCGTTGGTTGATCATTTTTTATTTGTTTATTCATATTGGGTCGCTAAAAATGTAAATGATTTAACGAAATTTCACATCCTGCTATTGCTAAAGTTCATAGGCAATGGTAAGAGAAGGAAGTTAGATTCTTTATTTCATTTCCATTCTCGGTATTGGCACCGTTTATCATTTTATTCATAAAATTTTCACATCTGATCACGTAATTTCAAACAAACAAAAATTCGTACTTTATCGAGTGTCGTTTATTTATTATCTATCTCTATCACATGCACGTTTTTATTTGCGACCGGATAATGGAATAGTAACTCATTTCGATTTTATTCTTTGCAGCCACGTTTGGGCCCGAAACCATTCAGTGTCGGATCGGGTGACGTGAATTTCGATAAGGTTTTTTCGGTACCTCAAGCTCCTGGTGCGAACAATCACAATGAAGTCACATCGGATAATCAAAATAAATCGACCGAATCGTCTGATAGTTCCATCGATGTTGACGAACAAAAAGATTCAGATGAAAAAGAAGGTATGGCACTGAAAGCAAATGAGAGATTTTTTTTTCTTTTAAAATGAAAATCAATTGTCGTGATATTTTACAGACGTAATCGTTTATCGGAATGGAAATAACGGTCATTCGATGCACAAGAGTGATAGTTTGGAGGAGGATTTGCAGCGTGCTATTTCAACAGCAGAAAGACGAAAGGTTTGTTGTTATTTTGAGCAATAAAATTTATTACTTCCAATGAAACCTAACATAAAACCACTAAAATTAAACGACACCAAACTAACAACATTTGTCACCATATTCTATGTATTCACAGTTGTCAGAAGCTGCTAGTTCAAAAAAGGTCATACATACATAGTAACACCCACTCATTTGATCTCAAGCTCTCACTTCTTTTACCTTTTCATTTCTTTGCTTTGCAATTTTCCTTGTTTGTACATTTTATTGTTGCGTACATTGTCATTTTTAATCTTCTTATTTTTCTTTTATTATCCATAATTTTTGTGTGAAACCTCCTTTATTTTTTTATTCATTTATTGATCAACTTGGTTTTTATTACATTCGTTTTGATTTCATTCATTTCTTCTGTGTGAACTTATGCTTACAAAATTGAAATAAAATGTGCTAATCCATTGTGTGTTTTTATTGCAAATAGATTTTCGAGAATGCTCGTTTGGAATCTGAAAATACAAGCCATGACAGTACCGACGCTGAGGAAATAAGACGATTAACACAAAATCGAAGCAGTATTGCAGAGCGTCGTCGCCTATACGAGGCTCGATCGATCAGTACTAATGCAGAGGAAAAACCTCCACAGTCTCCTTTGCCAATGTTGTAAGTACTCTGAAATGTCGTGTAAAATGTTTTGGGCCAGAGAAACAGCTGAAATTTTAATTTGTTTATCAATTGAAACAGGCGCAAAGATTCGACAAAAATTCGTAGTGCATCGCCGAGTAAGGCTCAAATTGAAATTGAGGATCGTCGAAAGACATCGCCCATTCCAAATGAAAATAATGGAAAACATGACGATAAAACCGATGCAATATTTCGTAAACCGAATCCAGTCAACAATGGCAATCATATTGCCAATAATAATAAAAATAAACCGGGCGAAGTGACAACGGCAACAAAGCGCACATCAACTGTTTTCGGAAAAGTGTCGAAATTCCGTCATTTAAAAGGAACACCAACGCACAAATCAACGCACATTGAAAATATTCGAAATATTAGCCGCCAGATACCTGGAGAATGTAATGGATTCCATGCAAATTATAAGCGTGTCGCAGTGCCATTGTCGGGCCCTGGTGGAAAAATAGCCGTTTATGAGTTGAGCAAGCCAGGTAAATAATTGAAATGCAAAAAATCACCTCAATAATTATTTGGCAACCGGGCAATGTTAAAATGAAATATTTCAATATTTAAAATAGGTCGTTTACCCGATGGTGTCATCCCTTCGCTTGTAAACGGTAGCAACATCATGGATTTCCAATGGGATCCATTCGATGCAACTAAATTGGCAGTTGCATGTGATGATGGTGTTGTTCGTCTGTGGAAAGTACCCGAAAATGGTCTTACTGAACCAACAAATCAACCGGAAGGTGAACTAGTGGCACACTCCGACAAAATCTACTTCATTCGCTTTCATCCATTGGCCAAGAATGTTTTGTTAACCGCCAGCTATGATATGACCATTAAAATTTGGAATTTGGAAACGCTTGCCGAGGAATTGTGCTTGAAAGGTCACACAGATCAAATATTCGATTGTGCCTGGAGTCCGTGCGGTGTGTATGCGGCCACGGTTTGCAAAGATGGTAAGGTTCGCATTTTCAATGCACGCAAATCAGAGAATCCAATTCATGAAGGTCCCGGACCAATTGGCACACGTGGAGCACGCATTACTTGGGCCATAGATGGACATTATATTGTGTGCACCGGTTTTGACAAGTAAGTTTCAATAGTAAAATCGACTGAAATGTGATTACGACTAAAAATCATTGACTTTTTTTTTATTCAGAGTTTCGGAGCGACAAATCAGCATTTATAAAGCAACCGATTTGGCAGCACCAATTAACACAGTTGGATTGGATGTTTCACCAGCTATCCTTATTCCATTCTACGATGAAGACAGTTCCACCTGTTTCCTAACCGGAAAGGTATTTATTCTTATTGACACAAATTCAACTCTTGTGTAATAATATCTAATGAAACCTTTTTATGTCGGCAGGGTGATTCAACGATTTACGCATTTGAAATAACTGACGAAGCCCCACATATTTGCCCATTGTCGCATCATCGTTGCGCAACATCACACCAAGGACTAAGCTTTCTGACGAAAAACCATTGTGACGTATCGTCCGTTGAGTTTGCAAAAGCATTTCGTTTGACAAATAATACAATTGAACCACTCAGTTTTACTGTGCCACGCATCAAGGTGAGTTACTATATCGATTATTACGGCTTTGGATTTTTGAAACAATATTCTATACTAATGACAATCACGTTTGACACAGAGCGAATTATTCCAAGATGATTTGTTCCCACCAACGCGGGTCACATGGATTCCAACATTGACAGCCGGTGAATGGTTTAATTGTCGTGACAAAAAGGTCAAGAAAATCAGCTTGCAACCCGAGGGAATGGAATGCTGTAAGTTTACTTCTTTTTGTTGTTTTCAATGGGGTTTCACACTCAATTAAATATGCAACAATATAACATCGATCCAACATCGATTTTGTGTAAAATCAAAATCCATGAAAGAACGATCTTTCCGAATTCGTGGTCAATAACTGACATCAGCTGTGAGAGATGCGGTGGTTAAATTAATAATTTTTTCATTTTTTCTAAATAGTATCGTCAACACTGCCAGCAACCCAACAACCGCCACTAACTCCAAACAAAAAGACTGATCAGCACTCACCACCCTCGAACATTCTGCAATCATACAATCGACAAATTAACACAGACACTGATAAATACAAACAAGAGGAGGTAAGTAGGATTTTTTTATCTATCTGTAGGCAATTTTTTATTATTTCACTGATTGAATTATATTTCTTGTTAGATTCAAAAATCAGTAAGTGCACGCATGGAATACACAACATCGTTGGAGCAAGATAATATGGAGGGCGTCGATGCAGATGAATGGAATGAATAAACACCGATAGGAACGAGTCAAAATCGAGAGATTATTTAAGTCAATAATGATAAGATAGTGAAAGCAGCTGAACAGTGTGTTTATTCATTAAAATAATGAAAAGCGTATAATTTCCTCAATGTTTGCGTTGCCATATATATATTGAAATCAAACATCAGCTTTTATTCGCATTTTAATATTAGTCATTTTTGGCAATTGTACTACAAATATTGTTCCTTTTCCGAAGAAAACAAAACCGATAAACCAACAAACAAAACTAAACGAAAGCATGTGGCAAAATGATCGCACAAAATAACAAAACGTACATTCACATACACACACTCTCTCTCACACACACATTTAATCGATAAAGATAAAACACCTAATTATTCGCTTAGTTCATAAGAAGCAAGTATTAACGTAATGTTTATTGTATAAGAATTGTAATCGCAATTTATTCAATATTTTTTACACAGATGTGTGAGTTCTCGTCGAATAAATGATTCGGTCATTTTTTTTCATACAGACGCTGAATGCACTTGAATGTCTTCTAATTTAGTATTTTCTTTGTTTACAATTTCGAGGTGCATAAAAGAGTTGCTTTTGTTATTTATTTATTTAAAAAAATCGGCATCTTATTTTTTCTTTAGTCCAAATTCAATGTGCTCGTAAAAAAAAATCGGACAGTTATTTTTGTACCGAAAATTTGATAAAACATTCAAAATCAATGCCGTCTACAAAATATGCAATATATTTGTCGATGTGTCACAGCTTCAACCACTTTTAGTTTGCATTTTACAATCCAATAGCAATTCCAGTGAAATGTTCTATTTATTGACGATTAAATAATCTATGTATTCAATATACTTGGATCTACTTAATGATGAAGAAAAAAAACAACAACAATTGTAAATTAAGTTTGTGTGATATTACTAATGCATCAACTATTGAATTAATATAATTATAATTTATTCAATTCTTTCTTAGTTTCGTGTGTTTGCATTGCTTTTTTTCCCTTTTTCTCGATTTTTAAACTCAATATTTACATATTTCATTACGAAATTTACTGCCCTATTGACATCCTTTGATACGAGACTTTTTTTTTTCAATATAAATTAAGAATGTCCACGCTGGAGTAAATTATTATAAAATGTGGCTTAAATGCCTTCTTGATACTCACGTACTTATGACATTGAAATAGAATTCAGCAAAAAATCGTATTTTTTGGTACATTTTTTCAATTGGCCGAATTTGCTTGGTCTTAAGCCAAACATATTCAACAATTTACAGCATGTAGAACTAAATGCTAGGGACTCGTAGCTTTTTTAGTTGGCTTTTCCAAATGTGGAATATGAATTCAGATAAGCAATTCTGAATATTGAAAATGCGAGAATGAAAAAAAACATGCAACGTGCAAATCCTTATTTTGTATTGGTTGAAAAACATAAATTTATTTGCCATAGTACTTTTTATACTTGTAACTTAACTTTTGTAATGCATCATACCAGAACATATGAATTGAATAAAAATTTATTGCTATACAATAACAAAAATGCGTCAATGTGTTTTTATATAAGCGTGTTTAGATAAGAGAGTTTTTTCGTCTACAATGTTCAATTTCAAGGTTATACGACCTTTTGGCAATCGGTTCACCGATGATAATTATCATTTTATTCGAAAGTCGATTTTTTTGTCAACGGATCTGCGTGCATCAAAATAATTGGAAACAATTTTAAAAGGAGACGATTTTTAAAAACGGCTAAAATTCATTGACACTAACTTACCTCTGTTGAAAGAAGAATTTCGGCTTACCTATTTACTATAAATTAACCAAGTAATATAATAAGAAACAAATCATATTTAATTTAAAAATATCGAGATTTTATTAATATTCTTACTGATTAATGGCAGTTATGATAGTACTGCATTGGAATGTTTACACTTTTTTTTTAAATATTTCAATATTTTCGACGAGATTACAACAAAGTTAAATAATTTTCATCAATTTAACAAATTTTTTGAATTGAACCAATTGATTTTATTGGTGAACTTTACCATAAACAAAACAGCATCAATCCTCAAATGAGAACTCCACTTATTTGTTATCAAATGTCGTGATATGAGGTTTCTCAACTCTTTCATGTGTCGGATGTGATCTACGTAAGAAGCGATCGATGGCTTTTCCGTAGATGTAAAATTCATGAGAGCTGGAAATCATTAATTCCTAGGCAGGAATCTTTAAAATTCTCATATTGGAACCTTTTCAATATTACATTGAAAATGCTTCAGAGCTTTAAAGACAACCGCCGCGTTAAATAATGTCAACTCTCTCGTGCTAAATAATGTCAAATCAAGCCAAAAAAGGTTAAAGAGTGATGCATCACAATCGTTCTCACAATTTACTTCGCGGAGCAAATAGCTACACGCGGTTCAATGGGTCGAATTGTAAAAAGCATGGCTTCTCTTTTCTGTGATTGCTGTTCGATAAACTATTTTCGTTGAAAACTGTCGAATGGTCACGGACACACGACACAATGAACGACGTCGTCAAAAATAGTGTATGCGAAAACATAACTCAATCGACAAACTGTCGAGAGTGGCTGAAAAAAACAGAACCGTTTTGTGAATTCATGCGGTGGAAAAATGTATGGAAGATCCGAGTCCGTTGCAACTGAAACCAATGAGAAATCAAACCCTCTGGTTATTTCGATTGGTTTCACATAACTGAAGGGTGGTGCGTTTGATACATTGAGGCAAATACATTCTTTATACTGTCGCAATATAAAGTGCCACTTTTTTCTCCAGACAAAATAGAATAAATTTTTATTTTATTTGTCACGCAAAAAAGTGAATAAAAATGAGAGGGATTTTTTGGGCAAGCCTGAGGAAGCTTTGAAAAAAAATTCGTTTCGAGTATTTGCATTATAAAATCTTGAAGATCGAAATAAGATGAAAATGTGTGGACATTCGGAAATCAAGTGAGTTTTTCGTTTTAATAAAAGAAATTGAATCTCAGCGCATATTCTTCGAACATTTGCTGGAATGATGGTAAATGGCAATTTAACAGGAGTTAAACTGCTCAATTCGATTTCCGATTTGAAACGAACGTTCATTCGATTTGTTATGATGGAATTTTGGAATTTCATTTGCAAGCAATTGAAATTCGATGCAAGTGTGTAATCAATTGTATTCGACATGAAAATGTATGATAAAATTAAAAATAAATAATCAACAATTAATGAAATCCATTGGTTTAATTCCAGTAACCATGCACAGCGCTGCCTATCACAACGACTGTGTACAATTAAAGAGTTTAAACCAATGAGAACTCACAGTTTGTTAGAATATCAATTTTTAATTTTATCAACATTTACACATCGAATCCAAAAGCCATAACTTGCAGCACAAATGCCCACATTTTCATTTTCAATCTCAACAATTTACAATGCGGTTTATATATATATATGAATAATCGCATTTATGATAGTTTCATTGAAAGATAACGACATTCCATCAATGTAATCACCACCTCGATCCACTCCGGTTGGAAATTTATCCAACCTTCAGCTCATGCATGAATCTTTCTATTTAATTCAACACCTTTGTGTAACAATTTTGTGTATATAGAAAAAAATTATTTTTTTTTTCAACACATAAGTCGACACGCAATAGTCAACGCGAACTCATTTCGAATCAAATGTCCAATTTTGCACATAACATCATCAGAATTGAAGATTATTGTCGCCTTCCGACCGTATACACAAAAAAGTGAATTGGCTGGGTGCTCAACAATTTATATCTTTGAGTTCGACAACGTCGAAAGCAAAATCGTAATCACTTTAAACGAAAGAATTTGGCGGACGTTAATTCACAGGCGACTCAAAATCGGTGCGATAGCGTTAAAGTTTTTTTTCGCGGGATGAAAAACTTGTCGCTAAAGGAGCGTGGAAAAAACCCAGTGATTGGCTTATCGCTCAACGATTTAGCGCTCCGGTTCAAATCAGCACATATGTCTTCGGTGAACTGGCAACTTCTTTTCGGCTTGAAATCGATATTCACTCCCACCGCTGTTCCCAATGATCAAATCGTTAGCTTTCGATTCGATCCCCATAGTGAATGCCGATTACAAACATTTTAGCACTTTTCTGAAAAATTATCAATTATAAAATTTATGTACAAAAAATGACTATTAAAATGAAATTATTCGCCACTTTCATCCCAATTCGTTGAATCATTTGAAACTGATTCTTCTAAATATAACATTAATGACCATATTAAATTCATTAAAAATACGGCACAATAAATGTACAAAATAGCTGAATAATAATACGTTAAATGAGGTCCATGAATGGTTTTATCGATGGACATAAGCGATGACTCGCCTCCGCTGCTCTCGAAAAATAACATGGACAGTAGATTCATTTGTCTGCTTTTGATGTCGAGTACTGTATTTGGTTTCAGCCTCGCTGATTCAATCCATCAATTTCGTCATATTTTCCAATTCTGCTCACGTCATCACCATCCATTTCAAATTTTCAGTCTTTGTGGAAATAATTTTTTCGCCAGATGTTTCGTCGTCGTGGCAACAATTGCAGAAAAAGAGCGATATGTGCACTTTAACTAGCAAAATCTGCTATCGATGAACCCAGACATCTTTAATTAGATTCAATTCATTGAATCTTTCACAATTTCTAGAGCTTTCAAGTTCACCAATTTTTTTTTTACATCACCAATTTGGTAATGTTACTTTTGCAAATTCGAACTGTTCGCCAGTGAATATTTTTGTCGTTTCAGTTTCGAATAATTTTATTATTCGTTTTAGTTGAACAAAGTCTTTCAAGACTTTGTATATTTGATTTGATGCTTTCTACTTTTTAAATGCAACGTTTGGTTCGCCATGGTGAACGTCTTGATACTTCGCCACCTCAGTTCGCACTGAATTTACACTGTGATACGGCATGGTTTATATACCGTCAGAATTGCATCGAATTTCACAAATTTTGTTAATTTGAACGTTATATGACTCAAACGATGACGATCAACACTTATTATAAATATATTGTTATTGTTCAAAGAAGTATCACCATATGTGGAATTTCCGGCCGATTAAATGTTATCAATTTTCGTTTTTTATAAACAAGTTTTTGTATTTAACAAGTTATATGGCAATAAATGTCTATCCTCAATATCAATCTTCAAAGTCAATTTATAAGAGAAAAAAATCGTAGAAATTCTAATGAAATGGTTTTTTTTAGTAATTTCACAACCAAGAATAAAACGTAATTTCATTAAATAATTTAGCATTTATTTTTCTCATAGTGACAGAATGCGGATGAGTCAAACATCTGGAAATACTGAACAGCTGACGTATACACTGTTGATTTCGTTCGCCTGAATGTATTCGCGCAGTTTATTCTACTATTTTCAAATTCAAAACTGAACGAAGAAAAATCGTTATTTATTTACGGGTGTTTGTTTGTTATGGAAAAGTTTTTGGCGGTTGTTAAAGATTAATTAGGCAAATAAGTAAATAAGGCAGATAACTTTGAATTTTTCAGGTATTCAAAACAAGAAGAATTCTTTCGGCTTTTTAGTACTACTGTGAATTATAAATTTTCCATTAAAACCCCGAGAAATGGAATTTTCAAACAAAAAATCGGAATATGTTATGCTGACTTATAAGTAATTTCACATTTTGCAATTTTCGTGGAATTTTTTTTCCAGGAGAGTATTTGTTAAAGGCGTTCTTAATTGCCAGTTGTGAGTCTATTCTCGACAAGCCATGAACAAGAAAAAAATATGCATATTAATGAAGAAGACTCTGTGTTTGACCAGCGAAATAGAGCAAAAAAATTGAATTCGATTCGAACTTCACTAAGAATAGATGTGAAAGAAAAATCATGGACACAAAATGCTTACGACGAAGAAAAAGGAAATTAGTAGTCTAGAGCACATCTGAAGCGTACCAATTTCAAGGATTGTATAAGAGGGAAAAAAAGTTGGCAAAGCTTTAACGAAAAAACTGTTTGTAAGCACAAATGGAAACTAAAATGGTAAAGAGATAAAAAGCTGAAACTCGATTATAAAAGCGAGTAAGACACAATTCACAAGGGTACAATTGTACAAAAATTAAGAATTCGCTGTTCCAATTAGATTTCTTGAATTTTTTTTTTCCTCCCTTTTTTTTATTTATTATCTCAAAGTCGTTTTCCTCTTCTCTCTCTCTCTCTCTGTTTTTTGTGTGCTTTCCTCACATTTCAGCCATACATTCAAAAAGATGTGCATCGACTCATCACTTGTGCAGTCGAAATGAGAATGAAGCGTTTTTATGGTTTGCATAACGATTTATTGCCATCTGATTGATGGAATGTTCAAAGCTAAATCAGAATTCTGGTAGCGCACACCAACAACAATTATGCATTTCATTTTACAACCTCGAATCCGATTTTGTGGCACTGACTGTGGCTGTTTACGCGCATTCTCGTCCATTGAATGGCGTACAAGCGACGGAAAGTGGTGATGAGGGGACTCAATTTTTGTTGTCGCTTTTTTGCAATGTACTTTTATTTGTGGGAGTTTTTCGATGCAACTCAATTTTGAAATGTAATCGAAACGAACACTTGCACGAATTCATCGCGAAATAGACAAAGCAAAACTAGAATGGAAGCTTGGAAATACAGATTGCGAGAGAGAGAGAGAGATAGAAATTTTAACAACGCCAGCAATTCCAAATAGTTCGTGATAACTGCCACTACAATTTTAATGTGAAACACTGAAGCAGCAAAATAAACGGGCCGAATGATATTTACAGTTCCGTTCAGAATATAAAATTAACCGTATCAAAATAGAATGTAATGCGGACTTTATTATGAAACTTATATTTGTTTAGTTTGGACGAGAATGAGAGAATGTTTAAACGCCAGTCAGTCAGTCAGTGTGAGCTAGCCAGCCAAACAACTAGATTGTGCTCCCATACTCTTCGCCTGTGTAACTACTTGCTGATGCGATCGAATTAAACGGATAGTTAATTCATTATTTGTGTCACGTTTTTTCAACCCTATAAAAATTGAAATTGAAAAATGCATCGCGTATATAAATGCAGCATCCCGATGCGCTCCCGGTGCTGCGTTTGCTCGTTATTAGAATTCACGTGGCTTTTTTTCTTTCGCTTGTCCGTTATTCTATCACGTTCTTTGTTCGTTACACCTCTCTGACTTTTCTTTTTGGCTCGTTCAAGTCTTTTGCATTGTGCTTGTGTGTATGAAAGAATTTTTTTTATGGCCAGCATCAAATTTGCCCATTTGAGTACAAGGTTGATTTCCGTTTGCCGTTCTTTTCTCCATTTAAATTGAATTAAAAACGTTTGAGCATATATTTGGAAATTCGATTAATGCAGGAAGGAACAAATCGTTGCATTGAAATCAGGAACTACTTCCATGATATTTCTGCCATTTTCCAAAAAAAACTAACAGACAGAAAATGCATTGAAATCTAGAAAAAAATGTGATTCAATGATTTATTAAAGCAACAAAATTATTTCGTATATGCAATCGAAAATCAAGAAGGAAACATTTCGTAAAATAAATTAAAAGAGTTTTAAATGATCGATCAATTTGAATGGATGCGAAAAACAAATAACAACATTTACATTATATTTTCACTGCAGATAAAAAAACTAAAGATTAGAAAAAGTGAGCTAAGCGAACACTCTAAGTCATCAACTCGATCGAAACTATGGTCGTAGTTTGTCGTTGGCAAGCACAACGAGAATTGTAAATTTACATAAATTCACGAAAATAAATAGAAAGACGCTCTCGTTTCTGATATACCGGACTTTTTTGCCTTACATTTCCATAGGACCAATTTTCTGTGCTTTTATTTTCCTTTGCTCTATTTCAAAGTACTTGGCCGTTTTTCTTCATTTTCTTTCTTTTTCCTCCGTTCGTTCGCGAACTCTCAGCACATCGTTCAACATACAAGTTTTGGTTGTTTGATTCTCTTTTGATTCGATAAACTTTCTGAATGCTACCGTATTGTTGTAACTCTTATTCTGCATATATTCGACAACTGAAGCAGTTAATTCAAAGAACAAATAAGGATATTTCAATTTTCAAGTGTGTCTCGCACATGGATGTAAAAACGTACCACTACAACCGGCGAGAGTGAGTTAGAGCACCGAAAAAAAGCGAACCATTTAAAATCATCCGATATTTTCAGTTCAAATGACAAGCAAACAATTTGTTTCCAAGCAACTGTCAAAGTCCAAACGACTTCTCTATATCGCTCTCGGTTTTTGCTTCTTTCACTGTGAAAAACTAACAAACTTTCTACGCCAAAAAAAATCTTATGTCGTGCAACATTTTTTGCATACATTTTTTTCACGTTTGCATTGAAATGAACGACTGTCAAAAGATTCTGGGTTTATCAACAGTGAAGACAACGTTCAACTCATCAGAAAAAAGAGCTATGAAATTCTACGAAAGACCGATGAACTTTCTACTTAGATTAAATTATGAGGAATAAAAAGTATTGACTTTTTTATATGATTTTTGTAACATCCTTTTATAGCAGCTTGTCGAAAGGGCTCGTGAATTCATTTATATGTTGAATAAACCGTTTTGACGATAATTTTATGTACAAAAATGTATAATATTCAATGCAACCACATCTTTGTAATCACGCTTTTTTCCTTTCACCACTTGCATGTTTCACGGATGTGGCTTTTTCATTGCGCATTTTTTTTTCTCGAAGAAACCAACGCATTCTACTATGCAATAACTTATTTGCTATAATATACAGAATAGTTGAAAGATCACTATACTTAAATCACTTTTTATTGCTTTATGTGAATAAAAGTTGCAAAACGGTTCATCTTGCTTGCAATATCCGTTGTAATAATACCTTAGCTTCTGGCTATGGATTTTACTTACCATGAAATAAATATAGCAGTAGATTTTAGTTAATTGTTTGCATGTGGAGTTTCCGTTGGATGCAGACAGTTTGCCTATAAGATAGCCATGTACATTCATTTTAATTTCCAACCACTTTTTTACCACTTTTTTTCAAACATGACAATTTCATTCAATTGCTTCCAGCCGGTGTATATTTGTATGAGATTGGAGACTTTTTTTTGCGAATCTCGCTAATGAGCGCCATCTGATTTTAGTGTGAATTAGATGCAAAAACTGAATTTAATTCTGTAGCATTGAAATGAAAAAGTGAAAAAACAACAACAATAGCACGGCCACACAGAGCTGTACATCTATGCGTGCTGATGCATACATACACATATACGCTTTCTTCATTCTTTCATTCCATTGCTATACGTATCTCACTGGTCAACAGATCTATGTAGCCATGTTACTGTTGTTGTTTTTTTTCTCTTTTTCGATTCAATTCATTGTAACTAAATTGAGTTCAACTATGGAATACAAGATGGCACAGATGAGGGGAATTCGCATTTTGTCTCTTCATAGGCTTAGCCGGTTGATTGCTTCTTTCAAAACCGTGATAACTATGTTAAAAAAAAGATACGAAGCCATAAAGCATGTTTCTTAACAGTGAAAAATCTGCAAACGTTTAAAAACACATAGTTTTATTTAAAGAAAAGTTGGCTCTTACAAAATTGCAAAATTTAAGTGCTAACAAACTTGTGAAAATGTACGAAACGAAATATCAATTCGATTTGAAAGAACGCACGCAGTTTTGTCTAGAAAATAAAAAACTATATTTGGCATAGATACAAATTATAGAGGTAAACCCATGTGATTTGGTGTGTTTGACAGTTGCTATTAAAATAATTATATTGGCATTTGAATACAGGCATTTCAATACAGATAGCATTGTTCCAATAAAATTGACATTGACCAATAAATTTGGTTGTGCCAGAAGGCTTGTGACAAGGACATTTGATTATAATTCATATAAATTTGTATAGGTCGTTTATTCGTCAAGTTGAAGGTATCATCAAAGGTACTTTTTTATTTGTTGCCATAGTCCAAAAATTACGATTAATCACATGGTATTCAGATGTCAATGCTGGGGGCTAGATTCAATAGTGTACAAATGATTTATTCGTCAAGATGAAACTGGACAATCTGTTCAACGGTAACATACATTTACACTTTCTCCATCCAGCGAATAACATTTGGCAAACTCACCACATCGAATACTTCCCCTTCGATGTGCCACTGAATACACACAGTATCGCCGACTTTCAAGTCAGTACGGTTACAGATGTCAGCCGGAAAGAATGTAACAGTTTTTTTTGTACTAGCGTTAAACAAATAAGTCGAATAACTTGTTATTCGATGTTAAGCCATTATATTTGCATGAAATGTTGATGTTCTGGGTCAACTATCTACCAGGTTGAAATGGAAACACTTTACAATTGAACAAACACAATACACTTTGTGAGCAAATTTTGTGACAGCTTTTGTCTACATTGAATTTGCATATAAGATTAGGTTGTTTTTTCATTGATGTAAACAGTACGGCATAGAACACTACTCACATATTTGTGCCACATATTATTGGAGTATCATTCCAACGTCTTGATTTGGTCTGTCATTATTTTCAACAAATACGAACTGCATCGCATTTTGTATTTTCCCCAAAGAGGTTAAACTATGCGACTGTGGTGATTGGTATCAGCATGATACGAAGTGTATAAATTATGCGAACAGAAATTTGCATTCATTTGAGCTATTCCTCTACTTGATCAGTTCCAATTCAGTTCCAAGAATTGAAAGCGATTTCCGCTTGATAAACATTTCTTTTTATCGTTTTAAAGACTTCCGATTTCGACTTACAACAATACAACGGGAAAATTTAGCCGGAGTTTATCTATGGAAAATTGGTTGAAGCAACAGCCAATGTAGTTTAATTTGATCAATTCAATTCAATTCAATTTATTAACACCGCCAAGTACTGGCTGACTGAGTTATATACTATTTAGTTACAAAAATAGGTTCAAACAATTAGAGTTCAATGTGAAGACAGTTTGAGATAGTTAAGCATATAAATATAAATATCAAACTGATTTTTTGTTAGCCAGAGAACATTCCATTATTCAAAACATAATTTACGATGCACATAGACATAAATAGATAAAAAAATTACACAAAAATGTTGTTTATAAATATTTATCAACAATTCAGAACAATTAAATGATTGTTTTGTTCGAACTTTTTACACTTCGATAAACATATAATCGATTCTTCTAACATAGTACCATTAATTAAAATTGATAAACTGAATGCTAGCGGAAACAAAGTGCCATTAAACTTTAACATAAAATAGCTATGGCATTGTGTACGTAATTCTATCATATAGAAATTCGCAATTTTTGAGGATAAAATATATTTTTTATACAATTATTTTTCAACTGTATCTGAATAAATCATAATTCTATCATGAAATGTTATATAATTAGTGCCAAAAAATGTGATACATTTTCGAATCAACTGTGTGAATTGCGAATGAATAACAAAAAAGTATTTTTATCGAAAATATTAACGATAATTGTCAAAAATATGAAAATTATTTCACAATGCAAACCGGGTTTAAAATATCCATTAAAAGTGACGTATAATAACAGAAAAAGCATCGTGGATCAATGTGCATTGAGCTTTATTCATCCGAAAATTTGTTATTTTGGAAGTCGGCTATTTTGTATGGTGTTCATTTTCATTGGCATTGATGCAAATGTGTCCAATTCCGTTTTGTTGAATTCGATGTTTAAAATAGCCTGAATACCTTACTGCGGAAGTAACGGCATGAAAAAAAATTACCTGTTTTCCGGAACTTTTTTTCGCCGTGAATGTTCGTAGCTTTTGTTATACGGCATTGTTAAATTACAAAATATGAAATCTGAGGCCATAGGTAAGGCTCGTTCAGATTTTAATTTGCTTCACATTTCATAGCTGAAATTTGCCCCCTTTTTTGTTGTATGAATATGCGTTATTCAGTAGCATTCGCATGAATGTACGGCCAAAGAATGAAGAAATGTTCACAGTAAATGGCGCGATTACCCAAATGTAGCAATTGTCTAGTTATATTCAACGTGGATGTATGTGCTGCGCTAGAATGCTGCGTCTCTATTAAGGCACTGTGTTGCTTATGGTTTAATTTACACGTACAATTCAATTCAAATATGCAAAAGGTTTTCGCTTTCTCTTTTTATGCAGCAATGATTCTCTGCGTGCAAAAACGAATATGGCATCAAAATTATCATCTGCAGTGAAGCTTAAACGAGCGCACTTTTTTCGGGTGTTTGTTAACTCGGGGCGCTTTTCTTGTGTTTGTTGTACATGTGCACGCTGTTTAAGCCATTTTCAGAAAAATGAGATGAGAGTGCGAGTGAGTATGTCTGCACTTGTTTTTCTGGTCGTGTCAGGTTCACGCATGTATATGAGCGATGCAGTTATTTCGATGTTTTTTTTTTTTGAAAAAAAAAGAGTATTCTTTCATTTTTAAATTCACTGTTTTGGTGACCAAGCGCCAGCAAAAATTAACGAGTACAGATTCGTTTTCGACATGATAGATATCTTCATTTAAAATGAATTAATGTGTGTATATTCGTTACCTCTCACTTGTCTCTTGGCGTGTTCTAGCTGAGTCTAGACACAAGATAGCGCAATTTATGTGCGCATCCGATTTTACTTGTTCAACCATTTAACGTCCATTTTGCTTCAATGAATCTTCCCTTGCGAATGAATTTTCGAGAAAAATAGAGGAATAAACGGCGCTCAATAGCTAAAACGACCAACTGTACCGACACAACCATGTCATATGTGTGTCTGTGCGCTGCACATACGTGCATGTGTGTAGTTTAGTGTAAGAGATAAATGACTGCAGGCAGTAAATGCAGAGAGTTATTTTGGGATTTGATATTTAAAACAAAAGGACAATGAAGAATAAAAATTATCTGAAAATTAACGACGCAATGCAAAACGATTCACACACGTATAGTATACAAAACCAGAAAAATACCAATAGCTAGCATAAAAAGTTTTTTTTTTGTTGGTTGTTTATCAACCAAAAAGCGGCAAAGCGACGAAACGGAATTTTTGTTTGTAGATTGGATTTTGAGCTTTGTTAAAATGTTTAGTGTTGCAGGCTGGGCCGTCGCTTACTGTTGGCACCGGTGAAATAAAATTATTTTCGGTGAGAAAGGTATTGGCAGAGAGAGAGAGCGGGAGAGATGAGAAATGAATGGATAAAGCGAAACGGTGTACATTGGCCAAAGTCGAAACAATAGTCAGAAATAGGAAAAGCAGAGGTACAGAGCAACCAAAATGGATTTTGAGCATTTTGTCATTATTTCTTGTTTGAAATGTTTTGTTTATGTTTTCCTTGGCAGAAAGTGGTTTGTACTGCGGACGCCGTGCTGTATCTACCACGGTACCCAACATTTCAGCCTAAGTAATGTGCACATTTTAATAATATTCCATATAAATTTGGTTTTATTTTAACAATTGCAAAAGTGCTGGATTTTTACGTAAAAACTTCGATATTCTCTACGTGAATATGGTTTAAACATTGATTTTGCAAACGACAGCAAAATAATTATCTTTATTATTTCAAAATAAATTACATCTGAGCCTGCTTTACATCATTCAGTTTACAAAAAGTTTTTCACTTTTTCGAAGTAAAAACCCGAGGATTACTTCGTTGAATTGTTGCAAAGAAAAATGTGGATCAAAAAAGATCTCAAAAAATCATGATTCTATGATGCTTTCATTCACTAGGATTAGTGTAGGTAATTTTTTGTTGAATGAAAATGCGCTCGCGAAAAATGTGTCATATAGACATACGTGATGAAAGATAGGATGGAAAGCTTTATATCAGATTAATAACCACACACTGAACACATATTCACCTACGAAAAATCATGTATACTTGTCACGTTATATTAATGGCACTGATGAGCATATGTTCAAGTATATTGTGTGCGTCTGAGTTACATGAGCCGATAAAAAGTGCGTCAAATATGTATACAAAATATTTACTAATTGAGTTACATTTACTCCGAGTGCAATACGTATCCCAGTTCAGCGATGGAGGATTATTATCGTAGGCGGTTGCTGAAATGTGATATCGTCACGACACTTGAAACTTAACAAATTGAAATATAAACTCAAGATTGCATCTTGTATAATTGAAGTGCTTTTCATTTACTCTGATTGCAATTGAACTTCATATTCGACAAGTGTGAGATACATTTGCGTCAGTTAAAATATGAAGTGTTGAAAAGCGTAATTATTCGTAATTATTATTATCTGAAATTATTATTTTCCCTTCAAAACCTCACACATCACCAGACATCGTTGGGAACGTAAGTTAAATGCCAATTGAATAAAATTCACTTAAAGCATCAAGTTATGTGCAGCTAAATAGATTTCATTTTCGAAAACATGTGTTCCAAATGTCACCGGTGACCATCATTGACTTTCGGTGTAAATTGAATTACATGTTTGAAATGCTTGCCACACATTATAGAATTTTAATTAAGATCATTAGCAGTGACAATTTTAACACAATTAACCATTACCGGTCGACCGGTCGACGTTGCGCCCATGGACGCTTTCAACTTGATTTTCATGTAATTGCATTCGATTGTTCTCATGAGCGATAATGGTGTAATGTGAATAAAATTTAACAACAGCCAACAAGAAATTATCAATTCAAGTACATTAACGAAGAGAAAGGCGCGCGCAAATACGCGCTACGCACAACAAATCTTGTTCCAAAGTATCGTCGTTGTCACACTTCCGTATACGTAGTACATGTTCCCGTTCTGCATATTGAATACATCATTTTGTGCGCAAAGCGAATCGAAAAAAAAAACCAAAACACTTGATCCTCATGTGACCTATTACAAGCGACAGTAAGAGCAAAAACAACAATTGTCCCACACCAGCAACTGCGCCAGGGAAAAAAATTTATACGTGCGTATTGGAATAGAAGTGAAATGAAAGGACAGTTTAGTATGTCACAGTGGCCTGTGACATTTTAAATTTGTTTTCTGTGCTAGCCATCCGCGTTATTTGGCTTCCAATTGTGAAATGCGCATCACATCCAAATAGATAGAAGCGGTGACATTTCAAGTATTGGACACATAAAAAACGAGCACAATGAACATGAAATATGCATTTCATATCCCGTCACGTATCAATGTGATTCGTTTATTTGAATCACTTTTGGCATTTTGATGAAAATAATATATATTTTTGTGTTTTTGTTTTTTTTTTTGTTCAATGTTTCGTTTCGATGAAAAATATATGTCGTCCGGAATGCGGCCTATCCGAAGCATAGGAAATTATTATCAATGAATTATCATATTGAGTGATGGAAACATTTTTTTGCTATTTTTTCGATTGCACTTGCAAATATTTGATATTTTATTTTGTGTTACTAAGCACGAAATAGATATTTTACATAAAACAATATTGATTCAGTCAATGGTGAATTTTGTATACAAATAAATCCATTCGTGGCCGGTTACATTTAAATTTCAGCATTTTCCATCGTTAGTAATGACATTGATTGATTTGTGTAATTGCAGAACAATGAAAGATATTGAAAATGGGTAGAAAATATCAACTTTACAGTAGCGATTGTCCTATTTTCATCTAACTCAAAATAATTAGCGATTGAATGTTCAAATCGCTCAATAATGTTACTTTTTACATTCTGCTGAGTCATTTTTTTCTACATCACATACAATTTTCCCTTTTTGAAAAATAATTTGTGCTAAATTCAAGTGATGATAACATTTTGCTGGCAGTAAATCTGTTTAGTCATCTGCGGTTAATTTAAACTTTTCATTTTAACCATGGCCGCTCATTTTAAAGAATTTTCACTCATTTATGATGTCGATTGACCACGTAAAATGGATATATTTCCCGTTAGGTATTGTTTATATAAAGCTAAACAGAATGAGTTCAACTGAACAAAGCAGAGGCAATGGCCTTTTCGTGAATTCTTAAGCTTTCTTCAGAAAAGTGAATCAGTTGTAGGTATATTAAACAGAAAATTCAACCAGCATACGTTTTAAATTGATCTAGGATAAAATTATGTGAGTCATACTGACCCCACCTCAAATAAAGCTGTATTTTGAAGATATTGAGACAATTCATAATTTTTACGGAACTGCCTAAAAAAAATCACAAAAGTGATAAAAATCAGACAAGCCTACCTGTTAATATATGTTTTTATTGTTTTTTTTTTTTATCAAATATTCATTTAAAAAAACAGATATTTATTTCATGGATTTTTATATTATACATATTTGTATTTTCTTTTAAATGACAAACGAGCCAAACAAATTGGATTTCTTTGATGCCCTTAATTTCGAAATGAAAGTAGGTAAACAGAAACTAACCAAAAAGTAGCGTATTCATTCACGCCAATCAAGTAGAACTTTCGGTTGCTTTCGGGTAATCAAGTATTCATCATGGGTTCATCAAGAATCATTTCTGTGCTTCGAAAATGAATTCCTTTCACATCGATATGTTGATGAGATCACCATTTTAATATCTCTCTATCCGGTCATGGAAATCCAGACTGAATGAAGAGATAAGCTGCAACGCATAGAAATACAAAAAACCGATATGGCAATAATCCAATTCATTGGTTGTGAACTGACGAATCATAACCATGTAGTGATTATGTCAGCGGTATCACAACTACAACACAAATATGTACAGTTATTCTTAATCTGTTTGCATCAAGTGTAAATGGATTGTTGATACTGTTTTGTCTGAGTGTGCATCAGTTCGAATGATACAGTATGATTTGTTATCTGTCTATTGCCTTGGCCTACATAATCAAAATGATGTTAGTCTCTCAATTTCTGACGTTCTCGTCTTGCAAACGGATCCAATAATTGGAAAAGTTTTAATCAACATTTTCAACTGAATTTCCGGTCGCTGGCACTGTTGATGATATGAAAAATGTATATCGCTCAACCTACATCATTCGGCCAACAATCAATTCATGTGGCAAACTCAGAAACGTTGGATTTCAATCCAATCGGCTTTGCATAAACTTTCAACAGGTTCTCTACGGTTGTCACGGACATTATTTGTACGCAATTTATATAGATTTGTGATGATAAAATCTAGGTATACGGATCAACAAATTCGATTAGAGAGTCTCAACAGCCTTGAATGAAATGATGATAGGTGATAACATCTTCACTTTGGCGTCAAACTCACATTTGCAAAACGAGATGAAAAAGAAATACAACATCGATAAAAACACCACAAACATCAAATGTGCGTGTGCATCTATCATTCGATTGAATTTGGAATATATTTATCTTCATCACATTATTACACTGCAAGAAGACGTTTGATATGATATGAAGACAAACTAATTATGTACTTCGTTTTCTCTGCTTATTTTTTTCTCTCACTTTGTCGAAAGTAATTAATAACTTTTCGTAGAAAGGACGACTCTTCATAACATATCTTAAATTGATCGACCAATGATTTATAACGGCGACAGCATTAATGTTGACCTCTCCGCTCATTTTCGTCTTTTTTTTTACTCAAATAACTAATTATACTGAATATTATAACAAAATAAGTAAAGTTTGATTCGAACTCGAGAATTCATTGACCTAATCATAAAAATGGTGTCGTGTTTTATGTGGTAAATCTGTACCCGATTCAACAAAAAATCAAGTATCATTAGTCATTGGATACACACACACGCACACATACAAGCAAAGTGGATTCAAAACATTTAATCATATTCGGCTATACGCAAATCCAGCACTGAGGTTTATCTCTCGCTATTTAGTCCGAAAAGTTTTGGTTTCGAAAAAGTTTTTGTCTGAATTGTTATACATTGTTTCAATGTTTTTAAACTGATTTGTAACAAAATTATCCACTTGTAACTTTTATCACAAAATGAGCTTGATAAACAGCATTAGCGATTTAGTTGCGAATGCGTTTGAATGGTTGTTATTGTTAAATTGTACACATAGCTCATGTCGAGCGACGGGGGTGAAATGTTTTGTCACAGCTTGATTGTCATGTATGGCAATCTATACAATTACAATTTCTTAACATGTTTCCCATTTGCCAATGTGGCATGAGTCATAGTAGTTTATATTGTATTTTCAACTCTTTGTCTCTCTCTCTCTCTGTTTATTTGACGAGACGATTACTACTGTGGCAAGCAATTATCATGTTCATTTCAATGACATTTAATATTGTATGTTGTCGTTTCCGATGGAACGTGATTTCACATTGTCGCTCGCTCACATTTATTCACTCGCCTTGCTTGCACACACACACATATACACGCAACGGAGATGACGCAAAAACAAAGCACAATCAGACAACTAACAATTCAACTATCAACCACACATTGAGTACATTGCATTGTGCATAGCTGTAGTGTTGTACGCTGATTTCGTATGCAACTACACTCTTTCAATTCTTATACGTCTTTGCATTGCACATCCTTCGATCAACAGACAACAAGGAACTGAACAAAGAAAACCAATTTCAAGTACACATGTTTTGTGCTGTGTGTGTGGCGAAATGCACAGCTCGACTAAACAAATACTATATGCAAATCAACGTTAGTGGATCATGCATACACAATATTTTTTCCACAACAAAAATCCACTTTATTTCTACGGCTCTGGCTCTGGCTCTTAAAGTGATTTAACCAAATAAGACCAAACAATGATTTGATAAAGTGGCTGCAAACATCCACATGTACACATGTGCTTCAGCCATTTTTCGAATTGCAATATATTCCGAGAGTCATTCTATAGAATATTTCTTGAATTTGCTTTAGGGGTTTTCAGCGAAAAACAAACATAGCTTCTTGAATATATTATACTCTATAATTGGTAGACGTTTTGTAGTGTTTTTTGTTTTAAATTTCGACATCTTTGGTTATTTTTTGAAAATGCATTTCCATTATATAACTTCAATTTTTCCAACAAAAAAATTATTTGGTCGATGATCGATTGAATTTTTTTTTTCCATTTCAGTTTTACATTTGAATATAACCAACATCTCATTCGGTGCACTCACAAAACAGTAGTAGTATAATTGTTCAAATGTATTGGTATATTGCAAATTTAGCAGCGCAGTTGACATTTGGTCCATCGCGCCAAAACAAGTGTCAACTATGCTGTTGTAGTGACGATTGTATGAAAATACCAATGGATATTTTAACAACTATTGGTAAATTTGCAATATACCAATTCAATCGAACAATTCTAGTACTACTGCTTTTTGTGTGTGTGTTGGGTTGATTCGATTGTCTAACAGATTATGTTACGTTCAATGTCACTTACATGATTATTCTATTTGCGAGCGCATGAACTGATTCAAACTGACATTGGCTTGAGAAAGGTAATATTGACATGACTGAAATAAAGTCAAACACATACGAGGCGATGACTGTGGGACCCATTTAATGTGTTAACGGAATCAAAAGCAGCCCAAATAATTCATATAAAATATGTAAATTAAACTCAAGAATTGTTGCGGTAGTTAAAACACTTTTTCCATTCTTGACCGAGAAAATAAATATTATCTCTTTTTACAGAGAAAACATATTGTAAACGACTACGTTGAGTAAATGAAAAATATCATTTTCAATAATAATATGAACGTCTCTGAAATTTTATTATTTAAAGATATTTGAGTCAAGAATCGAAAATTGAATAAAGTTATGTATTATGTACTTGATTTACTGTTTTCCTGACGGATATGGTGAGAATTTGCGCTTGATTGAGTATATAATAATATGATGGTTACATTTGTCATCACAACAGACTGCCATAAAATGTTCAATGAAAATAATAAAATACATTCCGAAGAAGAAAAACAATCAAGTCATATAATCAAGTGATTGATATTTGATAAATTTAAGCCTAATGTTTCCTATCTATAAGATCGTTTTACTTTTACTCTCGATAAATTCACAAATGTCTCGAAAAAATGAAATTCGATTGAAATTCAAAAAAAAAAATTAGTTATCCATATCAATGAACTCAATTTCAGGACATTCTATTTCACTCTTAATCGCTGTGTCATTATGAATGCTTGTAAAATTCACAAAACGAATCTTCGGCGTTTCGGCATCCTCTTCATCTGATGGTTCACTCAAATAGCCGAATTCTTGACACGGGTCTTGTTTCCGATGCGCTTTGTTTGATGGATTTTTGTGAGTCAAGTTGTCGATATTGGTTTTGAATCGCGGTGTGTTTGGGCTGGTGACTATTCTGCTACCACTTCGATTGTTGATGGATTTTCGACGATGCGAACTTCTTTTGGTGTTGTCAACTGGTTTCGCACCAGTATTTTTCAATCTCATTTGTTTTGGCTGCTTCACTGTCTTCTTGACATTCACTTTTTCTTCTTTCTTGAGTGTGTGAAAAGACCGAAAACAATTATAATTTACTGAGGAGCACAGATGAATTTCACATTTGGTACAAAAGGCATGAGTGGACCTGCAATAAACACAAACATTTAATTAATACCACATATTGTTACCGCCAATTGGTTTTCTTACTTTTTACAACCATCCATTTTACATCGTGTTCGAGAATATTTTTTGTCGAACTCAACCCAGTGATTGTAATTGTCGTAGCGTATTTCGGGCTTTACGTCCGCAGATTCTCTCATTTTGCGCACTATTTTTTTCTTTTGTACAACTTTTTTATTGTAAAGTAACAAATTTAATCAAATCTATAACTCAATTATTGAAACTGCTGCTAATGCTTATGTTTACCAACTCGAAATGACAATCGTTCTGAACAGCAACAAAAATGACATTAGCAAAGCTTGAAAATGATGACAGCTGAGCAACGGTCTTCCGATAGGGACAATTTTCAAATTCAAATTTATTAAGTTATTGAAAAAAAAATGGTTCAAACGAAAATAATATGAATTAAATGTGTTTATTTTTGTGCTCCATGTGTACATCAATAATAAAGAAATAAAAATAATTTTATTATTAAAGTTTTGGGTCAATTCTAGTCTATCATTTTATCCTGCAACGTAGCACTAATGATACATTCACAATTCAGCAATTGGTCCATATTGATATTGGTCCACTCATTTTATATAGCCAAAATGGAGTTCATTGAATTATTTGAAAAAAAAACCGCCATAAAAGTCTCTTCGTTCGAATGCTTCGTTTTCATGTATTCGCATTAAATATGAAATAGAGCATTTATATGAGATTTTTCTTCTGTCAATTTGGGATTGACATCGAATTTTTTGTATGAATTATCAACATGCAATAACAATACATCTACTATGAATAGATCTCTTAATTTGACAATCACTAGTTAATATGATTAGTATCAGTGATTATTTATTATTTTTTTATCAAAAAGGTATGGAAAAAATGTGAGCGTAAAAAGTGAATAAAATGATTGACCCGTTTATTGATAAGATTTTCCTCAAAATTAATATACGGTTATTATGTATGCGATGGACATTGTGATAATATTGCAATAACATATTTTCTCTGTTATATCTTCCGTGTTGGAGTATAAAAGGAACTTTTAAAACTAGTTTTTCCTCCATAATAATCCACTTTGAAATGCTGCACTCGCACACCGTATCTGGAGCAATTCCTTGTTAATATTCTCAACTCGATTTAATTTTATTCATTTATGCAAAGTGAACACGGACACGGAGAAATGAAATTTCTCTCTCTTGTAGATATTGGAAAGGAGACAATGTCATGTCCACAGGACGAAAACAATACGAAAGAGTTCGTTCAAAGATGGTATCTTTATCTACTCTAACAAAGTTGATGTGAAACGATTTGCGTCGATTTCAAATATGAGATGTTCAACAGCGGCTTGAAAATGATACAATGTTAAGCAAAAAAATTTAAATAATCTGATGAAAGGAAACTGAATGGAGAAATGCAAATCATTTCTTTTGCCGGAAAATAACAAATCTAAATCGAATAGACGGAAAAGAAAATGTGATGGAAATGCAACCGAAATCAAAGGATTGGTCGACGGAATTCGAAATTTAAATATTTGCTTGCAAATGCAGTATGTTATAGTACGGTAGAAATGGTTTTATTTTCTCAACAAAAGTATGCCATCGGTTCGATTCAAATCGATCGGTTCGATTCAATCGGTATGTTTCTATAACAAATATTTCTGAATGCTTCACTAATTCGGAGCTTGTTAGCAAATTTATGCCTTTGTTCGATTACATTTTTGTCTGACTTATCTTCATGTTCTCACATGTTGGTTACGCATTACGATGATAATTTTCAACATTTCACCGTGAGAACTGGCACATTTGTGCCAATACGACTTGGCCACAATATTAACAACAACTTCTGTTGCGCCAGTTTGGAACAAGATCCACTTGCCAGGACTTTCATGGGCATCGCATTACATGCTTATTACACAATGTTCAATTGTAAAAATCGATAAAACCCTGTTCGTTTCATTCTCATGCGCTTCCAATGCATAATATACATTCAATAAACTGAATTTCCTTACTTTTTGCATTGAACCACTAGTTCGGTTGATACATTTTCCACCATCATTTTCGTTTTACTTTTTTTTTTCATTTTGCTCTGTCATATAATTGCAACATTGAAAGCATCGAAATTGCTGGACTCAATGGTAAAAAGTAAAGATCGATACATTCAAAAATTACACCGACAACACAACGGACCAATCTGTTATTATAGAGCTCTTCGCCAAAAAGAGAATGCCAACAAAAATAATTTTGTAAAGAAAGTCCAAAATGTTTTCATTCCGAGAGAGAAAGAGAGAGAGAGTGTGTGGTTCATACAATTTCATCCACCAACGCGCTTACTACTTGTAATCAAACCCAAGAGAATCAACTCTTGCTTACAAAGCTTTGCTCTCAACAACCAAAACGGACATATAGTGTTCGACTGTGAACAGATACAGAAACCGTAAACGCCATTCCCTGGCTCCTTCTCTCCGATCGACAAACACAATGCAAACAAGTGATGCACCATAAATACATATGTCATGACTGTGTTCATGTAGAAGTTCATGCAATCGGTTCGGTGCATCGTATTGGAAATGAATATTTATCGCACAATTTTCGGTACGGGTGCGAGAAATGAAGCAACCAAAAGAAGAACGGACGACACAACACACACACACACACAACTACCAAAAAGTTACATTCGAATGGGATGTTGTTGCCTTTGCCATTGCCTATAATGTTGTCGAACAGCACACAAGCACACACACACACATAGTATTCGCAGTTGCATTTTGGTAACATCCGAAACCATGTTAAAACAACACTTCGAATGCATTACAACATGCTAAGCGATAATAGAAACGAAAATACTTATTGGAACATATTTTGGACGTTGGCTCATATTGCAGCTATATGTATTTGTTGAGAGAACTTTATCGCTTGCTTTACTCTGTTTTGCCTGATCCGGAAATGTGCTTGTGCTTGCTTCCACATCTTAACTATGTGTGTGTGTGTGTCTCCACATCTCTTCCATGGAGTAGAGTATTCTCTTTCTGTATTTAAGGCTATATCAAACCGTAAAATGTCGGAAACAAGAAAATTTTACGATTAACCATCACCGAAACAGAAACTTTATTGTTCAACATTCACCAAATAACAACCATACGGTAAATGTTTGTATGTATGGAAAATAGTTGCAAGCTAATGATACAATTCTGTCATGTTTGCGTTTCTCATTTTAGTTTAAGATAATTCGCAAAGATCAATGTACCTTCTTCTCTTCTGCGTTGCACATCATCTTGTGCACGTTTTTCATATATATATTGTCATAAAGTCAAATTCAAAATCCACCTTAAAATCACCATTTGATCGTATCAGATTAGTAGATGTTAGGTCAATTCGAACGGCTTTCTGCAGATAAGATATAAGTTGATATAAATTATTGATCAACCGATATCGAGCTCATATATAAATTCCATGTCATATTTTTGGATGGCTGTTCAATATTCTGCAATAGTTTGTGTCGCCAGTTTTGTTATTATCGTTCGAAAATATAAATATATGCCAACGTTATTGGTGTGTTATCAAAATTCAAATAACAATTTTAATGATAATACTTTTGGAGTCAATCGTTTTGATTGAGTTGAAATAACTGACTTGGTGAATGAAAACTTTTCAAAAACTCCAAATATTAATTAAAACATTCTAATTTAAAACGTTGGCAAAACCCACAATATTTTCTAAATTACTGAAATTGAAGTTTGAGTTTCAAAGCCAACGAATTGAAGTATATCAACATTGACCGGAATTTTTACTCACCATTCGGCTACAGCCACATACTGTGCTTAAGTTCACATAAAGAATTTCCAAACTAGACTTAATAGTTTAGCCATTTACCATACAAAATGAATAGCTTTAATTTCTCGAGACTGAATAAATAAGATAAAAACAGATGAAAGTGAGAAATTTGGAAAATTTGTCTCATTTTTTATAATTTAAAGAATTGAATAGGGAAGGTGACGATTTTACGTGGCTTTACAAATAATTACATGCGCATAATATACGCACAGAAACTTTGCTCCGCTTGCACATTCAATCATGTGTGTTTTTTCATCCATGAGCAAATTGCCATCGGCTCAACGACCGTAAGTAATTCTTTAAAAAAAACTTTTGTCAGCTTTGTTGTGAGTTTTTTTTTAAACTGGAACCATGGTAAAAATCATATATGAATGGTGACAAAATTAGTTTTTCGCATACAAAATATTTAAGGGTGTTTCATTGAAATGCTATTGGCGAAAACAAGTCCGCTGCGCTGACAAAACACCAAAACTTTTTTAATGTGATCAGAAATCGAGAGATTTGTTTCTTTCTTTTCGCATCCAAACTAATGCAACTACTTTTTTTTCGAAATCACCGTACAATAAACAACGCACAAAAAAGTTGAGAACCAAAAGTGTTGTTGGCAAATAGCATAAATCTATAGGAAAAAGTTTGGGGCACAAAAGTTAGTCGGTCAGCTGACCAAAAGAGTAAAAGTATGCAATCATTTATTTCTCAATCTAAAAACGATTCTCTTTTATGATGTTGACGAAGCAACACGTTAACAACCAATTTATATGCACAATAATGCAAATTAGTTTTTGGACAATTTTATGGTGTATGCAGATAGCCAGAGATGAGACCAGATCCTCGATGAAGCCCTCAAATCCATGAAATAAAATCAAATAAGTTTTTTCATGGCGCAATTTCATCAACAAGTTTATCAACATATGTCAACACCCATCTTTAGAATGGACCCAAGTCAATGGTCAACACCTGCAACACGGAAGTCAAACTATTTTAAAATAGATTCAAATATTGTTCATGACATAGAAAATCCAGTTGAAAAAGTTCTATACATCAGCCAGTGTAAAGGGCATTGGCTTGCCACGATGAACAAAACTATTGTTTTATATTGTCAAATGATGATGTCTGGCATCGAAACTACTTTCATCTACATCCAAATTGTATTTTTTTGCATCCAGATGTGTGTGATGTTGATATCAAAGTGTCACATACAATAACAAGTTTAGACAAAAAAAGTTTTATTGACTATAAAATATTATGTGACTGAATGATTGAAAAAAAAAAACTTTTTCAGATTTTAAAACACTGAATATTAAATTGAATTTTACTCGACGGTTTTTTCATTACTCTTATCCAGTCGAGTTTCGAAAAAATCGAAAAATCATTGAGAGAACCGCTTTATCTAGGCGTGTAATTAGCATCAGGCCTTGGAATTTTATTATGAGTAAAAATACTTGTGAATAAGTAATTTAACACTATAATTAGCCTACTGTTGGCTACGAACATTCATTCGTTCGTTCGTAGGCAATAGAAATTAACATTTTTTTTCGTTCGTAGGATTTTTTTTTTCAATTCCTACGAATGAACTAACAAAATTTTTATTCCTATTGCCTGCAAACGAACGAACGAGTGTTATGAAACCAAAATCGTATTTATTACTTCATGAAACGACAAAGTTGATTGTTTCCTTAGCAGTATTCCCAGTGTCATCTGTGACATTCATTTCAACAGTAAGTTTCCTTTGGGTTCCAAATTGTCAACTCTTACTTCCAATTATCAACTTTTCTTTGCTGCCATTGTGACTTTTTTCATTATTTTGTTAATAGCATTAATTAATGAAATCAAGATGTAAATGTGATATTATCGGACAAAAGAGGAAAAGATTATTTCCTCCTTGTTGTACCCAAAAGTCGTTGGAATTTATTTGGTATAATACAGAAAAAACAATGAGGCTAAATTATGATGTGATGGAAAAACACCATCTTTTCACATAAAGCTTATTGTTTGAACGCGTATAATGGCTCTGATAAGTGTATAAAAAAAGTTTTCATACGAAACCCTTGACCAGCCTATTTCACATCTTTGTGTAACAGAATTGAAAGAATAAATTTTTCGTAAGAATAAAATTAAATTAAAAAGAAAACTAAACTATGAAAATTGCAATTTTTTTTTGTTCAAAGTGTAGCCATAATTTTAAATTAGTTTTTTGACACAGGTGTAATTGGTGCCAAAATTCCTTATCTCTGCCTCACACTCAACGGATGTAGTTCGGAAAACGCTCGACTATATACACACATATATATCCGTGCAACAGATAAAACTGGCTGGACTTTGAAAGTTTGTTTGGTGGAAAACTGAAAATATTGATGGTATTTATCTTGTGCCGGTTCCTAGACAGGGAGATAATCCTAATAGACCAAATAATTCTTTTCTACATTTCAAACACACTCAACAATGAAAACAGCGATAAGCTTAAGCAAAGAAAAAAAACTTTGCTCGAAAAGTCAAAAGAAAACCCATAAAATGTTTTTTTTTTATCGCAGCGAAAAGAATAGAAAAATGGGGGGCAAGAAAACAATTTGGCCAATCAATTGTACAATGAAATGAAAAGGATACTGTTTAATTTATTTCTCGTTCTCATTGAGATTGGCCTGTGCGGCAAAAGTTTTTCTTGCATAAACATCTTCATTTTGTGCGTTTTATTGTTTGACGCAATATCGTTATGAGCGAAGCAATCTTTGCGCTGACATTGTGAATTGTGATTGTAATCAACTTTTATGACGTTTAAATGGTCGTTGAATGTGTTTGTGTCGTTCGCACATCTCGTGCGATGCGCTTTTTTATTGTTGTCATTGTCAACCGTTTTTACTTCACATACACTTCATCATCGAATTAAATCGAGGAGCGGAATCTAAGGGCGGAATGTTTGAGACTTTCATTCAAACTTTTTTTCATGAATGCTGCTGCTGAACTATGACTGGCCGAAATACTTTCGTTGATGTAACATTTTATCAGAAACGACAGTATATTACAATATTGGATCACGGCAAATATCACAAAAAATCAGTTTCAATTAATGCATCAATTAAGCGCTTGCACAAAGCAATAACATTTACCAAATGTAAATTATCTTTTTGTGCATTCAGCCAGAGGTCAAAGATTTTGAAAATTTGTTGTCGAAATGAATTTTGTGTATTTAGATAATTCAGTAACATTAATGATGCGACTGTCTTATAACACAGACTATACCGTTGATATCATCAAGTCAACGCGATAACAAATGTATGCGTGGGACGGTGTCTCTGCAGGAAACAAGTATTGAATCATCATTTGTGAATTGGTAAAGTTCAAAACCAATCGTAATATTCCTACAATTCTATAAAGTCAAGTGAATTTTCCAAACATTTCGAGACAAAAATCATTCCATTTGTGTCATGCTTTTATTCATGTAATGTGAAAAGCAGCTTTTCAAAACTTTTGACAATTCGATTGTATTGCACCACATTTGAAGTATATATCAACGATGCCATTTTCATTTTCGCCCCAAAAATAATCCATCGCAATGATGCATCGCAACATCCAAACTATTCACCGTGCATAATAATGTATTCAAGAATCAAAAGTAACAATACAGCAATAACCATTGCACGAAGTTGAGAAACTTAAGTTTGAGTGAAAACAACCATCAGAAATGTATATCGCATAAGCAGATACAAGTGATATAGAGAGGAAGAGGGAGAGAGAGTAATATGGAAGCAGAATAAAAGAGGAAAGAAGTTTTAGCGTAGAGTGACAGCATCTATTTTCAATTGAGTCTTGAGATCAAGAGAAAGAGCATGCAAACATGCATATAATAAAAAATAAATCGAAATTTCAAGTGCTATTCACAGACACACACACACACACACAGAGAGAGAGAGAGAGAGAGAGAGAGGGACATACCCACGTGCACTACTGCATATGCAGAAATGATAGTGAGAAACTAAGCATCCGACCAAAATTCGATTCAATCCAATTTGATATGCAGACGCACAAACTGCGCTTGGCTTTTTGGTAGACAGTTAAGTTGATGGAAAAATGCAATATTATCATTTTCTTCGAAGCAAAATTATCGATATACCTTTTGTTTTCGATCTATTTTCGTTTCGTGTCATGTTTTAACCGGTTCGTTCATTTTTTTCTCGACGAGATTTGCGTTCGACTTTCGAAAATAATGTAGTTTCTCACGTTCTATGGCATCGTATCGAATTAATAAGATTTTGGGGCGGTTGTTCTTCGTTTGATTCTATGTTGTTCTGTATACTACATGGATTTTTCACAAATGCAGTATTCATTCGTTCATTCTTGTTAACGTGTCAATTGATTGTTCACATTATCCCGGATTCTTTTGTCAGATATTCGAGCGACAAGTCGCAGGAAAATGTGAATGAGGCAATGTTGTTGAATCGCGTGTTTGGAAAAGTCGACGAACAAAACAAATTGTAGATGCGATTGCATATCGGGCAAAGTCGATGACAGTGGATTGTCGAAGGTGTTAACAATAATGCATTTTAGATGTCTTTTATGTGATATACACGATGGTTTGAGGTATGCCTTTTGTGCCTTCAATTCACAACTTTTCTATTGACACTTGACTTTAAAATTACATTTTGTTGCGAATAAAAAAATCGTTACTTTCGCGCTCTGGCTGCAACAATATCACCATTTACATTCTCATCTCGGATCCGAGGAGATGCGCTAAACGTAACTATACTTAAAAGTTTGAACGATTGTTCAAGTGAACAGTTTTTTTAATCCAAAATATTACATGAACAGAGTATTATTTACTTGCATTGAAATCGATTGAATTCGGATTGCGTTAACTTTTTCTTTAAGTTTCATTTTCAGCTGAATGTCAAGTCTTAAACTTTAAGAATCGGAACGACTTGATGTTGGGATTAAGAAATAGAAAAAGATGGGTCTTGGTTAGAAAAAAGTCAGCAACGATCATTCGACTTTGAATTGCAAATTGTTTGATGTTGGCATAATAAAATAATTGACGAGCATGCTGATTGAGCCTTTGAAAAATGTCTCTCTTTATTTTTAAACGAAGCAATCACATGAAGAATAAAAGTGCTCACACATACATAAATGCCAATAGAATTGATATCATCAATGGTTTTTGATCGTTCATCCAAGAAAAAAGAAAACAAACTAAACATATATCTGGTAGATAGACAAAGTCGGTACTCATCATCATTTTACCTTTGCATCGAGCGCTGATTGTGCGCTCGTCTCATTATAACAAATTGAAATGTTTCTGGGATAATGGTTATTGAATCAACGACAAAGAGCACACACTACGGCTAACAAAGGAAGCAATTGCTATAAATGATACGTGAGGAAATCCTCTTCGCACCAAACGGAAACAAACATTCGTATCTACTACATCCATGACTGCATTGACTTTTTCATGATTTTTCCCGATACGGTCAAATGGCGTCGAATCAATGTGTGCGCGCGTTTAATTTATGATGTTTTTCATGAGATACGAACGTAAATAGAAATGCTCGGGTATTTGTTGTTGAATAATTTCAGATGATGTTTGAATTTCACGAACGGATTTCTTTGTTCGCTAAAAAAGAAGAAAAAAGAGCGCTCGCATTGAGTCAATGATATCCAAAGTGCTAATGAAACGAAATCATTATTAAAGCCGAGTATCGAAGCGGAAAATGAATAGCCCTTATTCGAATGCCATCATTAGTATTTTATTAAATACAGTATAAATAGGTAGTGGGAAACAACCGAACAACCGAATGATTATAATGGGCTTCTCAATTTATCGTGGATGAATGCTAAATTGAATTCAATTCTGTACTTTCCGATTTACATACAGCAACATCATCCGAACAATAAGTTGGTCATTAACCCTGATGGCCCTGAATAATGAAATGACGATTTCGAAAAATGAAGCAAAACAAAACTTCTGTCTGTCTAATCATTGCAATGAATCAAAGTTTTTTTTCGATAGCATTCGAATTGGTGCTTATTTACGGGGTGTCACGTATCCTTTGCACATTCCTCTATTTTAACGCGTTCCGACGTGCTTCTGATTGGTATTTTGGAGAATAATCTCAAGACATTTTTCCACGTATTGAAATTAGGGTACCACATCAGTTAATCAACCAATACTTGAGATGCTTCTTTGATCAGTTAATTCGATTTTCCAACGCTCTACGGATCAGATTACACGTTACAAAAAAAGAGAATATAATAATAAAAAGTTCCATGAAAATGCCTTAAACCATTTTAAACCTAACCCATACAACATGTAAGTTGAACTGATTTTAATCTAGCTGAAACATGAGCAGGAATAAATAAATTCTGTGAACAACTTTCAATCAAGTGCAATCAAATGCTTCCGAAAACCCCGATGTCAATTCAATTCTGTGAATTATTTATATTTTGCTTCATTTTCTTTCTCGATTCACAGACTTTTAGATAAAATAATGCTTGCGCAGATTTTTTACTTGAAAATCATTCTATTGGCTTCACATAAACTGAACTATAGAAAATATTCTGAGTCAAATTTTCTGGCTGACAAATGAATTTTAATGATAGCATTTATGCATAGAAATATTGTCTTATTGCATAAGAAACAGCAAACAAGACTCACAATGAAAATAAGTTGCAGAGACTGTTTTTCAAAGCAATAAATATGAGCTCCGCACTTCTGCTCCTCTTCAAATATATTGCTTTGAGGCACAGTCTCTGATCAGTTGAAATAAAAATGATTCCTGATTTTTCAAAAATCGTCGAAATTTGATGAACAGATAAGTTTTATTTCGTGGAATTCTTCAACCTTTTCCGATCGAAACTATTGAATTTCATTCATATTTCAAAAGAATTATGGTTTAATTAATTTTTTAGAAGATATTTTTCACCAAAGTTTGTTTATATCTATATAATGTTGATGTTAAAACGTTTCTGAACGTTCAAACGGATATGCCGTAATTACAATACAATTAGTAAGCAATTTTCGTAGTAATTGAAACAATCCGACCAATTTCATTCTGCAAATAAGGCTTTATTCTATTTGTTGTACTGAGTATTTTAATGAAATATTGTATATAAAGTGAATATTAAATTACATTACCGAAATTTCGCTGTTAAACAATTTCAATTCAAATTTCAAGCGAGTCCATCAAACGTAGGTCTGTGCTCGTCACATTCGGGTTGGGGAAAAGAAATTGTTATGCATTTAGCATTTTCGCATGAGAAGCGGATGACAGTGATTTGGTTGGAATTTGTGCATTTCGGATCAGAGTGATTGTCTTCCATTTTGAAGATGCATTAAAATATGCATACCACAAAATGTGGTCGGAATAATTTTATCGGAGTCTTTGTTTTATCTTCATATTTGATATTCATATCACGAAATGCTTTGCATCGAAATGAATTGACAACCGAAAAAATGAATCGAGATGTATTTTTGGTAAAACTTTGAGTAGAAAAGAAAAGCATGTGCGGTTTACAAAGAATGAATGAATAAAATTCACGTATTAAATGAATCTCGTTAACTGAAATCTGATTGTATCGTTGAGTGTTGTTATTTTTTTCGGTTTCGAAAACAAAACTTCAACAAGAATTTTAATGTATTTATTGTCGTTCATTTAATTAAGATTTATTTATTTATATGATAACGAATAGAGAGGGAATTTTAAAACCATTTTTTCTCATTTTATTTATTCAATTAAGGTTAAAAAAAAACGCTTTCTGCGATGACTAACGCCCAAAATTTATTGCAAACATATGGACAACACGAAAATGCATTTCATTTCGCGCACGATGATTAAAGTTTTTTTTTATCTCCATATTTTATTGTGAAAGTAACTTAAACTAGCCATCCGCAATTTTTGCTAAAAGCATCACTTCAACTCCCATTTTTGCAAATATAACACCTCTCTGTCTGGTGACATTCATAAAGTGCATAATTGTATTTCAATTATTTCTCGATTTGGTTACCCTTTTTATTTACCCCAACAAAACGAGACTGAAGTACAAAAAAGAAATCACCAGCATAAATAGTTCCGGTTTGGGAAATTCAATATGTTTGCAGCATTTTGTTTGGTACTCGTCAGTAGAACATATTTAAATAAAATTAAAATAATGCATCAGCACACACGGTCCAACATACTGCAAATGGCGCAAAATACCAATATTTAACAGGTTATTTTTTTCCCAGCTCGATTGAAGGCAAATATGCAAATTTAAATGAAAAAAATATGATTAACAACATACAGCAAACATGTGTGCCAATATGAATGCGGAAAATGTTCAACAAAAAATATTCGTACCGATCAATTTGAAGTGGTGAACAATTTTAGGCATGATTTAACAAATAATCACGGTAAACAATGATGGTGCAATCTATGCTTTATTTATTATTACTTTTTGCATTTTCGGGAGTTATTTTTTAAATAACATTTAAGTTCGTTATTCAATACATTGCAGCCAAGTTTAAAATACCGTCAGATACTTTGACTTGGTTTTATTTCGTTGGGCAAAATGTTCTTCACCATCAGCATCATAAATGTTATTGCCAATATTGTGGAGATTGAAATGTTTTATAAACATTTTTCGGTCATTTCTCTCGGCGTTTTTAAGAGTTGGTGGCTCTGTTTCAGTGATTATACGTAATAACGTTCCTAATTAAAATGTGCAATCGCCATTTAGTTTGAGTAGTTGGCAAATGAATTGCGAAAATTTTTCCCATTTGACCAAAAACCGATTGCTTAATTACAAAATTTACCGCCATAAAGAAAGGCGTTTTTATAAACGTAAATTCGTGCAAAACTTGTGTGCTTTTTGATATGTTTGCCTGGTAACTATTGTTAAAGATAATTACAAAAGTTTCCGTGTAAATTGAGACAATTTGTTATTCATTGCGCATAATTTACGGAAGCAGTCAATGTTGGAACTGTTTGATCTACGGCGAATTCATAAATTTTATGAAATTATTCAAAGTGTATACGTTGCTCGAAACCAAAAGTCGTTACGCAACTTAGGACGATGACATACGCGCACTGATGTTGAAACATTTTATCATCCGCACTCACATAAAATTACATTTCACAAACAACATCATAAAATATTATGCGCCCTTTCGCTCGCTCGCACTTCAACGCAAACTATATAGATACAATGTTAGGTTTGTTTCTTGCTTTGAGTCTTGAACGCTTTGCTTATCCTTACTTTTTGTCACTCGCTTCTTTCGTAGTGATATTCTTTATTGCTGTTCATTCGGCTGAATGCATGCCATTTTTATTTCCGTGGTTGCTGTTTTTTTTTACACAACTACTACGACTACACCGGCAATCACTGTCAAAGCTGACATGTGTGTTTTTGACAAACTTCGACAAGTCAATGTTGTTACTTTTTTTTCTGCAACTGACTACAGCATACATTCTACATTCTTTGCCGTATTCTGCATTGTTTGACACAATTTTCGCTACGTTTATTTTGGGTATCACTGGCAATAAATTGCATACAATAACGAGGCTCGTAACATGTGATTATTCCGGTTGTTCGTTGAAAAAACAAAATACAAAACAACGCATTCACTTATGGAAATAATGAAAATGCGCCCTCAAAGTCGTGTAATTTTTTTCAATCGCATGTTAAACACACGCGCAACGTAATGCTTGTAAATAACATTCAAAGTGATTATGTTTACACTTTCACAGCTCGGTTTCTGTTTTCGGTCGCTTTATTGGATTTTTATTTGTAAAGTTTCGCTTTTTTGCCAAAGCGCTTTGGATTTTTATTTTGAATGCAACCACGTTTTTAGATAAACACATTCAAAAAAGGTTGGTTTTTTTTCATTATCGTGCCGTGTGCTTCTTGAACATTTCAAATTACTTTTCTCATTTCTGCTTCGTCAACAACGACTTAGGCGTCAACAGTTCAAATGTAAAAGTATTTCGACTTAATGTCGTCGTAAAAATGCGACATTTCCCAACGATGAAAGGATATAATTTGAACGATGGAAAAACTAATTGAGACAAAAAAAAAATGTTCAATCATAAAATTTCAACTAAAAGTGCAATGAAAATGAGAACGGAAAATTTATTGTCGAAATGATGGAAATAACACCATTTTTATGTAGCCTTGATATATAATTTTTTTTTTAACGCGAACGAGAGCGAAAAGACATTTTATATTCTCATCTCGTTATTGGCGACAAGTTGTGCATGTCAGTTGAAGTAAAAAATACAGATTTTATTTGCATTCAACATTTTAAATTCAAATGAATACACCGTTGAAAGTGCTACTTATCGTTTGTAGTCTTCAAAAAAATATGGATTTTTTTCTTATTTTCACTCGCCCACACAGCGCCATTGACCACCATGACAAAATGAGTTTTTTTTTGTCATCGCAAAAATAGAGTGCTTGAATTTTCGCTGGATTAAAATGTTCATTTTGTTCAAATGGCTTTGGTTATTGAGATTTCGAATATTTATGTTGTGAGCAGTAGTTTGTAGTGACCACGTATATTTATGGATAAGGTAGGTTTTTGAATATAATTTGACACGCACACACTGATTATCAGATAATAAAATATCCCGTTGGATGCAAAATACGATTGTGGTAAACTCGACTGTAGAATATCATGTTGCAATTTCAAATTAAAGACGTAATATTATCAAATTCACACTTGATGGATCATTCGGTTTCTCTGTTTCGAAATTTCATGAATAAAGAAGACTGAAGGGAATTCAAATTCATCGTATAATGTCACTGATGTTGGGCACATGAATCACTAATTTAGATCGACGATTGACGTATGTGCATAGGCTGGGTAACTGTCGTAGTTTGTTCCTGAGAAAAGAGGCGCAGATTAATACAGCGGTGTTACGCTCAATAAAATGGTGCCGTTATCAATTTGAAATTCCAAAACACATCAAACATGCTAGCTGGCATTTGGTTGCCCACGTTTGCCCAAAAATCGATGTAAAATCGAATTTGACATACGATTGCATTTGTGCTGACGCATATGCGTTTGCATTCAACCAACTCGAATGGAAAATCATTAACAATTCCAGTAAATCAACGCTTTCAAACCGAAAAAGTAAAAGAATTATTCAGTGCTACACGAATCAATGCAATTTGGTGGATGTGTTCAATTTTGCGTACGTCAAACTATAAAAAACGGCAACCACACATATTCTGACAAACATCGAAGCATTGTTTTTGAGCATTCTATTTCGAGTTGTATGTGTCGTGCAAAAATGTGGTGCAAAATCAGCGTTCACAATGTTATACGGGAGAGGGAGAGAAAATTTCACCACCGAACACCACTCTGTTTGCAAACGTCATACAAAGATAATGTCAATCTACTTTCGGTTCGGCACGCTTCATAACTTTCATTTAAATGAGACATATTTCATATCAGAGATACGATTCACAATAATAGTATCCATCCGATGCTATTTCGTGTGGAAAAAAAGTACATAGCATAAATAACCAAACCAAACGAGCTCAAACACACTCGACGCTCAAATTTATAACAAAATATAAAAAACGAACCAACTCGCCTTCACAGATAAATGTCATAGGCAACTTGAAATTGCGACTTTATCAAACGAAACACATCTCGGCAACGTGAACAAAAAAAAAAAAAGAAATTACGGTACATGTGATATTTGTCCAACATTTTTTGACAAAGAAACTTATACGCTACGTAAATTTCAGAGAAATTTAAAACTCCTCTAATGACCGAAACGTATTTTTGCCATGAATTACACTCAAAACCACTCGAATGATTTCGCCTATCACCATCATAAATGCATGCACATAATTTTATTTCGAGAGGACACCCCTCTTTAGGTAAATGGAATTTATTCAAAAAAAATACATACGAAAGATTTCACTCTCAGAAACAATACTTCCCAAACAAAAACCGCAAACAATTTTTATACTCTTCAGTCTACCATAAAAAAAATACCGAAAATCATATTCGAGGAATTGTCAAACCGTGAATTTTCTTTTTCGACTTTTCCACGGCAATTGTTTGTGAGACAAAAGGAAATAAAATACATAGAACAAGCTAGAAATAAAAAAATTATACAATATTTATCGAGCGACCGAGATTTTTTTTTGCAGATTTGTAAAATTTCCATGACAAATTATTGTTGAGCTGGGTCCAACAGAAGAATGGAATAATAAACAAATTTAAGTTGGTTTGAAATTACTGCAAAAGAATTGAAGAAAATCAGTTTTATTTTTTTCAATCGAAAAAGTCTCAATTTTAACTTACAATTTGCGCGCATATAATAATTGTTCGCGGCATGAGCGGGCATGAGTGAACACCGAAACCGAAATGCAATTTGAATTCATTGAAAGTTAGGCGTATCATACGCCGGCAGCAACTTTTCGTCTACCACCTAATTATATGCTAGAAATGCTATTTGGCTACCTCCAGCGATTTGATACATGCTCAAATAACGGAATGCGAAAGAATGAATGGAAAAATAAAATCAAATAGCGTTTGGCGCTCACATTTAGAGAGTGCAATTTTTTCACTGTTTCAAAAATTGATTTTATTTTTCCTATGAATTTCAAATGCCTTTCCCTCCATTGAGTTAACTCGGCAAAGTTTTATGCTGAATTATAGATTTTCATTGTGTGCACTGCATTGAAATCCGTAATCAGTAACTAGAACGTCATATGACATAATTCAATCGAAAGTAAAACTTCAACGACTTTTTTTCACAGGAATTCGTTTTGTTCCTTCTCTTCTCCCTCCCTTTCTCTCTCACACTCTTTCTCTTCTCGTCATATTTGTGTCACTGTGACACAATTCAAAACTACTATCGCTTTCCATGCAAAACAAGTAACCAGCATTTTAACAATCGCATTGAGAATTTGAGAAATGAATCGAAAAATTGGCACATTGAACTTGTTTGCTGATCGGAATATAAACGGTTACATTGATCTTTCAAAGGGGATTGCAATTGTGCAAAAAAAAACAATGGGAAGCAGTAAATGCTGTTTTTCACGACTAATGACCAAACTTGCCATGACAAATAAATTTTGCAGAGAAAATATGTTTGGGAATCAGTATCACGTAGGTGAGCACCGGCGATCCTCTAGGTTTTACAATCCGTTTTATTACTGAACAGGACCGTAATATGCAAATAAACTCGCTGAACTAATGCAGTTTCCATTATTTTTCGACATGTAATAAAGGTCAGCAGTTACCTTTATGGCGATACGGTCCTAGTACTCTCTCGCTCTATTTTCACATTTTTGCAATTCAATTGCAAAGTTTGCAAACGGTTGAAAGACCATGACTCAGGAGAAGTGAGAGCTGATAAAAAAAAATCGGTACAACATTACCATTGCAGTAGATCCATAGAAAAGAAGTAGATCCATATGTGCAGTTAGTTTTCTACAGAGAATTCATTCGTTCCATTCTTCTTCGACAACATTTTTTTGTGTGTGTGTCTTCTTCTTTCTTGTGCGAGCTTCGTTCGGTGTGTGTGTTTGTTTGTTCAATTCTCATTTTCCGTGTGCATCTCGCTCATTTACACCGATAAATCTATTTCGGTTCCACTTCGCACACGTTATGTACTTGGATGTTTTCAATTTATTTACGCTGCGCTGGATATAGCCTTTTTTCGTTCTATTTTTTTTTTCGTTTCATTCAAAGGCTTCAGAGTGTTCTTGCTTCTATCTCTCATTTGGTTTAAGCTTTTGTTATGAGCTGAATATGAGCACTATTTTTTTCGCTCTTGCCAACCGACAATAACGCAAAAGGTTTAATTTTCACATTGTACAATCCTATGAGTTATAACATTTTATCATTGCTCTTGTAATGGCCAATTTATTTTAACAATACATAGACTTTAATTCGAGTAAGCGCTCGACTACAACGATATTAGTATATGTTTTACACGCAAATCTGTTTGTCTCGCTTCCATAAATTCGGTCGAGTTGTGCGAGTGCCAAGCGAATTATTTTCAAAAGCATTCCATACATTTTTCGGATGCCGTGGCTGTGAGTTTTTTTTTATTTCACTGCTTCACTATACTACGCTGAACCGTCTTCTTCTTCGTTTTCATTTTCACGCGCGTGTTTGCGGTTTTTTCCTTTCAAACATTTTGTTCGGCGCTCATGTTTACTTTGTGTGTGCAGGGCGCGTGCATTTCAAAAGCATTTCTCGGATAAGACGTTCGGTGCCACATCAACTGTTGGGGAAATAAAGCACAAGAAACGAGCATCGAAGCAAAACTTTGTGGCAAACAAGAGTCTATAATAACGAGCAACTTTGATGCGAAGATATTATTTGGAAGCAAAGAAAAACAATTGTTTGTAATATTGTTAAATTGATGGTGTTACCGCGTTCTCACTCTCTTGCCCCACTATCCCTCCACTTACTTTGTTCAGATTTTTTACTTTTTCCCCGTCACCATTCCATTTATTATTTGCTCACAACCGTACGCACACAATGTAAGGTGGTGGTGTGTTGTTTTTATTGAGATTCCGCACAGCATAATAAGTGGTGAACGAAGTTGTAGTTAAAGAATTTATTTGCACCACAAACAATTCAAATATATTTCGTTGTGAATGGCATTTCATGAAATTCTCCGGCATCAAATGAAGTGTGTAAATGCAAGTGAGTCTAATTGAATCTGAATCATAAAAACTTCAATAACAATAAATAAAATGATGGATTTGACCACACAACAACATCATAATGAAATAAAAGAACAACTTTGATACGCTGCACCAGTGAAATGCTGGAAATCTCATCACTTAATAGGGTGCACTCTCAGCGTTTGTCCTTTTTTAACTGCCTGACTGGCTGCTAAACAATTAAACAATTTCGAATGAATCAAGTCAATTGCATTTTAAAATGTTTACCAAACATTTTGGTTATGCGCAGACAATTCTGGGTCAAAATGTTGTCGTTGTACATGGAAACCGAATTTTATGACATAACAAATGATCCAACAATTTGATTTCTCAAAAGCGAATTCTCATTATTGTTGAATTGTATGCAATTTTGGTTCAGAATATTCTCAGAAAATATGAACACCTGAAGGTGCAAAATGGGTTACAGTTGGTTAGCAAATCTTGTTCGAATTTCGTCATTTGCGTCGACAATTCACGCAATACAATGTCTTGTTTATTAAATGGATCTTTAATTAAACAATGTAGAATTGCTGACCATAACTGACCATAACTGACCATAACTGACCATAATGTATTTATATCGTTGCATTTGTTTTCTTGCGTTGACTCTTTGGTCGATGCGAGCTTGTATGCAGGCCAAAATTTGGCTCCGATGTAATATGGTTTCGATATTTCTCTGTTCGTTAAAGTGAGCATGTCGGGTGTTTAAGTTGAGTTAAGTGAAGCATACCGTGAAAAGGGGATTGTAGCTTCGTGTGAAATATAACATGCAATAATGAATGGGCCGCCGGAGAGCTTCAGAAAATGAGAAAGAGTGAGAGAAAGGGAGCGGGAGAGTAGAGAGACAGAGTGAAAGTGTGTGTGAGAGATGTTTAATGCGTTTGGTAAGTGGTTGATCGAAGTACCCTCAACATCAACTCTCACTTTGAATCATAAATACCCAAACTGTTTGTGTTTGTGTTTGTGTTTGTGTGTGTGTGATGCACTTCTCACATGGGTTCGATGTTGGATGCTGTTGAACCACTCGATAAATATATTAACAGCAACATACATTTTGCCGTTTTGGTTTGCCACACCGCTCACTTACACACCCAAACCCGCTGTTGTATACACATGAAACTGTCGCCGAGACCAAAAGACATCGACGGGTTGCACACAGAACCAACAATATAATAAGCCTGCACGACAAATAACCGAATATTGATGTATTGAAGCTTGAAATATTTCGCATTTGACACAAAATCCAATTCGTTGTCTGGGTGAAAACGGAGAATTACATTTTTGTGTGGATGCAAGCTGTTTGATTTTGGCAATGAGTCCATTTCCAGCGACCTTACATAATGTTCATTCTAGCAAATGAAAAAAAGATCATATTGACATTTGATATGGATTTGTCTTGCCTGTGCCGTCTATTTACTTTACTATTTACTATTACTTTACCGTGAAATTCTCCGTATATTCGGTAAATGTCCTCCATTTTGTGCGAATAATTCAATTTTAAAGTCGTTTTGAATCTATAAATCAATTGTGAAAACAGTTGAATTGTTGAATATTCGAACTGTGCCCACTGTACACAGAAAATTTCCATTCCATCAATTAGAATGCGACATGTGTTTCGTTTGCTTGTTCGATATTCCGTTGATGTCAGTCAACAACACGCAGACACACATTCACATTTGGCATGGAAATCATGCGAATTTGTAAAACAAAATGATATATCCGATACTATAAAATGTCGTGCGACATTTCAAATCCAAAAATTCGATTTTCGCTCGGTGTTTGATAATTGAGATTCTCGGAACACGTGAATGCAAAAAAAGAACCCTAAAGAAACACGCACACACGCTATTCCAAAATTTCAAATCAAAATATTTAGCATGTGAATTTTGTGGCCAACAATGAACAATGTGTGCAACGATTATAATTTATTTATTTCAATCAATTTTTGAGAATAGACTGGAGACAAATTTGATAAATGCATGTATTTGCATATTTGCATGTATATTTTTGGTGTTGGCACATTTCATCTGTGAAAATGATGAACGACCTTAAAACAGGGAATGAACGGCTATAGAGGGAAAAAGCATTGCCAAACAGAAGCATGCAGCAGCAGCAGCAGCTCACACGACAATCTGTAAAATGCAAAATAGTGAAATCAGTTTAAAATTAATACATGTAATTTACATTCGATGTCATTTTGTTGAAACATTTCTAATGTTTTTGCCGGTTTGTGCCATACTGTGGTGCATATCGTGAACTGTGTTCGGTATACGCGCCATCGGGTGATAACCGATGATATGCTCGCATTTAAATCGAGTCAAAAAGAAAACCCATTCCAAATGACAATCATATTTCGTATATCCATGAAATATTTGTGCCAGTGGGTTTCATCGCAACACTCAACGGTGAAAGATGAATTTGGGTTTTGCATTCAAGTATGCCGTGCACGGGCGCATTCACTCACACTCAAACGACCTACACATAGAAATGATAACAGACTGCATAACGACCGGCTAGAAATGGCTTGTCTTAACTTTCATGATGATGTCGTCTTCAATCTCTAGTTTAACCGCTGAAATCATGATCAAACGGTGTGACTTGATTGTATAATTAACATAACAAAGTGAACGTGAGGTTTTTGCGCTTCACAGCAAAATTGGCACTGTCGCAACAGCCACTTCATTTTCAAGGAGGCCGCTACGTGGCATCAGAAAAATTTATATACAATGAAGCAGAGCGGGAGGAAGACAAAGGGCTGACAAATTATTGTCTCAAGACGAAACAATGTGCAAACATCGAAAAATACTTTCTATCGACACGAAATGGAAAGTAAGCATCCAACTAAAATTGGTTAAATCTGTGTGCGTGCAATAAATTCTCTTTGGATTACATGGTCCGTGTCAATTATACGATCACAAATAATTTGTATCGTTAAACCATAAAACCGACAACGATACAACCAACTGTATTGTATATAATATGGTATATAGTTATAACACGTGCGCCATATAGTTGGCAGTTGTGCACACGAAAATATGCAAAATTATACAAAGTACGGAGCAACCGGTGACAAAGACTTAACGATGCGATACAATAAATGTATTTTATAGTCATGTACTCATATACCTTTTCGCAAACTTGTCTCACACTTACCCCGATGGTTCGAATATAGACTCCCTGAGTCACAAGTTCATTTTCTATTAAATGCTATCCATGAATTCAAGAGAATCTGCTATGCAACTGAAACATCGTTATTCTGTAAATAATTTGTCACAAATTATGCCACTGGAATATTTGAATTCGAGTTTTGCACCAGTGTGTTTTTTTATTACCATAGTAACTGAGACTTACATTATAGTATATGTTCAAGGAGCAACATCATTTATGATGGAGTGCGTACATTATACACACAAATTGAAAATACATTTGCAGCGCAAAATTCATAAATTAAATACAAAGAGACTGCGAATCAAACATAAAATCGAGGAAGAAAAAAACATTGCGTAAAATGTTCGCGTGAATTTTATTTTATTTTTATGATACAACCGCTGGTTTTCCATATTTAATAAACGAATTACATTCGAAATTACAAAGATAAAACGAAGTGACAAACACTAGAGTAAAGACGTCGACTTAGGTTTGTTTTTTTTTTTTTAAATATTGAATGAAAATGTTGATTAAAAATATAACATATATATAAAAATTATGTAAAAATAAATGAATGTGATGCTTCTTCATTTCTCGATAGTAATCAGCCGTTGTTATTAAGCTCATCATGTGATTGAGCTTCCCCAACGGCGCCGTGTACGTAAGCTTCGAGTAGTAGACCATAAATAGTTAAGACAACACCGAGTTCCGTGCACCACAGAATGCGGCCATACTTGGTTAAAAGTTTAACACACTTTTCCATCAAAATGTCGAATTTTTCTCTTTCGATGAAATCAATGTCCGTTGTAAGGTTGCACCGAATAATATACTGAAAATCGGGATCTTTTCGGAATTCAATGACATCATCTGTTGATGGATGTTTGTGTTTACAACATTCACACACGCAATTGAGTTCGATGAGCTTTTCAATCGATGAATCATTCCATTGGAATTTAAAGTAGGAAATTAAGAGGTCTTCACCAGCGTGAATCGGACGAAGTGCATAGTAAATTGTATCACCATCATGATCAACCAAATGAACATTCGGCACACAACTGTGATTGAAATATCCCAACAAAACACCGACCTGAGAGTACAATCTGCGATATTCCTTTTCGCCATTCGGCTTGACAATGGGTTTCGTAGCCACATACGTTTGACGCAAATTCACTTGAACATGCTGCCCAATGAGGTGCATCAAGAAGCGTCGGTGTTTCTTTGATGCAAACACTATGCTCACCTAAATGTGATAAAAAATATGGTGAATTAAATTTATTAAACTGTACATTCAATCAAAAATTATGTTGAAATTTGATTTAAGTGAATAGATCACCTGTGGAATTTCCAGCAAAATTTTGTACACACAGAATACAATTGGAAGAAACTGTTTATCTCTTGTGTCACTTGAGTTTTTGGCCTGCTTCAAGAATGCCCGATACTTTGAACGGTTATCATCAAGTGCGCTGGGTATTTCCAATGGATCACTGTTGATGCTGTGCTCTACAAAGTGCATCATCTCGTCAGCATTCGAAAACATATTCATGGCAATGAAGAATGTGCGCAACTCTTGCATTAAATAATTGTTGTAATTGCTGTACAATGACGTTTTCATGCCACATTCGTACTTGTGCAGACAATTGCCGTTACCTAGGTTTAATCACAGAGAAGAATGGAAATTAATCAGTAAGTAATGGAAAAATAATCGAATAAAGAATGGATTGCATTTCTACCTTTGTCGTTGCATTCACAGCAAATCATTGTATTTGTGCATTTTTTGCATGGCACCAGGTTGGTATTGCGTTTCAAACAAATGTTACACTGCCATCCGTAGATCACAAACGATGTTTTCGTAAATGCTTTGTCAACAGCAACAATTTGGCCGACATCAATGTTTTGTTTCGCCACCACCGTTCGATAATTTTTACCAGCCAGTTCGATTTTGATGGCATTTGACAGACTGGAAAATCTTTCATCGGCTGTATAATTCAATTGCGGTTCATGAACGTTAACTTGAAATCCGTTTGCGATGTATTTCAAGCAACTCATTTTCCGCTTCTCCAATTCCGAGAACAATTGCTTGGGATAATTATTCTCTTTTGCCAATTGTATGTCAACCAAGCATTGCTCATACATACGCATGTTGAAAAAACAAGCCGAACGAAATGCATAAGAAAAACCGAGACACGATGAACCATTTTCAGCAAAGCACAATGATTCATTGCACTTTAAAATCGCCGATTCCCAATCACCATCTTCAAAATAAATTTTTGCCGATTTTTGTTTTTTCGATGATGTTGCGTCACACTTTGCATGAAGAGATTTTATCTTTTTATTCACATTTATTTCGGAGCGCACATCTTTGTAGGTATCATCCAAATTTCGACCGAAACCACACAAATTTACGTACAACGCATTTTTATGTTTCGACTCTTTTTGCCACATTTTTACATGCTGTATTACACTTTTTGAATCGATGCGATTAAAATTGTGATGGAATTAAAGCGATTTTGGTTTTAAAAAAAATTGTACTTTTTTTTTCTTTAAACAAGAAGTAGACGCAATTAACGATTGATCGAACAACACAGCTGTCAAACCGTTTTCGATTGGGATTTTCAAAATGTCGTTCATCACACACAGCCGAGTGACTGATGTCTTGGCTCAAATCGCAACATCGACAGTTTTGAGCGTGTGCGTGTGTTTATAGTTTTGTTGTTGTCCTCAATTCACCGCCGACATAGTTCGTTCCTTTTTCAACTTACACTTTTAAATATGGCTCACACAAAACCACTCGATGTTGTAGTGTATACATGTATTATCTTGTTAATACGAATAAGAACAAAAATTTCCATTGAGTCAATTCTACAGAATTGGATCAATGTATTCGTTATGATGACCGTGACAACAGCAATTTTTTTATGTGTTTCAACCTTTATTTATTGAATGAACGGGAAAAATAAACATTTTTGAATATAACAAATTTTTGATTTCAATATACATATCATACTGGTAATTTTGGAACTTATTCTTTTTCAATTCGTCTATATTAATTTGAGAACTTTTAAGTCGATCGGGCTCGTTTATTTTATTAGATTGTTTACTTTCATTTCAATAATACAGCTCCACATAATGGTTTTCAATGAAACTGTGCTACAGCGGCAAAAAAAATCGAAGAAAGTTGTCCGGTTAATGCAAAGAAAAGTAATAAACATAAAAATAAATAAGATAAAGAAATGAAAAAAATTATCTGAACTTTTTACTTTCAGTTCTAGTATACAATGTATGGCCTGTTATATTTTGCCATTTTTGTTTCAAAATAGATTTGACATTGTCAGCATCAACTTGACAAAAAAAAGAAAAATGGTCAGCAATATTCTACCTGCCGCAATGGCCGCGTGAGTATACTTCAATGTAATTAGACTAATGAGTATCTGAAGTTTTTATAAAAAGGGATAAGATGATCAAGTTATATTCAGTTTGGTTTGAATGTTCAACTTCATTCTGTAGTCATAACATTTTAACTTAAAAGTATTTGGCAGCAAAACATTTCTTTAATCATTTACTTTTAAAACAAAATTTTCGACGTACAATCAGACATTTAGGTGAGTGGTAAATTTAAGTTTATTTAGTGAAACTGTTTTCAATTGAATTAGTTTTAATAGAAACAACGGTAAATATTTTTTTTACAAAAAGTAATGATTAATTGCATCTCAGTTTGTTATCTTTTAATAATAAAGTAACGTTAAAGACAATTACAATTTATTTACAAATTAAAATAGTTGAATATTTAAATTTTTAATAATCTTCTCTTTCAAATTATTTTTTGTCAGTACATGAAAAAAAACTAACAAAAAATGTGTTTCCTTTATCTATTTTTTTCAATTTAGCAGAAACTTTCTGAGGAATCATGGCGAGCAAAATAGTTCTGACGGACCTGAATTTCGATTGTCTTGAAGGATTGTTGAAGTACTTGAGTCTCGGTGATTTATTGAAATTGGCCGATTCAAATGCTACACTTCATCAATTTGTGAAAATAATATTGATTCAAAAATATGGAACATCACTGGTGCTTGGCTATCATCGTTTTCAGCGTTATCTCTGTACGTGCAATAACGATTTGGCCATCGACAACTTAAAAATGAGTTTACAGTTGTTTCGATGCTTCGGAAGTCAAATATCTCATTTAAGTCTTACGTTCAAAGAAAAATTCGAGAAAAATGGAAATGCATGGAATAATCATCTTATTGATTACATCAATACATATTGTACTGAATCGTTGCAAACACTTGAATTAAATGGAATTCAAAAAATCGTTCCATATCATCTCAAGAAGCCATTTCCAAATGTGGAAAATGTTTATATTGAAGATTGTTTCTTCAATGATCTGGATGAACGAAATTCGATTTGTAGCTTATTTCCGAAATTGACGAATCTCACGCTGGTATACAAATGGATGGAAGATGGGAATAGCAAATATGATCCACGTATTCATGGTACATTCAAATTCATAGCGAAACACTATCCATTTTTGGAGTGTTTTCAATTTGGTGTATGCTTTGGATTCCACACTTTTAAAACGGACTTGATAAAGAAAAGTCTATTGCATGCAATCCGTTTGAATCCCCAATTAAAAGTGTTAGATATTTCCATTACAAAGTGTCCATTGGTGACATTAGGCGATTTGCAAAAAGTTAGCAATTCTCTTCAGTGTCTCGAACATCTGAAATTAGTGGTAAGTGACATATCCTTCGATATAGTTCTCAACGAAGAGATACATTTGAAAAGCCTAGAGTGTCTTGATTTTACCTTTGGTGTTTATAGATTGCAACCAATTCGGTTTGTCAGTGATAAGCTTTGGAAAATGGTTCTCACCTCGAATAGAATATTCGACGAACAAGGCTATGAATTTATTGAAAAACATCCGACAGTAACAGATCTTAGTATTGAATACATTGGATTACGGAACAATGTTAACATGTATAGGCTTGCAAAAGCATTGCCAAAACTTGAACAGTTAAATTTTGGTTGGTATGTTAAGGTTGGAATCGATGATATTATAAATTCATTGGCTGAGTTTATATCGCTCAAAAGAATCACATTTTTTCAAGATGACATTAAACATGATAAATATACAAAATTTTCGACATTTTGTACGAAGAATCAATGGTCTGTATCAACTACTTTCAATGATTATTACACCTCGAATATTATTACTTTAGATCGAAAAATATAAAAAAAAAAACAGAACTAAATTCGATATTTTATATAATGAACGTTTAAATAGGATTTATTAACACCAAATTATAAAAAAATGTAAATCTGTCTGTTTTTTCATTTTTCAGTTTTGTTTTCAAAAAAAATTGGAGAAAGAAAGAAAAAGGTAAAAAATTGATCAGATTTTGTAACCGGACAAATTTTTAAATTTTGGAATCGCTCTTTTGGATTTAGAGTTGCTAAAAGAACTGAACGCAGCTCAATAAAATAATTCATGATATAAAACCAAATCGTTACACGTCTTTTAAAGTTGAAATTAATCCCTATAATAAAAACTAATCAAAAATTAAAAAAAAGATATTTCTGCAAGTGTGATGATAAAAGTTTCAAGGTTCGTCCTTGAAGTTCACTAGAAAATATGAGCTCTATTTAGATAATATTTCTACACTAAAAAAACTACTCAAAACAAATTATTTACAATAAAATTGTTAAGGAATTGTACAATATTAAAATAGTATCATATAATTTTTTAATAAATAAATATTCCATTGTTCATTTATAATTTTCTAGATTTATTTGTCGATTAAATATTACGAATGAATTGTTTGTTGATTTATTTTGTTGGAATCGTAAGTATGAATAACGGATAAATATTTATCTCTACGCTCATTGATCTGGCATGATGGTCTGAGTGAATCAAATCGTAATCAGAGAAAAGATGTGAAGCCCAGAGATACGTTCGCAAATGATTTTTTGCGTCAAATTTTATAAACGGATTAAAATGCTGTTTGGAATGGACTTTTTTAAATAATATTTAAATGATGTGTTTCCAACTGTCATTTATACCGCATCTCATCGCAACACAACTAAATACGTTGTCGCTATTATGACAGAAGGCACCAGTACATACGCACACTCAATGTGCATTCTCTTATATTTTACATATTTCTTCACCAGATGATTAACTGTCTTGTGTATGTGGTAGTTGCCTTCGCATATTTGTTGTTATTCTGTATTCTGAGTTGCCGCCTTCCACAGATTAATTTGTTTATATTAATATACATCAATCGTTCTGTCATTTTTCTAGTTTATTTATATCTTTCGATCCAATTTTTTTTTATATTCCCATAATAAAAAATGTAACAGTGTATGAACTTAGCTCTTGGTCAAGCCAAGATAAAGGTTTTTTGATTCGCCGATAAGGCATATATTCCATATAAATATTTCATATTCAAAATTAGATACTTTTTTGTCATTTCATATTTATGTTTTAGAATAATTGCCGTGACCATCGTTTATTACTTTTTTCTTTGAAAGAAATAGTTCTTAATAGTAATGAATAGCTCACGTAAGTTTAAGTGTAAAGTTAATTGGGGTCCGAAAAATAGCCAAACAATTTGCCAGTGACAGATCATTAATTTGTAAAAAAAATCAGTTGAAATAAGAGATGCTCACATTGATGGTTCTGGATATGAGTGGCAATTGAAGTGCTACTTTAGTTTTTTTTTATTTTGAAATTATATCGTTTTTATAACTTAAACTGTATGTTATCTATTTATAAGTGAAATCAAATCTCACTCGAAATCGAATTGACTTTTCACAATACATACTTTACAATGCTTTTAAAACAATCGATTTGTTTGATAATACATGACTTTGATATCAAAATGTATCATGATATTTGTGGTTGTTCTCATAAAACCGATACGTGTCATTTGACAACGAAAAGACTACGACCATTTTGGCTTAATCACACATAAATGGCACTGGTGTATATTAATTCCTATGTCTATATACAATCACACCAATTGTGTAATTTTATTCACAAAACCATATTTGTGTACTTATTACAACAATTATTAACCAAGTGTTTTCGGTTATGGTTATGGTGCGTGATTTATTTAAAAAAAAAAATGTTTAAAACAAATATATAAATACAAATGATTGACATTAATAAATAAAGCAAAAAAAGTCACTTGGTATTCAATAGAATAAATTACAGCTGATTTGGCAACCTTTTTGAAAAATAGAAAATAATGTATATGAAATGGATAAATCCGAATACAATGTTATCTGTATAATCACCATGTGCCATAAGACCAGGTACAACATACACTGTTCAATATAAATTTGTTTAGTCTGTGCCATTCATTAAATAGTGGATTCAATATTATTAGTTCGATTTTAGTTATTTTTCATCATTCATGTCGTTTGAATACCATCTTCTTCATTTTATAACCATGAAAACGAAAAGGTTTTATCAGATTTTTTTCCAATACTAAAAAGTCAGCATCGTTGATATTGCTGATATGAAATTGTGCGTTAAAAATGGAACAATTAAAAAAAATCGTGTTTTTTTTATTTCAGGTCAAAATTTAGTAAACCAAGATGAGTCGGTGGATTCAGTCGATAGTGAAAATGTTCAACCAGCGCCGATACCATATCCAAAGCGTGTATTTTTCATCATCGGTAATGAATTCTGTGAACGATTCAATTACTTTGGAATGAAAGGTAAACATCGATGGAAGTGAACAGTAACCGAAGTGTAAATAACTCAATTTTCATCTTTTACAGCAATTTTAGTTCTCTACATAACCGAAAAACTGAATAAAGATGACAATTTTGCGACGGTACAATTCCACGCGTTCAGTATGTTGGTCTATTTTGCAAACGTATTTGGTGGCATTTTATGTGACAATTGGTTGGGCAAATTCAAGACAATTATCTATTTATCGATGGTTTATTGTATTGGGAGTGTAGTCATGGCCGTTGGTGCAGTTCCACATATCAATGTCTCAGCAGAAAATCTTATGTACATTGGACTGTTTCTCATTGCTTTTGGAAGTGGTGGAATCAAGCCTTGTGTGTCGGCATTTGCTGGCGATCAATTTAAACTTCCCGAACAAGCAATCTATTTGGCACAATTCTTTTCAATGTTTTATGTTTCTATAAATGCTGGTTCATTTATTTCAATTACCGTTACACCGGTGTTAAGAGCAAAAGTCCATTGTTTTGGGGATAATGATTGCTATTCGCTTGCATTTGGACTTCCGGCCCTTTTGATGGTCATAGCAATTGGTAAATAAACAATTATCCAATTCAGGAAGTACAAACTCAAATAAATGTTTGAATTTCAGGGCTCTTTTTGTTCGGTAAAAAGTGGTACACAATCAATTCACCATGTGGAATGTCAATGCTTCAGGTTATCAAATGTATCATGGTAAGAGAATTGTGATTTTTATAATTGACGGGAAATACTAATGATTACCGTTTTCAAAAGAATGGAATCATCACTAAAAGACGTGAGAGTGCAACTAATCCACGTGAACATTATCTCGACTATTCAGTCAAAAAATTCGGCCAACAATTGGTGAACGACACAAAATCTTTATTGAACTTGATAGTTTTGTTTTTGCCATTGTCAATGTTTTGGGCACTGAACGATCAGCAAGGTTCGCGATGGGTTATTCAGGCCAACAATATGAATGGTGACCTTGGATTCTATACAATTTTGCCGGATCAAATGCAATCGTCGGGTCCAATTTTACTGTTACTGTTTGCTCCATTGTTCGATTATTGTTTTTATCCATTATTAGGTAAAATTGGTTTGCATCGACCGCTACAGAAAATTTCAATGAGCGGCTTCTTAGCGGCGATTGCAATTTTACTATCAGCATTTGTTGAGTGGAAAATCCAAGTTGAACCAAAGAAATCATTGTGTATTTTATGGCAGATACCCCAAATTGCTGTCATGAATATGGCTGAGGTAATGTTTTATGTGACGGGCTTAGCATTTGCATATGAACAAGCACCCAAGGATATGAAATCGATGGTACAATCGTTTTGGCTTTTAACCATCGGTTTGGGCAATGCAATTATTGTAATTGTAACAGAATTAAATATGTTCACTTCGCAGGTAAATGAATTTATTTTTTTCGCTTGTTCGATGGTTGTTGCCATTATTATTTTTATAATTCTTGCTCATAAATATAAACCTATCACGACTTTGAAAGAATGAA